>NC_046661.1:74003511-74135413 GCF_010883055.1 Belonocnema kinseyi | reverse complement strand
TCTTCTTAATATTTTGACACCAAAATCATGTCGATACACCTTACCGACTGCGAGTAAAGCCACCCACGCTTTAACTTGACAGACTGTATATATATATATAATGTCGCAACCGCTTTAGCCCTACTCCCCTGAGTAACTGCGTGAGACAGCAGTTCTAGAAAGGTTGAGAACGGGGTGACTGAAAGCGAGAGTTTCGTGTATTCCTACAGTACCAGAAAACTGTTTAGTAAGGAATTCTACTTTAATTTCCCCTTAGGGGAGTGCTGCCACTATATTGCTCAATGTAAAAAAACGTGTCATGAGAGTTGAAAACGGCCGTGCAGCGCGGCGGCTCTAACAGTAACTTTATTTTACAAAACTATGCAGTACTATATAGGAAAAATGGATAAATATTACAAAACAAATATGAAAAACACTTTAAAATTATTTTTCCTTCATAATGTAGACTGTAGAGTTAGGTAGTAAGTGACACTTACTTACTACAATTTTTTATTAATATAGGAAAAAGCTGCATAATTGACATAGTTCAAATAATAAAAACTACGTGGATCTCCAGAACTTACAAAAAAATAATAATAATGAATACACAAATAAATG
Organism: Belonocnema kinseyi; assembly: GCF_010883055.1. Taxonomy (NCBI): domain Eukaryota; kingdom Metazoa; phylum Arthropoda; class Insecta; order Hymenoptera; family Cynipidae; genus Belonocnema; species Belonocnema kinseyi. The sequence goes on along the minus strand of NC_046661.1, from coordinate 74,134,816 downwards.
AAAAAAATTGCCGAAAATATATATTATTCACAAATTATAAATCTTCCTAAATTTCAAATAACGACCGGATTTTTAATTGCCAAGAAATAAATTCCAAAATTTAAAACTATCGGAAACTAAAATTCACTGACTTCGAAACCGACTTATAAAATAAACGAATTCTTAAATACCCACAAATATTTCAATTCCCGAAATTTAGAACTGCTGAACACAGTAATTGATTATTAATTTATGAGCTATTTATGAAATTATAAATAATACAAACAACTTAATTAGTCATTAATTATTATTATTGTTATTACACCATTAAGCCATTTCTCTTTTGGGGTAGGCGAGACTCGCTCGACAGGGAAGGGAGTAATGTGAGGAAGGAATATGACATTTTTAGATTGATCCAGAATTCTCGTGTTATTTATTTAAATAACACGTTCGTTAAGCAACACTGCTCCGACCCAGGCTGCTGATCAATCTCTCTAGCAATCACTTCAAGTGAAGATCCTCACAAAGTCGTCATGTGAGGTTCCCCATTTGGGTCCATTAGTGTCCAAGGTCTTTTGTTTCAGGCGTCATCACTCTACTGACACTCTTTTTATTAACTATTTTCCACCATACTACTTGTCTGTCCTGACATTCTTTTCTAGCTTCTTCTACGTCCATGCATTTTTTCATGCAGGCTCTGGTGCTTCTGTGGCTCTTATGTCTCTTCTAAACAGGGTCTCATTCACACATTCTAACCATTCTTTCCGCGGTCTACCTCTGGGCACGCTGCCATTTACTTTACCTTGATACATTTGTTTAGTTAGTAGTTTATTTGGCATTCTCTGAACATGTCCGAACCATCTTAACCGATTTCTGTCCCATGTGACTACTAACGTCTCTTCTCCCCCACATTCTATGAGAATTATCTCATTACTAACTTTGTCCATCATAGTTTTCCCGCATATTATTCGCACGAATCTCATGTCAATTGCATTAATTTTACGACGCCTGAAACAAAGACCTTGGCTATTAATGTACCCAAGTGGGGAACCTTACATAACGACTTCGTGAGGTTCTTCGCTTGGGGTGATTGCTAGAGAGATTGATCAGCAACCTGGGTCGGAGCAGTGTTGCGGAACGAACGTGTTATTTACTTAAATAGCACGAGAATTCTGGATCAATCTGAAAAATCTCTATCCCTTCCACACACTACTCCTTTCCCCTGCCGAGTGAGTCACGCCTACCCCGAAAGGGAAATGGCTTAATGGTGTAATAATAATCATTTCCTTGTTAGGTCCACGTCTCGCTACCGTAACGTACAGTCGGTACAAGTACAGAATTATCTTTTGCCATTTTAGCTTGATTTGATTTATTTTTACTTCTGATAAGGGGCCCTGCTCTACCAATAACCTTCTTACCTTCGTGTATGCGTCTATCTAATCCCTCATTTATCTTCCCGTATCTAGTATAAGTAAGCTACCAAGGTATACGAACTTATCAACTTGTTCAATTCTCTCATCATGTAATACAATGTTGCATAGTGTTTTCTCACTCTTTCCTTCGTTAATTTTGAGACCTATGTTCTTCATACTTGCATTCAGTTTATTCAAAATTCTTTGCAAGTCTTCGATTGACTCTGCCATAACAACCTTATCATCTGTAAACTCTAACCCACGTACCCTTAATGTTTTGAGATCCACACCTTCTTCGTCGAAAAGAGCCATTCTTGAACACTTGTCCATGAATTATATAAATCACCATGAAGACATAAGGCATTCTTGTGTAACTACTTGAATAATATCGAAACAGTTACTCAATTTCCAATAGTCTTTATAGCTTGTAGGTGCCATCAATTGACTTCATATTCTTTCAGGACTTCCCAACGTTTACTTCTATCTACCTTATCAAAAGCTTTTTCTAGGGTAACAAATGCATAGAAAACTTTTTTCCTACTCTCAAACTTTTTTCTTTTATTTGCCTTAAGCTAAACATTTGATCCATACATGACCTTCCAGGCCTAAACCCACTTTTGACTTCCCAAATGTTTTCTTCTGTTATTTTAATTACCCTACGAATAAGCATTTTTAAGTACACAGTAAAAAAAGGATCAATTTTGTTGCAGAGCATTTTGCTCCAACGATCATTTCACTCTTGAGATCATAATGATTTTCTATTCGGATCAATTTGATCTCATTTTTGGATCATTTTTCAAACTAAACAAAATGGCCGCCAATTATTGGCGCCGGTGTCAGAACGACATAACCTAAAAATGGTATCTAACCGCACACAAGTGACAACTACACTTAACAGGGGATATTTTCAAATATCAGATTTCCTTATTTGTTTTTGTTTTTAAGCTGAGAAGTTCACCAGCCTTCAGCAGTGTTGTATTATATGGGAGTTCCTGTGATCCCATCTGTTAATACTCGGCCGTAAGGACAAATATCCAAACTTTAGAATTTTATATTTGGCTTTTTCCCCAAACATGAACATGAAATTAAGTTCAGAGAAATAAGAACAACAAAATAAGTATTATCAGTTCGTTTTTAAATTTCTGTATAAATATAATTTTCATTAGATTCTTAAGAAAATTACAACAACAAAATATTTTTGAATATTTCAGACATGTCAGAAAATAATCTAGAAGATTTTAAAGGCATTTTTTTATTTTTTAGGATTTTACAAAATATTATGAAAAATTCGAGTCTTTTTAAAAGACGTTCAGGATTTTTAGAAGTTGGGAAGGAGTTAAGAAATATTTGATAAATTTTTGAACATATTTCCCAGTTTTTAAATATGTGTAATCTATTTAAAACGTCTTAAAGTCCTGAAAATATTTTTAAGGCCTACTAAACCTTCTAATCTCTATAAATTATTTAAATTTTTCCTGTTTTTTTTATTTATTCCAAGAAATTCAAAAAATTGCCTTAAAATTTTTAAAATTCTTCTTTGACAATTTTTTTAATCTTTTAAAATCTTTCTAAATAATCTCTTAAATTTAATTTTTCGAAATAAAATTTTTTTGTTTTCCTTAGGAATTTGAGACAATGCCTTTCATTTTCATGAAACTTTAAAAAATTCTTCAAAAATGCTAAAAAGTTTGAATTATTTTTTAGTCGTTTCAAAGCCTCTGAATATCTCTTAAAATTACTCAAATATTTTCTAAAATGATTTAATATGGCAAAATTTAAAAATTAAAAAAAATCTTTTACACACTTTTTTAAAAATGTTAGGAAATAATTCAAAAGGTGTGTGGTCTTTTTTTAATTTTCTCTTGAAATTCCTTACAAACCAATTATGTAAAAATTATCCATGAAACTTAAAAACTTTTTTTCATTATCTTGACACCCTGACAAAATTCAGTTTACCTAACAATTTGTGAATAGATACTATATCGGGGTTGCTACACAATCCCAATTTCGAAATTACCAGACTTTCCCTCACTCTCCCCTGACAAATTTTTCACATAGAAAACCCATAAAATTAATGCAAAAAAAATGTTGGTTTTATTGTTTTTTTCCTTTCAGTGACAAGTCATACCAAATTTTATGAAAGATCATACAAAAATTACGTAAGGCGATTTGACGATTGGTAAAAATTACTATTTCAACCCAGGAGATGAAATTTGAACCAAGAAAACGAATTTTCAACAAAAGACGTGAATTTTAAACCAAATAGTACAGTTTTCAAGTAAAAACGTTCAATTTTAAAGAAAAAAAATGGAACGACTAAATATTCAATTATAACCATTAATTTTGTATTATTATTTGTGTAAGGTTTTTGAACTGGGAAATTAATTAATAATTTTAGATGTTAATTTTGATTGTCTACTCATCTAAATCAATATTATTAAAATATTGATTTAGACCAGTATACAAACAAAATTACGATCTAACATTATTAAAACAATTAATTTTCAAGAAGAAAGTAGAATCCTCAACTAAAACAAATTAATTTTCAACTAAAAAGTCACATCTTTAAACAAAAAGACAAAATTTCTACGATAAGAGATGAATCTTCAACAACAAAAATGAATTTCCAAAAAAAGTGTAATAGTTGCTATTTCTATCAAAAAATATTTTATTTTTCAATAAAAAACAGTTGAATTTTAAAGCACAAAATTTTAATTTTAGCAAATTATTTAAATTCTCAACGAAAACAAATTAATTTGCAGATCAAATAAAAATAAATAAATATAAAATATAAATTTTCAAATAAAAAAAATTTTCCGGCAAAATAGTTTAGTTTTCAACAAAATTTTTTTATTTAATAATTAAAGAATTAATTTTTAACAAAGTAGTTCCACTTTTAAACTAAGCATTTAAATTGTCAACAAAAAAAGATTCAATCTCAACGAAAAATGTAATAGTTGATATTTTAACCGGAAAATATTATTGTTTTAAACCAAAAACAGTTGAATCTCTACGAAAAGAGATGAATTTTTAATCAACACCAAAAAGAAGAATTTTCAAGAAGAGTGAAATTTTCAGCGACGAATTTTTCACAAAACAGTTGTATTTTCAAAACAAAAATGTGAAAATTCGACAAAAAATTGCATTGTTAACCAAATAGTTCAATTTTCATTCAATTCGAATTTTCAAACAAAATAATTACTTTTTAACAAGATTGTTCAATTTTCAACAAAGTAACTTTAACAATAAGTTTATCAAAAATTCTCCGACTCTCCGGTTTTTCCTGCCATTCCCTGGCCAGTTTTAAATTTCCTACCTTTCCGTGACTTTCCCGAATTCTCTGACCTTTATTAAACCTGCTGTATAAATAATTATTTCAATATTTATCGAAAAGTAAACAAAATTACTTAAAGAAAACAGAAACTCTCTAGTCAGCCTAATTGAAAATCTGAATACATTCCTAATTATTTTAATTACCCACAATACTTTTTTCTCTCGTTAAAACATTTCCGGCCTGCTATATATATATATTTCTTCCTGAAATTATAATATCAAAGGCAGTTACCAGCCGCGTAGACCGAAATGCAAAACCGATCAGGGGTCGAATGACAATGAAACCGAGGGACAAATAAGTGCCGAGAACCCTTTTAGAATGAAAAATAAAGCACTGGCAAAGGGGCTCGTATCCTCTTAACAGAGAGGAAGTCATTCATAATTGAATAATAAAAAAAACTGATATCGATATCAAAATAAATCCGTTTGATATCCACAAAACTCAATTAATTAAAGGCTGACAATCAACTCGATTAGCATCATTGGAGAGGGTTTAGGGGGCAAGGGGAAGGCTAAATGGAAGGGGGGACGAGAGCGAAGGAAAAGCTTTGACCTATCCTTTGACCCTTGACCAATGAACTTTTTCCTTTAACGTATCATGTGTGACTTTTTACCCCTGACCTTTTTATGATCTCTGACCAATAACCTTTCTTCTGACATTTGACTTTCGACCCTTAAACTTTGAATTCTGACCCTTAACCAATGACCTTTGACCTTTTATATTTTACCTTTGACTGCTGACCTTAAAATTATCATATCTGACCTAAGACCTTTCATATTTGATCACTGATCTTTCTCTTTTCACCTCTTAACTCTCCGCCTTCTTCCTTGACCTCTGACACTTTACGTTTTGCATCTTCCTCTTATGGATTGCAGTCAATTTTAATATTTTGTCATCTATTAATAATAATAATCAGGGTATCTACCCGACGGATAATTAATTTAATTTTCAAATTATTTAAATTTTTTCCCGGTTAATTTAAAAACGTTTAGAAAATCTGAATTATTTGAAACGATTTTCTAAACATTTCAAGAGATTCCGAAACACTTTAAAGGATTTCAAAGAGTTCTGATTTGAAACAGAGAATTTTTTAAAATAAGTATAACTTGGAATTTAATTAGGGGTGTCTTTAAGTTTCCTTCTTTTATCTCACAATTAAAATTATTTTCTTAAATTCACGACCTATGCCAAAAAGTTTTTATCATAAGTAAAATAATAATTAATTATAAAAATTATAATTATGAAAAATTCAGAAATATACTAACTACCTTTCGATAGAATTTGGATGCGAAAAATGTAAAATTCTGGTGAATTTTGATTTGCAAAAAAATATTTCTTACATTTAAACAAATTCTTATTTATAACAAGGAATTTACAAAATATGACCAATTTTGACTTGGAAATTATTATTTTTTATGAAATTCCCTGCTCCAAGTCAAATTTATATTTATTTACAAAATTCACTATTCTTTTCACTACTTTATTATTTACTGTTCTAAATAAAAGCATTTTAAATGTAGAAAATTGGAAGTGAAAGTGTTTGAAATTGAAAACATTTTATTTTAAAATTCTCGAAATAAAAAAATTTGAGGTTTAAATTCTGAAAATTAGACAATTTTATTAGAAAGGCATTACAACTGTATAATTTGTAATTCAAAATGGTTAAAATTGAATAATTTCAATCTGAAATTAAGAATCTCGAAATTTTATGATTTCAGACACGATGACAATTTAAAAAATTGATATTAAATGTTTCAAAGTCCAAGCTTCTGAAATTCTAGAAATTTATAATGTTATTATATAAAAAAACTATGATTTAACATATTCAAGTTAATTAGATTTTTTTACGATTTATAATTTTTTATAAACTTTCAAAATTTAATTATTCTAGAAAAGCCTTCAATATGAAAAATAAATTTACACAAGAAAAATTTTAAAATGTCCACTACGGGACGTTGATTATTTTTTTTTAATTAAACCGTTGAAAATTTTAATTGAAAAACTAAAACTCATGAAAGACAAAGATGGAAAATTTTGCGTTCAACAAGGAAATTCAGGACCATAAAATTAAAACCATTTAAGAGTAAATAAATTATCTGATTACTGGGTTATCAAGTTCAGATAGATTAATTTTGATCTATTTTGAATTCGAACAATAAAATTTTGAACTTCTTAATGATTATAAATGAAAAATATATATATATTTTAAATTGCACAATTTTACGGCTTTCAATTCGAATTTTTTTAAAGTTGAGTTTGAATTTTTAAATGTTTTGAAACATTTTCAAATAAAAAAGAATTCAACATTTATTATATAGTTCAAAAATTGTTTAATCTTTAAGCCTTGAATTTCAGGAACAATTAATTAATTTTTATAATCTAATTTTTCATTATCTTCAATTATTTATTCTGTGGGTATTTTATTACAAATTTTTTAGAATACAAAGTATTTCGAGGTGAGATTTTTCAATTTTTAAATATATACTTAAATTTTCCTGACATTTTGAATATTTTAATTTTAAATTACAATATTAATCAAATTCAAAATTGGAAAAGTTTAAAAATTAAGAAAATTTTAACCAAATATTTTCGACATTGAACTTTTAAACCATGTTAAAAAAATTGTATCATGTAAGTTAATTTTCGTCAGTTTTTGTGTTGCTTTTTATTGTATTTGTATTGTATTTTTATTTTTAAAAATGTATTGTATATTATGCAAGAAAAAAATTAATCTTTTCGTGGAAAATAAAATTGATCTGTTTTGTAAAAAATACAATTTTTTCCGAAGAATAATAGGTGTTTAATTGTCATTTACACATCGAAAATTCAACAATTTTACTTGCAAATTAAATTGTTTTTTTAAGAAAAATTAAAATTTTAACTTTCAAAGTATATTTTTAAATATTAGGTAATTGTTCTTTTTCTTACTTACTAAATTTCAAATCGAATAGTTTAAAGATGTAACATTTTAGACTAAAACAATACTTGAGATTTGATAAAAGCTTTTTATTATGAATATATTACTTTGAAGTTATTCTAACATTGAGAACAGTTTGTAAACTTTCAATCATGTGTTTACGTTTGTTTAATTTAACTAATAACTAGTAGACACATGGGAAAGAAATCGATCAAGATGGTTCGGACACGTTGAGAGAATACCAAATGAACGACTAACGAAACAAGTGTATCAAGGTAAAGTAAATGGCAGCGTGCCCAGAGGTAGACCGCGGAAAGAATGGTTAGAATGTGTGAATGAGACCCTACTCAGAAGAGACATAAGAAGTCACAGAAACACGAGAGCCTGCATGAAAAAATGCATGGACATAAAAGAAGCTAGAGAAGTATGCCAGGACAGGAAAGTATGGCGGCAAATAGTTAATAAAAAGAGACTCAGTAGAGTGAATGACGCCTGCAACAAAGACCTTGGCTATTAATGGACCCAAGTGGGGAACCTTACATAACGACTTCGTGAAGTTCTTCGCTTGGGGTGATTGCTAGAGAGATTGAGCAGCAACCTGGGTCGAAGCAGTGTTGCGGAACGAACGTGTTATTTACTTAAATAGCACGAGAATTCTGGATCAATCTGAAAAATCTCTATCCCTTCCACACACTACTCCTTTCCCCTGCCGAGTGAATCACGCCTACCCCGAAAGGGAAATGGCTTAATGGTGTAATAATAATAATAATAATAATAAAAATAACACTTTCCAATTGAAACAGTTTAATTTCTAACGTTAAAATCTTAAAATTCCAAAATTGTAAACTGATTCTAAATTGTTTTGTAAAATCAAAATCGAAGATTTAAATTCAATATTGAATGAAAAAAAAAAGATTACTTTTACAGCATCAAAATTGAATTTTTAACCAAAGAGACAAAGTTCCAACAAAAGAAATGCTTTTTCAACCAAATATTTGAATTTTTAACTAAAAAGAAAATTAATCTTTAACCAAAAATAGAATAGTTCAATTTTAAGTTTGATGAATTACTTTTTAACACAAAAACGTATTTTCACCCAGTACAATTTTTAAAAAATTATGAATTTTTGAAAAAATTGTTGAATCCTCAACTAAAAAAACGAATCATCCTAAACACTTCAATTTTCAAATAAATACTTTATTTTTCAACCAATTTGTTGACAAAAGCGGCATTTCTAACGATTCTTCGTTATGCTGTTTAAAAAAATGTTTGTATTATTTAAACTCAATTTTCGTCAATTAATGGAGAATTAGAGCAAGTGTGTTTTTGTGCTGTATTGTATCGTATTTGTATTTTAAAAAATGTAAAAAACTTTTGAGTTGAAAATTGAAATTTTCGGGTTAAAATTCAACTGTTTTGTAAAAAATTGGCCTTTTTGTTGGAAAAATCAACTAATTAGTTCAAACATGATCTGGTTTATAAAAAATTCATTTTTTGGGGCAATTTTTATAATTTTAGTTGAAAATAGAAACCTTGGGCTTAAAATTCGACTGTTTTGTAAAAAATTGGGCCTTTTGAGTTTTTGGCTCCATAGGATATTATTCATTTTTTAATCTTCAAGTATAGTTTAATTTTAAAAATCATTAATCAATTTATATTTAAAGTTGATCAACTATGATTTTTTTTTTGGTCAAAAATCTTCGATTTTAAAGGCTTCAAATTTTCTTTGGTTTAATTCAAGTCTTTGAGACAGCATTTTAAAATTTGTAGACTTAAAATGTACGCTTAAGAATTAAAAATGTAAAATGGAAAATGTTTAAAGTAAAGGATTTTCGAATTACGCATGCTGAACTGAATCATAATTTAAAAAGATAAAAATTCAACTGATTATTTAAAAAACTGTTGAAATCAAAGTTGGACAGATCTCTTTTATTTCACGTCCCTTTTATTTTTTACTATACTTTATAGTGAATTTTGAGAAAATAAAGGGACTATAATTTTATTGAAATCGGCCCAGATATTAAAACCCTTACTTCCCTTGTTGTGATTCCAAACAGCAATCTTGTGTCACTGGGTTACTATACTTTGTAGCTGTGAATAGCGGACGTTTATCTCCGTGTGATTTACGACAAAATCCCAGCGTTCCCTCTGCGAGTTCAGGGACGCGCCCTCGTCCATAAATCAGCAAATATTTCCGATTCGGTGGAACGTTTTGTCATTCGATAAGCATTTACGCAATTGCGTAAAATTTCCAATAAGTTACCATACAACCTGAAATGTTGGTAAACAATGAGTCGATAATGGAAATCACGAACTAAACATTTTTTTTATACCGATCCTCAGGCAAAACGGACGCGTTCTGTAAAGTGTAAATGTTACTACCAAAAAGGTAACATCGATTTTTCTTTATGGCTTACGGTCGATATAAATTAAAATAAAATTAAGCCAAATAACATTATTTTAAAATCAGAATTTCCTCAGAATTTCTAACACATATTGAACAAAAATTTTAAAATTTGATGTAACTAATTTAAGTTATAATTTGATTTCAAAATTTCAAAAAACTAAATTCAATTTACAAACAAAATGTCTACGTTTAGAGATTGGAAACACTGTAAAAAACATTCAAAAATTAGGTCGGTTTTCAAGCTACTTAAAATATCGGTTTTCAAGAGTCTTATTTGATGACTCTATGAATAAGTTTTTTGACTCACAAGAGTTAAATCTCCGAAATTTAAAATACTCAAAACGAGATGATTGTATTAGAAAGTTTGTTTCATTAAAAAGCAGGTCTTTAGCTTTCAATAGTGAAATTACGGATTTTAGATTAAATATTTTAAGAATTTATCAACGGCTGAAATCCCCGATGATATTGCGGAAATTTTAACTTTAGGTGAAAAATTTGGAGTGCCTTTAAATGTCAATAAAATTCTCACCAATAGTTTGGTTGCAAATGTTGAAAATTCTATTTAAAATATTGAAGTAGAAGACTTAAAATGTAATAGACGAAAAACTGTCACTCAAATAGTCTCAAATCACAATGCTAATAATAAATTAAAAAATTAAGAATCATTTTTTCAGTTAGTTTGAAAATTTCAGAAGAATCATAAAGATTTAATTTTTGCGAAGGCTGATAAAAGGTAATTGAACGGTTGCAGCAAATAGAGATGATTATAATAATACAATTGAAAACATTTTTAACAATGATATTTCATACAAGAATATTAAAACTAGTATGGTTCCAGCCATCGAAAATAAATATAATGACATAGCTATTAGGTGGAAAAATAAAAGATTAACTTATGATCAATGTGCATGCCGTTTCAAAACTCACAATAGTGTCATAGCAAAACCTTATGTTCGTTTTGACTGTTGGTTCTCTCACTTACAATTTATCGAAGTATATTTCAAATATTCTAAAACCAGTTTCTATTAACACTTGATCGTTTGTCAAAAATAGTTGGGAACTTAAAGATTGTTTGAAAAATATCAATTTATCAAAAACTCATTCAATAATTTCTTTAGATGTTGTATCCATGTTTGACAGCATCCCACTAGATCTTGCTTTAGATTGCATTGAAGAGAAACTTAATTTAAATATTAAAATAACAAAAATAACAAAAAATGAAATTCTAAGAGCTAACCAGGACGATCTTTAATGTTACTGTTTTCTCCTTTAACAATAAATGTTACAAACAAATTTCGGGTTGCCATCACAGAAAAATCAGAAGATAAACTTTACATCGATTTCCGATTAAAGATTCGCTGCAACAAAAATTAACTTTACAAGATAAACTTTAACAAAATATCGGTTAAACTTTCTTTTGTTTTTCCATGACAACACATATGTTTTGAAAAACGCGACGTTGTCTGAATAAAACTGTATCCCTCTAAAAAATTTCCTGCAAAAAATTGTATCATTACTTTATTGTGCTATGGGTTCGCCTTAATCTCCAGTTGTTTCTGATTTGGGCTTACATGATATTCAAAAAAGAGCTCTACAATTATTAGATTTCACACCTATTTTATACAAAAGTTATGTCGATGAAATTTTAGCTATTGTTCCTACCGACAAAACTGAAGTTTTCTTAAATGGGTTCTCAAATAGGTGTGTTAAATTAAGTGATATCCAATTCAGAAAAGAAAATATAAATCAATTAAAAACAATTTAGTAAATAAGAACTATCCGTTTGAATTGAATTAGTTCACGACATTATTACAAAACGAATTCATGATGTTTACAATAATAGTAATAAAATTAACTTTAAAAGATGGAGTGATGCAATATATTTAATTTAAATGACGGTTAAAGAATTCACTTGAAAAATTTAACATAAACGTTTATTTTAAAACCACAAATACTTTAGATAATTATTGGTTGAAGAAAAAAGACAGTGATTCTATTTAAAATTTATCTGGTGTTATTTATCTAATTGAATGTAAATGTTCTAATCAAGCTTATAAGTTGTTGAGCCTTCAAAATCACATTTTCACCTTTTTTTAAACTGACTTAAATTTTTAAACTTATGCTTATATTTGATTAATTCTAATAACTAAAATACAGGTAAAAAATTATATAAATCTACAAAATTATTTACCATTATTGTTCTCTTCAATATTACTAGTTGTGAAAATATAATTATTTAGGTTTAAAATTTTTGAAGAAGGTATACGCATTGTACCGAAACATTAAGGTTTGAGAAAGGACTTTTTAAATAACATAAATACTGAGTTAGAAAAAATACTGAATTTTATTTTAGATTATGAGGACCGTGAGACACAAAGAAAAATCCATGATATGAATTTAAATTCATAAATATTGTCGTTCGAAGAAAGGGATTTGGTCTCAAATCATTATATACAAAAAGGTAAAATTATTAATTAATACAAATGTTGACGTTAAAATGATTATTGTTTCCTTAGCCCTTCTTTAGATGTCAGAACAAAAAAATCCATAACAATTTGGTACGAAATTTCTCACGCAAAGGCAAAAATAAAGTCAAATATAAATTAAAACATACCAAAACGTAAATTCTATTTAGTAATCAAGTCTTGGTAATATTTCTTTAGCGATAACATTCTTTCAATATTTAACTCTAATCTTAATAGCATACAAAAATGTAATCTAATTATTTTTAGTTAACTTCAATGAAAGAAGAAGTGTTTAATTTTTATATCTTGTACATTGTACATTAGCAAATATCAAAAAACTTCAAGCTAGATAGTTCTCTATATCATTGACAGCGTAAACAAGATGAAGATTATTACTAACATTTTGCTTTTTACATTCAGCGGTTTCCTCTATTTAATGTGTAAGTGTTTTATAAGAGAGTCTTTATGTCTCTGAGAAATAATAAATACTATGAATGTAAAAAATATAGTAATTATTATTTATCTTATATTAACTATTCCGATGCTCAAATGTCATACATTTTTTTAATTGTCCATATATTTCAATAAATCTAATAAAGACTCACAATTGATCAAAACTAATCTTTTTAAACATCATTGCTCGATTTTTGTATAAATATTAAATCAAGGTTTATCATCGTTTCCTGATTCTGAATCTAATGACCACTTTTCTTTTACAATAAATCAAACAGTTCCCGAGATCATTGCATATAGAAATTATATTTACTGTAGATAAAACAAAACTTTTCTAAGTTCTTTGCAATTATTTCTAGAACCTGACTTACTGACAAAAAATGCAGGTCAGATTATTTTGTTTTCCATTTCACGAATAATTGAATACCTATAGATAATATTTTGCTAACAAGTGTTTGTATAGTTAAATGTTAAAATCATCATTGTGCGCTGTTACTCTTCTAGTATGTTGCTCTTAATCGCGAAACTGAAATAAGTGATATTCGACTGGCGGCCTGGAAAAGGGAAATGTTGCTACTTTCGGTACCAAATATGAAACTATGAATAAATTTCACTTTTCAGGATGCTAATTAGGCAGCCCAAACTTGTTGTTGTTGAATCCAACAAACTACACATCGTGGATAAATTAATGTTTCCCTCCTACAAGTATCTCAAACGACTGTGAGTTTCTGTGAATGTTTTCGATAAAGCTGTTCAAAGATATTATTTATCGTTTGTAAATAAGGTAGTCTTTGCAAACAATTATTAATTCATGGCATGAAATTACTTGCCGAAAAGCGCGGGCTTATTCGAAATCAACAAATACTATGATTGTGCATACGATAAATATTAAAAAACATGTTTTATTCTTTTTTAAAACAAATTTGATTAAACAAAAGAAATGTCATATTAACGTAATATTGCAAGTGTAGATTATATAATTTCAAATAGCACTGTACTTTTTGGAACATGCGCAGTTGAAAACGTCTGATTTTCAACATTGCTTTAAAAACTGTCACATTCTGTCTGTACTATCTTCCTTTCAAGAATTCAATAATCTTAGTTTCTTTATTAAATTTTTACCAGTGCAATATTATTTATTCAGAATTATAAGGTGAAATATGGAAAATTTGGAAAAATATGGAATTTTTACATCTTTTGATATCCTATGAAATCTTTGAAATCCTTTAAAATACCGTCAAATTATTGAAATCAATTGAAAACCCAGACATCTTTGAAATCATTTGAAATCCCTTTCAATTAATTGATTTTGATTTAAAAATCGTTGATTTTTAAAATACTCTTAGATACCTTTAAATTTGTTGATATAACTTAAAATCTTAGAAATCTCTTTAAAATTCCTTGGAATCATAAAAAATACCTTAAATCCTTGAAATCCTTCAAAGTGCTTTAATTTGAAATCGAATAAAAATGTTTAAAGTTTTAAAATACCAATAAATGTTTTTAATTCTTTGAAATCATTTGATGTCCCTTGAATTTTTCGAAATATTATCATACTCCTTCAAATCCATTAGTTTCTTTATTAAATGTTTCCCAGTGCAATACTATTTATTTCGAATTTTAAAGTAAAATATGCATCATTAACTTATAAATTCTTTGAAGTAAGACAAAGGCAGAAGTGAACAAAGGTTCTATTATAGAAAGGTTCAAATCTATACTTTGGGTTCCTTTAGAAACAATTGATCATTTTGGGTTCCTTGTCAGCGAGATAGGATCCTCTTTTGAGCAGCTGCTTTGGAACCAAAAATTGGTTCTAATAGAAACCCCATTTTTTCTATGAGCTTTTACCGATTAAAAAAAAAGACTAGAGGAGTAACAGTGCAATGGTGGTGGGATATCCACATAAATTTCAAACATCTCTACTTCCTTTTTATTTCATTAGGTGTAGATGGTGCTACCATTACTATGGAAATGAGGGATGGCTCTGATTTTGTTGGAGCTATCGAGCCTGAAGTTTTGGGCCGAAATCATCCACTTCCTCCCTGGATTAGTTCACCAGATGAATTTCCTAGTGATGACTACAAGGTTTATATACGAACGCTAGATACTCTTGGTTATACTTCAAAACTGAAAGGTCGAAAATGTCCTACCAATTATTCTGATCCACATGTTCCAGCCCAGATTCAAGTACAAATTCGAGGTTCCGTTATTCGTACAGCTGTACATTTTGAATTATTCGATGTCAATCGACAATATAATAATGTTTCACATAGCCGCATTTATGCAGCATTGCCAGGGCCCATTATTTTTACTACACTTTTATATGATGTCCGACCACCTAAATCATAATCTTAGTACGAAAACTAAATAGTAACAGATTCATGTTACAAAAATTTATAGAGATTCTAAAACTTTCAAGGATTTATACTATTCAAAAGTTTGTAGATAAATGTTTAAGGACATTAAATATAAATCATTCTGCGCACAATGGGATTTTCTAATAGTTTTCTTTGTTCTTTCTTTACCAATATTAACGTGACACATTAAAAAAAACTTGTTTAACAATCTGGTGCGAGTTGTTTTTTGAAGGTTCCAAGTAAACCTAAAGCAAATATGAAATCATATAAGATCTGAGATCAACAATCTGTTGTCCTTGTACTCTATTTAAGAGAATAAACTAAGCCAACATAATTTATCGGTATACATGAATAAATTATGTAAAAGTACATTATTCTGCAGAAATAATTTTTCAGTTCTGTATGATTATTCCTGTTCTGAAAAAATGAAGATCTTTTACTTCATTGTAATCAGGGGTTTCCTCTATTTAATATTTAATTTTTATATAACATAGTATTAATATTTATAATAAATATTAAACTCTCAAAAGGCGAAGAACAAATATAGTATTTATTATTTTTAATATTTTAAATATTCCTAATTTGAAACGGGATAATGTGTTTTGAAACAATCCATATTTAATTTATTCCAAATTGAAACTTGTTCATATTTATACGTACAAGTCCATTTTTGTACTTTTTAATTCTTCAAATTTGTATATGATTATTTTGTTTTCAAAGTTTTTCAAGTTTAAGTACTTGGTATAAGAAATATTTAAATGCAATTTACTTAACATTTTTTTCAATTTATAAGAGTTTATTCACTTCCATTTGAAATTATGAGATTAAAAATATTTAAGATTTCGATTGTTTTAACTGCACATTTTTTAATTTTCAAGCCTGAAAATGTTTAATTTATCAATTTCGAGTTCCTCAAATATTTAAGTTTTTATAAGTTTGAAGCTTAAAAATAACAAAAATTGTGTAAATTCGTTTGCATACATGTTTTGTATGTGCTATTTTAAAATTTTGCATTCCAAAATAACTTTTCAATAAATTTTTAATACTTGCAATTTCAAAGGTTTGTAGAAAACGATAATTATTTCTTTAACTTATTTTTCATATTGCATTATTTTAGTGATTTCTTTTTTTAGGTTCACAAAGCTTAAAATTTGTAATTTTTAGTGATTAAAATTTCAAATATTTGACTTTTTCAATATATATTTGAATATTGCATTCCTAAAGACTTACACTTTATTATTATTACACCATTAAGCCATTTCCCTTTCGGGGTAGGCGTGACTCACTCGGCAGGGGAAAGGAGTAGTGTGTGGAAGGGATAGAGATTTTTCAGATTGATCCAGAATTCTCGTGCTATTTAAGTAAATAACACGTTCGTTCCACAACACTGCTCCGACCCAGATTGCTGATCAATCTCTCTAGCAATCACCCCAAGCGAAGAACCTCACGAAGTCGTTATGTAAGGTTCCCCACTTGGGTCCATTAACTCTTTTTATTAACTATTTACCGCCATACTTTCCTGTCCTGGCATACTTCTCTAGCTTTTTTTATGTCCATGCATTTTTTCATGCAGGCTCTCGTGTTTCTGTGACTTCTTATGTCTCTTCTAAGTAGGGTCTCATTCACACATTCTAACCATTCTTTCCGCGGTCTACCTCTAGGCACGCTGCCATTTACTTTACCTTGATACACTTGTTTCGGTAGTCGTTCATTTGGCATTCTATCAACATGTCCGAACCATCTTAACCGATTTCTTTCCCATGTGTCTACTAGCGTCTCTTCTGCATCACATTCTTTTAGAATTATCTCGCTACTTACTTTGTCCATTAGGGATTTCCCGCTTATTATGCGCATGAATCTCAGGTCAATTGTGTTAATTTTACTATTATCTTTTTCTTGATAAGTCCATGTCTCGCTACTGTATAGCACAGTCGGTACAAATATAGAATTATGTTTTGCCATTTTAGCTTTATTTGATATATTTTTACTTCTGATAAGGGGACCTGCTCTTCCAATAACCTTCTTACCTTCATTTATTCGTCTATCTAATTCCTCGTCTATCTTCCCGTCCCTAGTAAATAAGCTACCAAGGTATACGAACTTATCAACTTGTTCAATTCTCTCATCATTTGATCAAATATTGCATAGCGTTTTCCCACTCTTTCCTTCGAACACCATAGTTTTTGTTTTATTTGCGTTAATTTTGAGGCCCATGCTCTTCATGCTTGCATCTAGTTTATTCAAAATTCTTTGTAGGTACTTCAAATTAATGATTTAAAAAATAGTGTATCGTTAGCATAGTTAATGTTAAAATAAAAAGTTTAAATGTTGAAAAATAGCCAAATAAAGCATTTGTTAATTAGGTTTTTTTAAACTTTTAAATATTGTCAATTCTAAGCAAGAAATCCCTGCTAATTAACTAGCTGTTAATTGCGCGAAAAAGCATAACTTTAATTAGAAATGCATAAACATGTTAAAACTGGCTTGAACAATTCTTGTTAAGGATAAAAGTTATTTTTCCTGATATCGAAATATCCTTAAACAGTGTGGCCGTTTTAATCACACACAAAAATTCCTCCCCATTTCCCAGTTTTTTCCGATTTCGCAAATATTTTTCAGTGAATGAAATTGAAAAAATTCGAACTCTAAATAATCTAAAAATTTTTTCATTTTTAGTAATAAAAACTGAGTTGCAAATCATTTTATGCTATAAACTGAACACTTCTTTAATTAAAAGTTAAATTATTTTCAGTTTAATGTTTTTTAAATCCTTAAAAAGTTTCAAATTTTTATTTTCAAACTCTTGAAACATCTACAGGTTATTTTAAATCTATTCAAATTTTTAATTATTTTTAAAAATTTTCAGAACTTCGAAATATCTTTTAAAATGATTCGAATTCTTCTTAAGATTTTTTTTAATCCTGCAAAATTAAAAATATTTCCTTATAAATAATTTTTCCGGATTCGTTTTTGACAATTTTGGAAATCCTTTTAAATTTTTTTGCATATTCTTTTAAGATTAATTTTTCAAAATAAAAATTAATTTTCAATTTTCCTATGAATCTCAAGAAAATTTAAGTTATTTAAAATAATTCCAAATGTTTAATTAATTTTGAATCTTTTCAGACCATCTTAATATCATTGTAACTTACTCGATTTTTTCTAGGAAATCTAGGTGTTCAATATTTATTATACATAAA
Organism: Belonocnema kinseyi; assembly: GCF_010883055.1. NCBI lineage: Eukaryota > Metazoa > Arthropoda > Insecta > Hymenoptera > Cynipidae > Belonocnema > Belonocnema kinseyi. Next base: position 74,116,292 of record NC_046661.1, on the reverse strand, counting down.
AATTCAAACAATATTGCTTGCGAATTACATTTTTTCAAGCAGAACAATTAAAATTGTACCTTTCGAAGTTTAGTTTTCAATATTTTATTCACAATTACTGATTTTACGTGAACAATACAATATTTCTAAATTCTAGGCAATGGTTATTTTTCCTAATTAAAACATTTCAATTTTTAAACCGAAACAATATTTTTAATTTGATAAAAGCACGTAATTATGAATATTTTATTTTGAACTTATTTTTAAATTAAAAATAGTTGATAAAGTTTGAATCAGGCGTTTAAGTTTCTTTAACTAGTAAGACTTTCCAATTACAACAGTTTTATTTTTTTCGGTAAAACTTGACATTCTCAAATTTTGAATACTGATTCCAAATCGTCTTGTAAAATAAATAATTATTAACTTGTTAATCCTTAATATTTAGTTCAATTAAAAAAATAATTATAATTTATATTTGTTTAATGTTAACTAAAAAGGTTTCTTATTTACAATTGTCAATTACAAACGCCAATAATTTTTAATTTTTCAAGTCTTTAAAACTGCATTTTAAAATTCTTTAAATGAAAAGTGTACGGGCAGAAGAGACTTTTTTCTAAAAAGATTTTACATTCCCGCTCAAAAAATGAATTTACTATAATTTGCCGGATTTTCCCGGTCTCATAAAATTCCCGGTCATCTTCCAGTTTCCCGGTCCATTGGCCACCCTGATAAAAAATCAGAAGCTGATTATTTACAGTTAATTGCATCTGAAGAGTCAAGTATTTACATTACAAAATAGCCAAACAGTTTATTTATTAAATAAGATTATTTAAACATTATTCAATATTGGATGACCAAATATGACAAGTGGGTTTTTATTACCAAGTAATATACGATCGATATGAATTTGTTTTTAAAAATAACAAATGATTTATTAACTTTTATTAATTCAGCTAAAACGGTCTTTCTATTCATTAATTGCTCAAATCATACACTTATTTGTTTATAAAAAAAAATCAATAAATTTTTTAATGTTTGGTTTTCTATTGAATATCGTTTTTTTTTAAATCTTTTCTAGGTTTTTGGGTTTGAACCCCAATATTTGTGTAAATGCTACATTTTGAAAGTAAAAAAATATTGTTTTTCATTTTTATTATTGAATAAAAACTAAATAAATTTGTCCATGGATGTTTTTTTCCCATAATCTACGTCCGTTCGTCGTTCTTTTTGCGCTGAAGGGATAGGAGGGGACATGGGTGTAAGTGAGAAGAAGTGTTGGGATAAAGGATGGAAAATAGAGGAGGAAGTAAGAGGAGGGGAATATTTTGTGGGGAGGAGTAGTAAGAAGTGGTGGGAAGTACGGGCAAGGTTAGAGTGGCGAGGGAAAGTAGTGGTAATGAGGTGTGAGGAAGTGAAGGTAGGGGCAGGGATGGAAAGGAATGTAATTGGAATGGAGAGAGGGGAGATATACTGAGCAGAAGTATTAGAAATTAAATTAAGGGGTTGAGCGGTAAGCTGAAGTAGTGTAAGTGAGGGTAGGAGAAGTAACTGAAACTCAATTAGGGAGGTAAAGTAGTGAAAGTGGGAAGAAGTATAAGAGATTATGTAAGGAGAGAGGTATTGAGGAAGTGAGGAGATGAGAAGATGAAGAGGGAGAATTAGGGGAATAGTGGAGAAATAGGGGAATTGGGGGAGATAAGAGGAAGTGGGCTAAAGATGGGAGATTAAAGGGAGGGAATATATGGGAGAAGAAGATCTGAACGACAATCAGGCTAAAAATGTACGTATTTTATTAAGAATTCATCTTTTCGTGGTAGAAAATTAGGGTTCTCAGTTGTGAAATTCGTTTTTTTCGTTGAAAATTGAACTATTTGATTTTAATCTCTCTGTGCAAGAATAAGTAACAAAAGTAACAAATAAACACCAGAGTATCTAGATGAAGAAATTTGACCTTCGGCATTGCAAAATGTAATCAACACGAAACATTCGTTTCCAGATAGCTATATAGCTACACAGCTACAGACAGATTCTTGAGAAGACCCGTTAGAATTTCCCCCTGCTGTGTTCATGACACTTGATGGGGTGGGGCAGTATTGAGGATTTCTCGTTCTGAATCTCGATTTTCCATTATTTCGACCTGCTGTTATAAAGTTTATTAAACATTAAGCCTAAACGCCCAAAATTGCGTACGTTTTGAATCTTCAAAATTAAAACCACCCCAAAGTTCAAAGCTCAATTTCTTTTGTTGAACCAATGGAACGTTCATTGATTACATAAGGATGATTTTGAACTTTTTATATCCCCTCCCACGTACTTCAAGGATATGTGAGATTGCCACTGCCCCCCCCCCTTATACATAAGATTTTTTTTAATATATAAAAAATACGATAAATGTCCCAATTAGTGGAGGTTTTCCGACTAATGCGGTAGTCATATACATGCAGCGCCCCTCTCACGGAGCGGTAGCCGGGTAGCTAGAAATTTTTTTACATTATTAAATAATTCGAGTCACATTGTTCAGAATTTTATGAGTTTCCATGGTTCCAGGTTTTCCTAAAGTCACGTGAAAAAATTCCTTTATGCATAATTCTTAACTTAATAATAGTTTATTAATTTAGTTAAAAAATTATATGGAATTTTTAACCATGTAAAACAACAACATTTCTAGACAATAGATTCGAACCCCACAGCAGCGGAGCAACAAGCAAACACGCTACCACCCACCGCCACTCGATGAGATTTTTGCCGCATGACTTACACCAGTGAATCAATGAAAACAGATGCAATTTTAAAATGAGATTAGATAATCTTTCAAATGTTGGTCTCGTGACCTTGATTTGAATTTCGAACCTCAGGCCTTCTTCTTCTCAAAGTAAAATAATCAAAATATCAAAAACTGTAATTTTTTAATAAATGAAAGTAAATTTTTACGTTGTTTAATTGTTGTTAACAACCTCTTTTTTGGTTTTGTTATTTATTACTGATTATAGGATTTCGCAGCCCCGGGCACTAAACCTACTAGTTTTAGTCGGATTTGCGTCCGACCATTTTTTTGTCCATCGTAATTATTTCCATTGAGGGGAAGTGAGTAGAGATAATGAGACGGGAAGTAGAGGGGTGATTGGAAGTGAGAGACGTGAAATTAAGAGAAGTGGAGAAATGAGGGTAGAGTAGGGGAAATGGGGGGAAGTTTGGAAAGTAGGAGAAGTGATTGTAAGGGAGGGTAAGTAAAGTGAAGCAGAGGAAAAGATAAGAAATCAGGGTGAGTAGTAGAGGCGAAGTGAGAGCAAAAAAGGGATGTAGAAGAAGGGGAGTATTAGCTGGAGAATAAAGAAGTGGGGGCAATAGAGGAGGAAAAAATAGGTGAAGGATGAAGCGAAGAGTAAATAGGGGTGGCGAAGTTTAAAGTGAAAGGAGGGGAAGTACGGGAATGTAGAGGAAGTTTCATGTGTCAATCGTACTTCTTTCCACGGAGACTAAATGAGGGGAAATAAGTGGAAGAGAAGTAGGGGGAGAGGGGAAATTATGGGAGGAAAAGTATGGTATGTGCGTCAAGTGTGGGAAAATAAGGAGAAATGAGGGAAGAGGAAATGGGTGTAAATGAGCGGTGGGTGATGAAAGTGATGTAAAATGAATGGTGGGGGAGCAGGGAACTTGAAGGAAAATACGACAGGGGAAGGACGGTAAGTGAGCCTGAGTGACGGGAAGTAGGGAAAACGATTAGAAATTAAGGTAAGTAGGGGAAAGGAAGTGAGAGCTGGGAAGGAAAATAAGAGAGTAGGAGTATTATTTGAGAAAGCGAGGAGAAGGGGAATTGAGGGAGGGAAGTGGACGAATATAGGGGGATTAGTGGAGGGAGATTGTAATGGTATTTAAGAGATTCGGAAAGATTCTCACACATTTTAAGGGATTTCCAAGGATTTTAAAGGATTATTAGGGATTCTTATGGGGTTTTAAAGGATTTGAAGGATTTTAACTGATTTCAGAAATTTTAAGGGACTTATACGAATTCCACGTAAGGATTACTCATTTCTTCAAAAGTTTATTAAAATATCGTCATCTTATTCCATGCAACATCCCCATTGTTAAGAGTTTTCTAGATTTAATTTAAATAAATCCCATTAGTTTAGCGATTAAACCAGCTGAGCAACAACCGAAAAGTGTTGAAATTACTTTTTCCTCCAGAAGCGAAACGGAAAGTCGATAACAAAATGCGTGACACAATCTTTTATTCGACTTTCATTACGAAAAAGTTTTCTTACATGACAGATTAGAACAACACTAGAAAACACGCGAGCTTCGCGCGAGAATTTTGTTTTTCTATTTTGTTCAACACAACTTTTAAATTAAAATATAAAATTAACATTAATATCAAATTTTTGCATTTCATACTTTATAGTAATATTCTATCTAAAATAGTAGACAGTAAATACAAGGACAGTATTTTAAAAAAATGATGAAAATTGGTATCTTAACTTCAGGATTATTGAATAATATCTTTGCATAGACAATTGAAACATTGTGTTTTTGTTTTAAAAACTTAAATTTTCGATCAAAAACACTAACATAAAATAAATTTTTTCAAAATTGTCAGTTTAATTTTTGAAGTCAGATAGTTTTTGCTTGAAATAACCGATTTCCGGTGAAATCGCTAATATAACATATTATTGTTCAAATATTGTAAGTTTCATTTTTATAGTCGAATATTTTTTGTTTATAATAACTAATTCTGGTGAAAAACGTTAACATACTCTATTAGTATTAAAAACTTATTTATATTCTTTGAAATTCAATGATTTTTCATTTGAAGTACGGATTTCTGGTATAAAACACAAAACAAAATCAAAATCTGAATTGAAATACTCTGAATGATAATCTAAACAATAACAATAACCTTAAAATCGCTATCATAACATTAGAAAAATTGTTCTAAATTGTAACAAATTATCAATCCTCTTTGAAATGTAATGTCTTTTGTTTAATATAATTTATTACCGGTAAAACTGCCAGCTTAACCTATAGAATTGTAAAAAAAAGGTTTGATCTTGTTTGAAATCTAATGGTTTTTTATTTAAAATACCAATGTCCCATTTAAAACATCATCATAAATAAAAAATATTAAAAAGTTGTAAATATTCGTTGTAATGTTTGAAATATAATTTTATTTAAATTAAAAATATCAATTTCCGACAAAAGAACACCAAAATAATCGAAAATTTCTAAAAGTTTCTAAATCTTGTCCAAATTACAATGACTTTTGTTTAAAAATGCCAATTTTCGATATAAAACAAAAAACTAACAGACTTTTTCAACTGCGCATGCGCCGAAATGCGCGTGATATTGGAAGTGTAAATTATATGAATTTTAAATAGACCAGCGCTTTTCGATCGAGTATTATGTTATGTGCATGTTATGGAGAAAAGAAAAAATTCTTCAGGTTTCAAGTACTTAAAAAAATAAAATTTTCTATAGTTGACATCTATTTCGTCACATTTAAAGAGATATGTCGTCACTAAGGTATACAAATAAGTACCAATCACACCACTTTAGTCGCCATGTTACTTTTCAAAATTTTGACTATTCAGTTTTCGCGGCCGTGAATATAACCGTGAATATGACAGAATTTAAAATCATTTAAGAGAATTACTTTTTAACAAAATTGTTGAATTTTCTAGCAAATAGTTGCATTTTCATCAAAAAATATTAAATTTATCTTAAAGCAGAAGAATTTTTTATTACAAAAAAAGGTGAGTTTTCATGAAAAAAGTTCCCAGTTAATTCAGTAACATCAAAAATCATCGAGCACGCACGCGGCACGCTTCGCTCGCAAGTTTGAGGAGGCCTATGGCGCGCGACTGTTGATTATCGCGCTTCGCGCTCGATGTTGTATTTATATTTATATTTATTTTATATTTATTTTATATTTATTTTATATTTATTTAAATTCATAATATGCATAAAAATTGAATCATACTAATTGTTATTTCCTTGTTTTTATAATTTTTTTATTTTTAATGTTTTTTACGATGAAATAAAAACTAATGCGCATCTGCATAGGCCATAGGGTCCTATATAGTATATAGGAACCTATGTCCTCTTTCTACTTTTCTGTGCTTTTCCCAGAAAGTTAATTATTTGTCTGGTAATTTAAGTTCATACCTAATTAATTAAGTTTCTTCATACAAATTAAATATTTTTATTTCAAATTATGTTATTTTTTACGGCTAAAGCAAAAACTAACTATCCTATCAAAAACTATAGCTCTTTTTTGGATGAACAAGTTTTGTCTCATTTTTTCTCGTAGCTTATATCGAAAAGTGATTCATTCTTAATTTGTAGTTCTTTCCAGGGCGCGCAATTTGAGCTTTTTCATTTTTTTCGTATCTTGCATAGTTAGACCAAAAAATGGAATTTTTGGATTTTTCATTATTTTTGGTACGATCAAATTTGGAGTGTTCAAATTACCAAATTAAGAAAGTTGTTATTATAATCTTGTAAGGCTTTCAAAAAGCAAAGTTTTTCTTTTTCTGACTTTTTTTAATATCATGCGTTATTGGGCTTAAAATGTTCATCTTAGTTTTTTTTTTATTTTGAAAATGCTTTAACTCTGATCATTTTCTTTTTATAAAAAAATGCCAGAAGGATAAATTGTTTAAGGTTTGAAGTACTATTAACAACCGTGTATAGAATTTTTATATCTTGAAAAATTTGGTTTCAATAATTTTTGGTACGACAAAATTTTGAATTTTTAACTTTTTGACCAACTTGAAAAGGTTGTTATTATGATCTTATAGGGCTTTCAACAAGCAACGTTTTTCTTCTCTAGACTTTTTTTCGTATCATGCGTTGTTTTTTGGCTTAAATTGTTCATTTTAGTTTGTTTTTCTGGATATTGAAAATGCTATAACTCTAGTAATTTTTGTTTTTTCAAAAAAAGTCAATAGGATAAATTGTTGAATTTTTTGAATTCTATGAATAACCGTACAGAGAATTTTCAATTTTAAAAAAAGTGGTCTTATAAATATTCAAAATGTGCCCACTTTTTGAATTTTCATCCAAATTGGCTGGCTAACGAACTTGGCCTTTAATTTAGGATACTAAACGAGTGTGTCAAATTTTACACAAATCTAATACCATCTCTGATGAGAATGTAATAAGTTTCTATGGAAAAAAAATGAATTTTCAATCCAAAAAGACAAATTTTTTCAACCAGAAAGGACGAATTTTTAACAAAATAATTCAATTATCTACCAAATAGTAGCATTTTTATCCAAGAAAGATCAATTTTGTACTAAAACAGATCAATTTGTAATGAATAAAATTTTTTTATAAGTGGAACTTTCATCCAGAAAATATTTCAGTTCATTTTTCAACACCAAAATATAAATTTTAAACAAAAAGTAAATTTTCTGCGAAATAATTAAGTTTTCCAGAAAATAGTATAATAGCTTAATGGGTGGAGTTCCGAATAGCGTAAACCGACGATTTCGTTCATACTACGTATATTCATGTATTTTGGTGCGCTGATTACGAAAGTGATAGTGAAAATTTTCGAATAGTCGATTTTCATGGTGAAACTATGAAAAAAACCATAAAAATCATGGTTTTTTGCGATTATCTCAGCTAATATGCAAAATAAAAAAAAATCTGAAAGAAAATTTATAAAACTTATCGAAATACAGATTTTTTGTCTTAAAAATTTTTTTCTGTGTGTGATACTTTTCGACAAAATGACCGATATAAGGATTAAAATCGTATGTCTATTGATTTCGGTTTGGTGCCTACTTACGGTCTTCACCACGGGAAGTTTGGAGATTTTTGAAGAGCATTTTTTTTTACTTCTATTTTTCATGTTTTGTAATTTTTTTGGGCTTATCCGGCCCCCTTTCCAAAGTCCTCTTCCTTTAATTGACATGTTAATGACTAAGGGTCAAACAATTTTGGTCACATCCGACCCCCTTTCCAAAGTCCCCTTCCTTCAAGTGACATGTTAATGACTGAAGGACAAATAATTTTGGTCACACCTTTGCCCCTTTTCCAACGTCTCGCGGGGGGCGGGAAGGCACCCCCGTGATAGGTCACAGAAATAATGGAAGGTCACACCCTGTCCCTTTTCTTGACTATACTGATTACACAAATGATAGTGAAAATATTTTCGTTATATTTAAGTCACATCGCTACATATTGTCTTGTATTTCTGTGATTTTTCATATTTATCGTCGTTTTTCTCGAAAACTATTAGTCGCAGAGTAAAAATGTGTTTAACATAAAATATATCCTTTTAAAAGATCTACAACATTCATTTGAAGTTTTTTTGTAAATTTTTATTATTTACTAAGATAAACATTTAAAAAACCATGATTTTTGTGGGTTTTTCATGGTTTTCACCATGAAAATCGACTAGTCCCCAATTTTCACTATCATTTTCGTAATCAGCGCATCAAAATACATAAGTATACGGAGCCTCTAAAGAATCAGCGGTTTACACTATTCGGAACTCCATCCAAAAAGACAAACTTTCAAAAAAAGAGTTGAATTTTCAACCGAAAAGTTAACGAAAAAATTCAATTTTCTATTAATTAAAATAAATTCTGAGATTCTCATAAATTGTCAGATAATTTATTTCTCGGTTATATTCTCGGTAATATTCTCATTGTCGTTAGCGTTCTCAAAGTAATATAACCGGCTCAGAACTCTATTTCTACTTGACAGCGTTGAGAGCTGAGCAAACTAATTATCTAAGATTCTAAACTAACCCGTCAATGTCTAAAACGCTAAAAATGAGAAACGAAAATAAAAGCCGAATCAAGCGGGAGCAACGATATAAACAAGAAATGAATTTGTAAATCAGCGAATTCCCTAAAGAAGGTAGATTATTAGGTAAGAAGTATTTTGTGGCCGGATCTGATTCTAAGGAGGATAAAGATACGAATACAATTCTTATACGTTTACCGCAAACATACAAACACGTCGGCAATGGGCAGAAGCTATTTGGGCAGACTATTTCAATTATTTTATTCGTAATTATTATTCATTTTTATTTGATAATAATAATAATGCATGAAAACCGTTTAGAGACAATTTATACATTGAAATGCATGTTTAGAAGACAACTTTTTGTGTGCATAATTTAAGTAGTTCGTATTTTCTCGCGAAGAATGACGTCACACAAATATAGCCAATCTATTTATTTAACGAAAAATGCCGCGAGCGGAAGCCATATTCAAACTTTAATAAGAAAAATAACAATGTTTCTTATTCAATAAAAATCCTTTCTTCTCGGAATATAATAATGAACTACTAAAGAATACAAATATTTTTTATCTCATTTCATGCAATATCGCAATTGAAAACGTCGGATTTTCACCATAACCTTAAAAACTGACGCATATGTGCATTACCTTACTTTTTATAATGACTCTGTTCTTTTAGTTTCTTTATTATATTTTTCAGAATGAACCGTGGCAGGAAATGGGTTCTCTACAAAAAGTCACTATTAGAAATGACACTCTGGGTTCCTTTTCAGTGAAAGAGGTTTCTTTTTATTGCAGCTACTTTGGAACTGAAAATCGGTTCTATACCAAAAAACCAGTTTTTTCCAGTAGTTTTTCTGCTTAGTTCTAATATCACCATAATTTAGCATATCACCTCTTGATAAAAATGACACTACTTTGCTCCCCATACGTGTGTACTGTCTAAGACTCTAAGACTCTAAAGTCTAAGGATACGACCTTATTGAAGGGATTAATTTTCGCACAGAAATCGAAGATCCATGAGGAAACCTGATCGCCCTCGTCGCTCAACTCGTCTCCCAAGCGTCTTTCAGAAAGAGGGTCTCTTTCAATGTGTATGCCACTGGATTACGTACAGTCGTACACCCTGCATACATCGTAGCGTTCACCGCATTACATCGCAGAAAGCCGTCATAAACATTTACAAGCCAAAGGACGACACGCCCGAGTCCTTTACTTTGCTTTCGTTCATTCACTTTGGTATCTCGACCTGGAATTCTGGATGGTTCCGGACCCCGAGTTGCCCCGAGTCCAGAGTCCAAACAAGAGGCCTGCTGCGGATAAGAGAGCGCACCATACTTCATGCATTGAGCATTCGCTGCTGGCTCATTTTCCCCGCGCAGCTGGCGTTCCACCCAAAGCGGACTGCCTTTTTTTGGCGGTAGCTTCTTCGCCACCTTACTTTCCTTTCAAATTTAACCGAATCGCAACTTACGGACCGTCCAGAAGGAATTACGTAACAACTTCAGGGAAGTTTAAAAGTGGAGCAACTCCACGAGAAAATTTTAAAAATGTTCCAAATTAACAAAATGGCAACGGTTTTTCTGAAAATACTAAAAGTCCATTTTCTTAAAAAACTCGCACTTATACTTCTTGCCAATTTTTTGTAGAATTTGTACTATCTATGAGGAAAATAACTTGTCATTTGTATACAGGCTACACTCAGAAAAAAGTTCTTATTAAATTTAAAAAAAAAACACATTTTTTTACTAGGTTCTTTTGATTCAACATAAAAATATTTTTATATTAAAAGAAAATTTATTTCCTTTTAATGAATGACGTCACGTAATTTCTTTAATTTAAAGAAATTATTTGTTTAAATGATTTGTTTGATTTTAAACAAAATTCTTTTGATTCAAAAAAGTTACTAGGAAAAATGAAAGAAATAATTTCTTTAGAGTCAGTAATTTGAAATAAGACAATTATTTCTTTGAATCAAACAAAGGTTTTCTTAATCCACATTACCAATGCGTCATGATATTGCGCAGAAAAAATCACTTTGATTATTTTACGTTAACGCGTCTTTCGGAACACGTGTTGTTAAATTTGTGCAAAGACGCGGAAGCGACGGCTCTTGGTAATAATTTAAATCGCTAAAATGTGTGCTAAAGAAGTGCGCGACATCCTTGCATCATAGGGACTTGCGAAAAGCTTTCTACCGTGTAAATACTTTCATACAGCACGACCTAACCCCGTTTTAATGTAAATTTTTGTTACTTCTGTGCACAATTTCGTCACAATTGATCTTTTTACCTTACATTTTCGTGAGGAATTATAAATTAGGAAAGAATAAAATTCATATACACACAAAAAATATTCAAAATAAACTTTTTTCCTCAGGTTATTATTATTGGATTCAAGTATTATTAGATTCAAATAAAATCTATATTCATTTTAAACTAACATGTTCTCTTTTGTCAACCAAAACACTTATTTCATTTAAAGAAATGTAAAGGTCAAATAAAAAATTATATTTCTTTAATTCAAAGACATTTTTCATTTTAAACAATCAAATATTTCTTCAATTCAAAGAAATATTCGGTTTGAAGGAACGAAATATTTCTTTAATTGAAAGAAAACTTTCGTTGAAGTTAACGAAATATTTTTTTAAATCTAATAAAAAAAGCTAACAAACAAATTTCTTTAAATCAAACAAATGTTTCTTTGACTGTATATCAATACTAGAATTTCTTTGACTTAAAGAAAGTTTCTTTGATTCAACAAAACTTTTCTCTGGGTGTACATAACTTTTGTGGCGAGGGGATTTATATATACATATATATATATATACTTTTTGTTTGTATAAATAAGATATTTTTAAAGTTTTATCTAGGCTCAGAATTTTTTTGCTCATGAAAATTGAATTTTTGTATTTTTCTCGGAAATGGTGCAAGGCATCATAAATGAATGGGAGAACTTTTTGTAGAACTCTCTTAATTGTTTGCAAGAAAAACGCGAGAATTCGATTAAATGACAAAAAAAAATATCCTGACCAAAAAAGCTATTTAGTTCGCATGAAACTCACAAGGTATTTTCCTCATGATAGTACAAATTCTACAAAAAATTGACAAAAAATACAAGTTTGTTTTTTTTTTTTTTAGAAAATCAACGTTTAGTATTCAGCATTTTGTTTGCTGCAAGCAATAGATAACAAAAAATGTTGGGAAAATATTTTACCCAGTTAAGAGAGTTCTACAAAAAGTTCTTTTACTCATTTATGATATCTTGCACCATTTCCGAGAAAAATGCAAAATTTCAATTTTCCTCATGACAGTACAAATTCTACAACAAATTGTCAAGAAAATATAATTATGGGTTTTCTGAGAAAATGGACTTTATTATTTTCAGAAAAACCACCGTCATTTCGTTAATTTTGAACATTTTCTCGTCTATTTCGAAAGAAGACGATAAAATCTACAAGAAATTCAAAAACGCATAATTTCGTACAAATTTTTTTTTAGCAGAAATTATATCTTTCTGAGATAAAAATGCAACTGTTTGGTTCAAAATTCAAACATTTTTTTTAAATGATACTTTTTGTATGAAAATTCGAATGTTTTGTTGAAAATTTAACTACTTCTTCGAATTTTAAAATTTGTTTAAAATTTATGTTTTAGTGTTAAAAACTGAACTGAAATTTTTACGCTCTCATCCTAATTATGTATTACGTTTATGTAAAATTTCACTTTGTCGGTTTTCATTAAATCATCACGTTTTGAGACCCACTGAGTCAGAAAAAAAAACTATTTTTACTATGGTGTTTGTCCGTCTGTCTGTAGTCGGTAGTCGGTAGTCTAGTCTGTATTCTGTAGGCACGATAACTTTCAAGAAATATATCCGATTAGATTCTGCTTTAGCACACTTTTTTAAGGCCTACAAAAAAATAACAAGTTCGTAAACCAACTATTTTGGATCAAAATTCAAAACGTGAGCGCATTTTCAAAATTTTGAAACCACATTTTATCAAGAATTTAAAATTCTATCTACGGTTATTCATAGTACTCAGAAAATCAAACAATTTATCTTTATGACTTTTTTTATAAAAAGAAAATTATCAGAGTTAGAGCATTTTCAAAATCCAAAAAATAAAAGAATAAAATGACCATTTTAAGCCAAACAACGCATGATATAAAAAAAAGTCAAAAGAAGAAAAACGTTGATTTTTGAAAGCCCTACAATATTATTACAAATTTTTTTATTTGATTAAAAAGTTGAAAATTTTAAATTTGATCGTACAAAAAATAATTAAAAATCCAAAAATTCCATTTTTTTGTTAAACTATGCAAGACACGAAAAAATTGAATTAACTAAAATTATAAGCGCCCTAAAAAGATCTACAAATTTGTTATCAATCACTTTTCGATAGCACGCGAACTTTTTGTTTTTAATCGTAAAAAACAACATTAAAAATATAAAAAAAATTAATTTTTAGATTTAACGACACAAGCTACAAAAAACAAATAAAACAAAACTTGTTTATCAAACTAAAAACCATACATTTTAATTTTTTGATGAAATTTCGTCTTTTAAAAAAATGTGCGTTTTTTATTGAAAATTCATACGTTTTAATAAAAAATTTAATCTTTCTTGGGTAAAAATGCAACTATTTGTTACAGAATTCAACCAATTTGTTAAAAATAGTTGAATTCTGATTGAAAAAATTCGTCTTGGATATAAAATCAATCGGAATTTTTTTGGATAAAAATTCAACTACTTTTTTTTTAATTTCTTGATAAAATTCATGTCTTTTAAGAAAAATTTCATCTTTTTATATAAGAATGCAACTATTTGATACAGAATTTAACAATTAAAAAAAATCATCCTTTTTCTTTAGAAATTCGTTTTTTTTTTTTAATTAAAAATTCCGTTTTTGTCGTAAAAACTTACTTCTTGTTTAAAAATTAATATTTAGATGTTAAAACGTCAACTAAAATCTTTTTTAGCAGAAAATTTAACTATTTTGTTGAAAATTTACCTTTTTGATTTTAAAGGCATCTGTTTTAGTAGAAATTACTTTTATTTTAAATTTAACTACTTGAGTAAAAGTTCAACTGCATTGTTAAAAACTAATTTTGTTGATTGAAAGCTTATGTTTTTGTCTGACAATTGAACTGTTTAGAGGAAAAGCCTTTTTTTTATTAAAAATTAATTTTTTGCTGAAGACATATTTTTTGTTTGAAAATTCAATTTTTGTAGAGAAAATTCATCCTTTGGCTTAAAGGTTCAATAATTTAGATAAACTTTTATTTCTTTCTTGAGGGCAAAATCTTTATTTATTAGAAATTTATCTTTTTGCTTTTAAAATTATTTTCTGTGTGTATACTTTTCATCTTTTTTGATTGAAATAGTAACCATGGCACTTTTATTTTAAGAATGTATATTTTTAGGTTAAATAATTAAACTATTATGTTAACATGTAATTGTTTTGTTAAAAATTTAAGTATTTTCTTAAAAAGCCATTATTTATATACATTTTTTTCTTAAACTAAATTATTAAATTTTAAGATGTGAAATTTGTATCCATTTTTCAACCAAATACTAGAATTTTTAACTTAACAAGATGAAGTCGAAACAAAAATATTACACTTCAGTTGTTGTATACTACTATTTAATTTGCATTTAAGCGAAAGAGGAGGGAAAGTGTGTATTTCTTAATAACAGAGAAAAAAAGAACAATTTTTTAAAGTTTATCATCAGTAAACTACTAAATGTTATCTCAATTTTTAACATTACTTCGACTAGGCATCCCCCTCACACCCTGTTACCAATCGTAATTTTTAGCATGACCCCCCCCCCTTCCTCTTCAAATTGGAACGTAGTTTATGGACGGTTCCTTTCTTGCTTAACATTTAAGCAAATCGGAACTTATTTATGGCGTCTCAAGGCAGAATACGCCACTTATTGTCAGTCAATAATGAGGAAAAAAGGGGCGTTTCGGATAAGTGCAGAGACGACCCACCGAAACGGTGGCGACGGTTCGTTCAGGTTTCTTGTACCTGGAACAGGATTCACGTTGTCATTAGTAAATAAAGTATATGACGGTGTTAAAGGTTTTCGGAAATCTGGCTTCAAGGTAGTTAAGAGCTCAACCAAACACAATAGAATAATCTTTGTTATGTAGATTTGGCCTACACGACCTACGTCCAGCAGTGAACACAACTATAAACCCGAAAGGGAAACTGTTTTCGTAAATACAGTTTGTAAGATATTAAAAATGAATTAGTGCCAAGTCGTTTACTAATTGTACTGTCGTTTTTCATAAACAAATTTCATTTTTTGCAGCTCAATACATTCACTGTAAATGGAGATGTTGCGTGAAATCTGAAATTAGATAAAAATATATTTTCATTCTTTAGTAACTCATTAGCACATTCCAAGAAACAAAACCGGTTTATTGACTAAGAAAGATGTGTTTTTTATTTTTCTAAACTTGAATATTCAGTCTGCTCGCGGCATTTTTCGCCAAACGCATCGATTAGCCCCGAGTCTCGGTTTAGCCACTCGCGGTTTAGTAATTCCTAAAACTGCTGGCACATGCAGTTTCTCAGCGCGCGGGGCGAAAATGGCTTGAGACTCTTGTCTTAAAAACACCATAAGCGTAACTGAAACACGCAGTGCGTGGGTACTCACATATGTAGATTGCGCAATATTATGCATATCAATTGGAAACGGTTCAGACAGCCCTGGCGGTTTACTTTTCGATTCCCCCAATTTAGTAACAAGGCTATTTTCAGGCAACCCTCGACACTGTTACTAAATCGGGGTACAGGTGTATTTGGTATTTCAAGTTGTGACGTCAACTGCCAAGATTTCTGCATGCTGACAGCCAAACAATAACGTCATTCTTCGCGGAAAAATTTTAATTTAATCTCAAAAAATTTATTTTCCTACCACTGCCTTGTTTTCATGAAAAATCAGCCTATTTCCTCCGTCTTGAGAGTTTGGTGGTTAATTTTTGGAGGTGACAAGGTGACTAATTTCCAGTATAGATGAAATAGGTGACAAGTTTAAAAATAGGTGACCAAGGACTTGAAGATAAGATAAAATTGTTTCTTAAGTGTGTCCGTCCTTGAGTTTCTAGATTCTGAAATGCGCAAGGTTAGATTTTAGAATCCTGAATACATATTGAAAATCTGACCACACCTGAGAAACGGTTGATTATTTTTCTATTTTTGTATTTTTATTTTATGCTTGGCAGATTCCTTTCGAGTTGATCCGCGGGTCACAAGGCTCGCGGCAGGTGCGGATTATCGTAACTAATTACCATAACCGCCAGCAGTGCGCGGCAGCGGAATTTTCAGCCGCCTTGCTGGCCTTTACATTGGTCGTGACCGACTTTGCAGTTTGTCCGGTTTCCCGACCATAATTCACTTTTAAAAACACACTAATTAAAATTCTACCTTAAAAAGAGACCTAAAACAAACGAATCTTATTTTAATTGATTCTTCCGACTTGAAATAAATCACACTCACTTTTATTTTTAAAGGATCTATATTCTAAAATCTTCATTGTGCGCGTTACTCGAGCACTAATGACCCTTTCTTAAAAAAATAATGACTTTTCAACCAGAAAGATTAATTTTTTACCAAAAAAGACTAGAGTATAAGGCGCGCGACAACTGTTATTTGGTGATTGTGAATTCTCTTTTGTTAAATCTCCTTCGACTGTAACGAACACATTCTCATTACGTATAATTTTGAAAATGCACTCACTTAATGAATTTTCACCCAAAATAGCTGGTTTACGAACTCGTTCTTTCTTTTTAGACGTTAAAAAAGTGTGCGAAAACAGAATCCAATCTAATCAATCTTTCGAAAGTTATCATGCCTACAGAATACGTGGAGATTTCATGAAAACCGACGAAGTGAAATTGTACATAAAACCAATACCTTCTCATTAGGATGAGAATGTAATAATTTTTAACGAATTTGTTATATTTTCAACAAAAGAGATGAATTTTCAACTTAAATTATGAATCTTGAAAAACTGAATTTTTAACGGAAGAGTTCTGCTCTTAAATGCTCTTAAAATGAATTTTAACCCTGAAGATTAATTTTCTAAAAGTGGAATGTTTAAATTTTCAACCAAGTAGGTGAATCTTAAAAAATATCAATTTTTAACAAAATAGTCCAACTTCCACCAAGTAGTTGAATTTGCAATAAAAAAAGATTAATTTTTAACCAAAAAGATTAGTTATCTACAAAAGGAGTAAATTTTCAACTCCAAAATAGGATTTTTTTAAACAAAAAGTTAATCTTCTATCAAACTCTTAAATCATCAAACAAATCAGATTAATTCAGATCCAAAGAGTTACATTTTTAATCAAAAAGAATGAATATGCAATAAAGAAGATTATTTTTCTGTTAAGAAAGAAAATATCTTAAAAAGAGACCTAAAACAAACAAATCTTAATTTAAATTGATTTTTCCGACTTGAAATAAATCACACTTATTTTTCTTTTTGAAGAATCTACATTTAAAAATCTTCATTGTGCGCGATACCTGAAAACTCATTAACCTTTCTTAAAAAAAGTAACTCTGTTAATTTTACAACATTCTAATAGATTTTACAGAAACTCTTACATAGTTTGGGAATGTTGTGTATGATTGACAGAATGTTTTAATTTACTTATAGTTCTTTAAAATTAGCAGATTCGAATATTTAAATTCGAATCAAATTTTCCGTCTTTTTAAGTTTAAAATATAATTCTTTTGGTAGAAAATGGTATATTTTTGGCCTGTAAATTTAAATTTTTTGTCATAAATTCCTCTTTTTAATTAAAAAATTAATCTCTTTTGGTCAAAAATTCAAATAATTGATTTAAAATTCATATTTCTTGAGTTAATTCAACTGCTTTTGATAGCAATTTAAAATATTTTTGGTGGAAAAATCAACTATTTCATTTCTTGCTGATTATTCATTTTTTTATCGAAAATCTACCTCTCTGGTTAAATATCTAACTATTTTGTTGAAAATTCCGTTTTTCCTGGTTGAAAATGAAACATTTTAACTAAAAATGTAGTTCTTCCAGTTTTTGTTCAAAATTTATCTTTTTAAGTAACTTTTGGTTTTCAAAAATAATTTTTCAATTTAAATAATGCAATAAAAATTTTCAAAAATGGTAATTTTTCACCTGTTGCAAAAATACAACTTTTGATTGATGTTCGACTTTTGCTCATGTCAAATACAAATTTTAATTATGTTGAATATGTCTCGCTTTGGTTAAATAATACAAATTTTATGTAACTAGTTTTAAAAATTTGCCAGTTTTATTATGCCCTTCAACTGAAACTAAATTCTTAATTATGTGGGTGAATTGGATAACATTCTTTCATTTTATTTTTTTTTTAATTATCCAATCGACATTCAGGAAAAACGACAACAATTATACTTTCGATATTTTTAAACATTATCGATATTTTCGAAAGTCTGAAAAACCCTTCTCTGAAAAATAGTTGTGCACTTTTTAAATAATTTATTTACAATTTCAGTCTAATAATCAAATCATTGAATAATAGTCTAATTTTTTCGTTGAATTCTTATGCTTATTTTCGAGAATACTATACAATTACAATTAATTACATTTTTTTATTTAAAAAAAATGAAATAAATCGAATATTTCAAAATCTAAACTTAGCTTGTAATGTAATCAAATTTGCAATATCTGGATTGCTACAAGATTCTGACAGTTTCAAATTTTTCTTTTAGTTATAAAAACCAAACATTCACCTAGCAGATAAATAATGTTAATGTAAATGAAAAAATTTGTTTCTAAATATACCTAAAACATTCTTACTGATAGAAGTTATACAGAATTTAATAAGGAGTCATCCATAAATTACGTAAGACATACGTAAAATGCATGATTTTCCAACCAAATAATTAAGTTTTCAACTCAAAAAGGTACATTTTGAACCTAGAAGGGAAGATAAACATTTTTCGTAAAAATAATTAATTTTAAAATAAGATAAAGGGAATTTCTAAAACATTAGTTAATTTTTTAACCAGATTGATCAATCTTCGATTGTTGAATTAAAAAAATTGTCGACAAATTTGCCTTCATACGGGAGATTCCGAGTATACACCTATTATGAGAAGGCGAAATAGATTGAAAATAAATATGGGCAAAAGGAGGAGGTTTTGACTCAAGATGTAATGTCAAATGTGCCAAAATTAAATACTGAAGTATTTTTGAAGGCTTGATAGTCAATTCCATATTCAATTATTAAAAATTCATTTCTAAGTGAATACCATACATGTCAATTTTAAACTTATGAATAATTTTTTATATAGTTTAAATTTGATAAAAAGCAAATTTTCTTTTTGTAATAAATTTAAAAGTTTAGTAAAGTTATCAAGTTTTTGCATAATTTAAAATGTTACAATTTAAAGCAATTTCTAAAGTGTTACTAGTCTTAAAAACGTGTTTTTTGCAGCATCAAAGGCTGAAAAATTATAATATAATATGTATTTTCAGTAGCATTATACTAAATAAAATAAACTTTGTTTTCTGAAACTAGTTTTGTTTATTACCATTATAATTTAGAAAAGTAGGTCATAGCTAAGAAAAACTGGACAGGCCCTGACAAGTTTGTCCTAAGTAGGGCAAAAATCTGCGTAAGCGTTACACGCCATGTATGGCCCTTGCCAGTTGACCCGACCAGGGCCACGCCAAAACTAGAGAAGACTGATCAGTGCCTTACCAGGACCACGTTTATATTTCTACACGGACTAGTAACAATAAATTTCGTTTTTCTTTACCAGGCATATTAGTGAAGACCATTATAAGGAACCGTACTTAAATTGTGTAACAACATTTTTTACAGCAGGAGGGACAGTGTCCTTTACTCATGCACGTAATTTTTGCAACGTCGAAAAAACATTCTCCTGAAGATTAACTTTTTAGTTATAAATTTTATTATTTGGTTGAAAATTTAACAATTTTCTTATTTTTGAGGTTGAAAATGCAACTCTTTTCGTATAGCATTAATATTTTTTGGAATAAAACACTTTTTTTGAAAATTTGTGTTTTTGATCAAAAAATTCACCTGTTTTAGTAGAATTTTCATTCTTCTTTGACAAAACTGCAACTCTTTGGCTAAAAATGTAAGAACCTTGTTAAAAAATCATGCTTCTTTTGGTTACAAATTCGACTATTTCGCAGAAAATGTACTTAATGTTTACAATGCTTATTTTGGTGTTGGAAAGTGAACTGGAATCTTTTTTCGATAAAAATTTAACTATTTTTTATAAGGTTTTTTTTTCATCTTTTTTAGAAGAAACTTCATCTTTCTGGAATAAAAATGCAACTGGGCGGTTAAAAAATTCAACTTGTCTTTGAAAGCTTGTCTTTTTGATTTTATAAATTAACTAGCTTTAGCAAAAATTTCATCTTTCTTGGATAAAAATGCAATAGTTTGGTTCAAAATTAAGCTATTTTTAAAAAATTCATACTTTTTGGTTAAAAATTCTTATGTTTTGTTGAAAATTTAACTATTTCATAGAAAATTTAATTTTTCATTAAAATTTATATTTTGGTGTTGAAAAATGAACTGAAATCTTTTCTGGATGAAAGTTGAACTCTAAAAAACGTTCGTCATTTTTTATTAAAAATTCATCCGTTTCAGAACAAATATAATATTTCTTGGATAAAAATGCAACTTTTACGTTTTTTTTTAAATACAAATTCATCTGTTTTAATAGAAATGTCATCGTTCTGGATAAAAATGCAACTATTTGATAGAAAATTCAAACATATTTTTAAAAATCCATACTTTTGCTTAAAATTTCGTCTCTTTAGATTTAAAATTAAATTTTTTTGTAGAAACTTATTTTTTGTTAATAAATTCATATTTTGATCTTGAAAAGTCTAGTGGATCCTTTTTCTATTGAAAATTCAACTATTGAAATTTTGTTTAAATACAAATTCATCTGTTTAAAGAGAAATTTCATCTTTTTTGTGTAAAAATGTAATTGGTAGAAAATTCGACAATTTAGTTAAAAAGTCATCATTTTTGGTTAAAAAATTGTCTTTTTGGATTGAAAGTTCAATTTTTTCGTAGAAACTTATTTCTTGTTTAAAAATTCATATTTCGATCGCGAAAAGTTAACTTAAATCTATTTTGAATGAAAATTCCACTTTTTTTAAAATATTTATCTTTTTGTTTAACAAAAAATTTAACTTTTTTTAGTATAAATTTAATTAATTTCTTTATGAAAATGCAACTTTTTGATTAAAAATTATTATTCCCTGCTTGAGTATTGAACTTTTTAAGACTTATAATTTTACTTGAAAATTCATCTCCTTGGTTGAAAGTTCAACTATTTTGTTGAAAATTATTCTTTTTTAATTGAAAATACAACTACTTGATTAGAAGTTATACTCACTTTTTAATCATGTATTTTTTGATTAAAGGCTTATGTTCTGTCTTTGGCTGAAAATTTAAGTATTTAGTGGAAAACCCTTTTTTTTATTTAAAATTATTTTTTTAACTGAAAATGTAAATTTTTTATTTTTTTAAGATTGCTCCGTTTTAGTTCAAAATTTTATATAAACTTTTACAGTAGAAAAGACATTTTTTGTTTAAAATAAATTAAAAAATTTAGCATTTTTATCTGATATTATAGAAGTTTGTTTTATTGAAGTTTCACTGCATTTCAAGGTCAAAAATGTGTACTCTTAGGATCTATTTTCTATTTCTATGCTTCCGCAGTGTATGAAATTTATATTTCAGTCTGGGCCTGCCCCGCGCACACTCGTTAATTTGGGAAACCGCTACGAGCAGTAATTTACCCTGGACAGGTTTGTCGGTTCGCCCTCTCCTCGTTTTAGTTTAGTGCCATTGGGCTTTAGAATTTTAGAATTCACAAATCCTCCATTCCGCCCCTAAAGTTCTGGAAATATACTGACTTGAAAATCAAGGAAAGATACAAGCATTTGTCGACGTGGCCCATTAAGCGATTGAATCCTCAACCAATGACTCATTCCTCGAATTCATTATCGCAGGCAAGAAGAATTTTGCGATACAAAATTTTGAGACGAATCTTATTCGTATTTAAAAATGAGAAAATTGTTGTTAAACAATCAGCCAGTGGATCGAGTAGCTGAGACAATCGAGTTAATTTTTGGGATATTTGTACACCCCCTCTCCTCCTTAATCCAAGACTGTATTCGTTGCTTTAAATTTCTAAGATTATTTAAGTCAGAATAAAAAAAAAGGTAAAAACTATTTTCAACAAAAGAGTTAAATTTTCAACCAAAAAGAATTTTCTACCAAAGGAGATAAATTTTCAACCCGGAAATGTTAATTTTTGACTAAAAAAATTCATTCTTAACCAAACTGTTACATCAACAACCAAATAGTTTTCTACCAAAGTGAATTAGATTTTTCAGAAAATTTTTTTTGGAACGAAAAAATAATTTTCTATCAGTTGAATTCAACAAAAAAGTACAAATTTTTGACATGATTGTTGAATTTCCAAACAAGCAGATGAATTTTCAACAAATAATATTACTTTTCTACACAATAAGACGAATTTTCAGCAAAAGAATTAAGTTTTCAAGCTACAAATTTGAATATTAAAAAAAAAACGGTTGACTTTTAAAACATAAAAGATTAATGCTCAACAAGGAAGTTAGTTTTTAATCGAGAAATATGCATTTTCAATAAAATAGTTAAAATTTAAACCAAATAGTTCAATCCCCGGACAAAAAGATGAATTTGCAACAAATAAAACTACTTTTATTTCCGGAAAGACGATTTTTCAACAAAATACTTCACTTTTCTACCAAATAGTATAATTATTAACTTACTGAGCATACATTAAAGACCAAAGATAGATTTAAAATATGTTTAGATATAAATTTATTTTTAACAAAAACAAAAAGAACAAATTAACAAAAAAATACTTGAATTTTTATACAAAGAGGTGAATCTGAACAAACATGAAGTGTAAACAAAGTAGTTCAACTTTCATTCAAGTAGTTGAATTTTTAAGGAAAAATATGAATTTTTAACAAATAGTTCAATTTAAAAAAAAAAGATTTATAAGAAGAATTTTCCACCAAGAAGATTAATGTTACATAAAAAAGGCTAATTTTAAAATAAAAAATATTCAATACAAAAATTGAATGTTTGTACCAAAATAGTTGAACTTCCAACGAAAACTGTTTTTTTCTTCTCGAACGATAGCTTAATTTTTAACCTGATAGTTTTAATTTACTGTACAAATAATTGAATTTTTACCAGAAAAGCTTGAACTTTTATCCACATGGTTGAATTTTCAAATAGAAAAGATTAATTTTTAAATAAAAATATCACTTTTTAATTAAAAATATCAATTTTCAACTAAAATTATGTATCTTCAAAAAATAACAATTTCCTAATATGAACCAATAATGGAATATTTAAATTTTCAATTAAAAAAAAATGAATTTTGAAATTTCAATCTGATAGAAAATTCAACTATTTGGTTGAAAATTTATGTATTTTGTTGCAAAACCGTCTTTTCTGATAGAAAATAATTTTTTTTTTAAATTCAAAATGCAACTTTTTGTTGAAAACTAATGTGTTACAGATAAGGATTCAAGTACTTTGTTGAAAAATCGTTTTTGTTACTAAAATTAAATTGTTCTTTATTTTGAATTATTTTTTTTTTGTAATATTCAATATTACACACTTCTTGGAAAATTCATCTTTTTAGGTTAAAAATTCAACTTCTTGATTGAAATTGGAACTACTTTGTTAAGCATTTATTAAATTAGTTGATCGCTTTTATTGAGAAATTCGTTGTTTTCGGGTCAAAAAATGATTTTCTTGTTTTAAAATTCAACTAATTAGTTTAAACATTAATTATTTTGTTCAAAATTTAACTGATTGCTTGAAAATTGAACTGTTTTTCTTTTAAATTTGTCTTTTCAGCTTGAAAATTCCATAATTTCGTAGAAAAATAAAATATTAGAAACAAAATTTATAAATTTATAAAAAAGTTATGAATTTTCTTGAAAATTCGTCTTTTCAGGTAGAAAATTAATGTTCTTGGTTGAAACTTGAAATATTTGTTAAAAAATGTATATACATATTTTGTTAAGAATTCATCTTTTTTGGTATATAATTAATCTTAAGTGTTAAAGATTCATCTTTTTTGGTATATAATTAACCTTCCGTGTTAAAGATTAATCTTTTTTGTTGAGAATTTAACGATTTTGTTGAAAATCTGTATTATGGAAAGCTCATCTTTTTGGTTAAAAGCGCAAGTGTTTCGATGAGAATTAATTTGTGATTAATTCGTTGAGATGGCGAACATATTTTTTTTGTTATTATTTCAGGAAAAGTACAGAAATAGCGGTATTACCGGAAGAATTAAACTTTCAGTTGAAACAATTAATTTTGAATGAATAAAAAAAGAATTTTCAACGAAATATTTACATTTTCAATCAAAATAACAGCTGAATTAAACCAAAGTCGTTTACAGGCGGCCCAACAAATTTCAGAAATCCTGCAATTTCTCCAGGTTAGTTTGTTAGTTCCTGACGAGGAAGATTAAGATCCAAAATTTTGTGGGATTGTTTGATCAATTTCACCGCTCAGCGGGGTTCAAAACGGTCCACGGGTCCTTCGCTAATGCTTATGGTCACAGTTCAACGCCTATTTATCTATTGTCTAAGTCTAAGATGTTAGGTTTGCATTTGGGGGACAAACGTGACGTGTATTGCCAATGACTAACCAACCGAACAGTTGAATAAAAACAGATGTTTGGGACTCTTCAAATATTCAGTATGAGTCTTAGAAACCCTTAAATACCTTAATTTAGGATTTTAGGGCAATTATTTTTAGGTAAAGCTAAGCTAAGTTCCGTTGGAAAAGTTCAATATGTTGGGACATTTTCAAATAAAAAATAATTCAATTTTCAATGCCTGCTTCTGAATCTAAAACCTTCTAATTTCTAAGGAAATTTGAGAAATTATTTTCTTATTTTTGTATTGTTCTTATTTTATTCCAGATGCATTTAATTTAAAATTATTTAATGACAAATTATTTGAATTTAAAATTGTGCAACTATGAGGTCTAAATTTTATTTTCTATGATTTCGAATAATGTAACAAAACAAACATTTTTGTTCATTTAACATTGAAAATAAACAATTTAGAACATTTAAATAGAAAATTATGTAATTTAAAACAGTCTATGAAGGGGTTCAATATGCAATTTTGCAATCTTGGTCAAAACAAGATTAATTCTGTTTTATAATATTTTAACCTACAATTTGCAAAAAGGCATCTACAGAAAGAATCACCAAAAAGGTAAAAACGAACAAAGCCATCAGGATATAAAGATAATAATAAGTCTATGAATCCATCACATTGCTTCCTAGTTCCCCCGATTTTTTTTATTTGTTCGTATTTCTTGAAAGTTCAAATAATATCACATTTTTAAGTTTTAAATTTAAGCCTTAGAATTAATTATTTTCAGTGAAACTGATTTAAGAAATTAAGTTTGGTTCATCATTTTTTGTTTGGTAAATTTTTCCTTTTTTCCTGCTTCTATAAATCTTTTTTTCTTGTTTAGTTTTTTTTAGTTTTAGGTTATTCCAATGGGTTTAATGACTCTAATGGGCTAATTAAAAAATTAGAACTGTGCAATTTTATATTAAATGTTCAATCATTTTGAAATGAATCCTTGATAAATTGTTATCAAATTGGAAGCATTGATGTACTTAAAAAATTGTCAATCGAAACCCTCGAAATGAAATATTTTTAAACATTCTAAGAAAATTAAACAAATTTAAATGTTTATATTTTAAAATAATATTATTCCGAAATAAAATACTTAATAGTGAAGAAATTTAAAAATTAAACGTTCTGAATTTGATAACTTTAATTTTAGAGAAATTTTCAGTTTCACCTTGAAACTGAAAAATTTAGACAGGCTGAACTCGCAATTTCCAAATTCACTGACAAAAAAAATCTTACACGAAATCAAAAATGTTAGTTAAAAAAATGTTTATTTCTAAATTTATTTTAACTGCTTTTAGTGAAGTGCGACAGCAGTCAAATAAAATAAAAGTATAAGGTAAATTTTAGGATAAACATATGATTATAAACTCTAAACAAACAATTAGTATTCAACCAAAAAGGAATTTTTAACAAAATAATTAAATTTTCAACCAAAATCATGATTCCTCAAAAAACGAACAAATTATTTTTCAACAAAAAGTGTAATATTTTATATTTCCAACAAAAAATATTTTAATTTTGAAACAAAAACAGTTGAATATGACTAAAAAAATGGAACTTACAAAAATTAGTTGATCCTTTAACCAAAATAGAATAATTTTCAAACCAAAAAGGAGATTTTTCAACAGAACAGTTGAGTTTTCAAACCGGAAATATAAATTTTCGAAAGAAAATGAAATAGTTACATTTTCAGTCATAAAAAATAATTTTGAAACAAGCAAAAATTAAACAATAAGTAAATATTTCAACCAAAGGAACGCAATTTTAACCAAAACTATTATAGTTTTATTCCTAGTTTGATAAATTAATTTTTAATCATGAAAAACGAATTTCAACAAAACAGTTATATTTTTAATCAAAGAAATGAATTTAAAAACAAAAAGATGTATTTTTTTACCAAGAAGATTAATATTCTACCACTATAGACGATTTTTAAACAAAATACATACATTTTTTGACTGAATAGTTGAATTTTCAGTAAAAAAAAATATTTCTAACAAAAACAATGAATTTCAACAAAATAGTTCAATTTTCAACGAAAAAAAAAAACAAGTTTTTGAAGTAAAATTATGAATTATAAACAAAAAAAATAATGTTTAACAAAGTTTTTCCACTTTCAATTAAGTGGCTGAATAAAAAAGAAAAAAATATAAACATAAAATGCAAAACATAATTGTCAAAAAAGAATCTGAAAGATTTTAAGGTAAGATTTTGAATTTGAAAAGCTTAAAAAAAATTTAGGAATAATATTCCAGGCAGTTTAAAATATTTTCAGAAATTTAAGAAGTTTTTAAGAGATTAAGAATATTTTTAAACACTTAAAGATTATTTATTAATTTTTAAAATAAAAAAACAGTAGAGTAGTAGATGATGTTTTACCGAAAAAATAAGCCATCAATTATTAAAATGCAATCATTTTTCATCAAAATGATAAAAGCGACGGTCAGAAAATAATTAAACTGTAAAAAACATGGGTAAAATTAATGTTTTTTGTTGTGAATTTTAACATTTTTCATTAAAAGAATCATGTTTTTTATTTGGAATGGCATCAATTATAATATTTTGATTCTTAAATCATAGAAAATTTGTTTTTCCACATATCTGACTTTTGACACGACAATTACCTTAAATCTAAAAACTACTTTATTCACAAATTTTAAGATATATCATTGGGCAATGGTCATTATGGGCAATGTATCTAAATAATTTACTTTAAAAAGTATAGCTGATAACTAAAACAATGTTTTGACGTTTCTCATATACAAAGTATATCTTTCCAATTTTCAGTGACTACTATCACAAAAAATAAGTCCATTATGAGCAGTTTGAAGAAAGTTTCTAATTTTATCAGAAATCAGTATTCAGTAAGCAGACATTTTATGGGTTTATTGCCTTCTAAAATCTGCACGTGTCTCAACAACACCGAATGACTGCGAAGAGTGGGCACTGGGACTGGACAACTCAGTGATGATTCGACTGAAAGTTCACTTGAATTCCTAATCTCTCTAAACCCCGTCGCGTCGGGAAATTTATGAAAACAAGTAATGGGGCTGGGTTAGAGCTAAAGATTTGCTTCAAGAGGAAAACGGGGATTTCGGGGGGTTGAAGCACTTTTAGTCGTAGTTACGCCATTTCTATCTCAAACGAGGATCTTCAGGAGCCGAAAACTAGATTCCCCGCTTTTTCATTCCCAGTTTTCCGCCTCTCGTTCAAGCAAAAGAAAAAAAGGACGCTTCCAAGAATTACAGAATCCCCTAATTATAGTGGGAATGTCCTCGAAATAATTTCGGAACAGAGATTTTCAAAGGAAATTTCAAGAATTCGATTTTTTTTCTTTCTTATCATCAGCCAAGCATTATCAAATTTAGTTGGCATTCATTATGTTAAGAGGAAAACGAATTATTGTCTCTCGTGCTTCTCTTGTTACAGTTTCCTAATTTAAACAATTTCCCTACATTTTTTAACGATAAAATATACGAAATTTCAAAATAAATATTTTTACTTTGGAAAAGGGTTATAGGTAAAATGAATAGCCGCAATCTGTTGGATGTCGATTAGAAGACATTTTTCTGCTTTAAATTGAAGCATATTATAATCTTTATAGCAATTTACTTTAAAAAGCATTCTTTTCAAAGTAAATCTTATGCTTTTACATAAAATTTTTTTGTTTTATTTAAAAATAATATTTTGTCATAATTGTTAAACTAGAAAAAGGAATTATTAACCTGAATCATCTATAAGAAATACTTTAATGGGACTGATGAGAGGAAGAACCCCAAGAAAATAAGACTGAAAGAAAAGTTTTCTGTATAAAAGTCTAAAAAAAAGACGAAATTTCCATAGGGATATTTTTGGAGATTCGAAAATGAAGCAAATTACTCGCAGTAATTATACAAAAATTTAATATGAATTTAACTTTACACGCCAAAGAAACCTGATGAGTGAAAATCGAACCTATCCAACAACAAGTTTTAAAAAGTTAGGGACTTTTTTTGGTCAGGAAAAAGTCAGGAATATGGAGAAAAAAATCTTATACAAATTTCGGAAATTTATATAACTTTAAATAAGTGCTAAGCAGAATAAATTAAAACATGTTCCGTTTAATATTCTGATCTTTGAACATTAATGGTCGAGGAAAATGAAACATCAGTCAGGGAAAAATTAGGTTATTTTAAAAATAAAGTTTTTTGGTAACACTGATGTAATATTCTTGTTTGTAATTTATTTGTCTTATATTTATATATCTTTTTTTCTTGTATTTGTTACCTCCTGAAGATTATCTTTTTAGTTATAAAGTTTATTATTTGTTTGAAGTTTCAACAATTTTGTTAAAAAGTCATCCTTTGTGGTTGAAAATTCAAACTACTTTGTTGATATTTTTTTTTTTTTTTGAAAATTCAAAAATAATTGTAGAAAATTTACATTTTGATTAAAATTCATATTTTGGTGTTGAGAAGTCAAATGAATTATTTTTTTGCATTTTTTTTAAGATATACTTTTTTCTTAGATTTATATTTTTCAACTGCGTGGGTAAAAGTTGAATTATATTCTAGACTTTTTTATTGAGGTTTATTTTTTTGGTTAAGAATTTAACTCTTTTGGTAGGAATTAATTTTTTGCTGATAAATCACATTTTCTAGTTAAAAGTTCAATTTTTGTACAGAAAATTATTCTTTTGGCTTGAAGGTTCAATAGTTTAGGTGAACTTTTTTCTTTCGAAAGTGAGAATTTAGGTATTTTATTTAAAAAATCATCTTTTATGGTAGAAAAGACATTTTCTTAGTTTGAAATAAACGAATAAATTTGAAAATGTTAAATTTGTATCTGAAAGATTGTTTTATTCCGTTTATAAAAGATCCTATGTTAAAAATATCACATGATTAAAATGTTGATATTTGAGTGTTAATGGTCATTTTTCAATCATTGAAAATAAGAAGACCACGAAAGGTGAGTTTTAAACAAAAAAAGAATCATTTTTCTACAAAATAAGTTGACTTTTTAATACAAAAAGGATGAATTCTCAACTGACCAACGAAAAAACAAGTTTTCAACCAAATAGTTACATTTTCCACCAAAGAGATCCATTTTCATATACAAAAAGGTATTTTTAACAAAGTAGTTCAATTTTCTACCAAGTGGATGCATTTTCAAAAAAGACTTAATTTTTTAACCAAATAGGATGTTTTACCAAGAAAAACATATCTTTCATGCCAAAAAGTAGAATTTGCAGAAGACAGTTGAATGTTCAACAAAGCAGTTGAATTTCACCCACAAATACTTGAATTAGCAACAAAATAATTAAGTTTTCAAAGAAAAGATGTGTTTCAAAAACATTTTAATCTTCAAACCGAAAAATTAAATTCTCAATAAAAATTGTATTTTTAATCAAGAAAGATGACTTTTCTACCAAAAAAAGATGAATTTTCAATCCAAAAACACGAATTTTCTATAAAAAAAAGACAAATATTCAACAAACCTGTTCAATTTTGACCAAAATGTATTTGAATTAGTAACCAAAAAATTAAGTTTCCAAACAAAAACAAGATGTGTTTAAAAAACATTTTAATCTTCAACCCGAAAAATTAAATTCTTACAAACTTGTATTTTGAATCAAGAAAGATGAATTTTCTACTAAAAAAGATGAATTTTCAATCTAAAAACGCGAATTTTCTATAAAAAGACGAATATTCATTAAACTTGTTGAATTTTGACCAACTACTTAATTTTCAATCCAAATGGACACATTTTTATGCAAAAAGACCAGTGCTCAATAAAGCTGTTGATTTTTGACCAAAAAATATCACTTTTTAACAAAACAATTAAATTGTCAACATAATAGTTGAATTTTCAACCAAACAGTTGAATTTCAACCTACAAAGATGAAACAGACAATGATGAAACTAGTACTGAAACTGAAATAGTTTAATTTTAAAATGAAAAATACAAATTTGGTAGAAGACAGTTAAATTTTAACCAAAAAAGTTAATTTTTAAACAAAAAATACAAATTTTCAATTCGAAAAGATGAGTTTTTGATCCAAAAAGACAATTTTCAATGAAACTGTTAAATTTTCGACCAAAAACAATTACTTTTTAACTAAATAGTTGAATTTAAAACAAAATAGTATAGAATTATCAACCGCCAACGATGAATTTTTAACAAAATGGTTGACCTTTCAGACAAAAAAGTTTAAACTTCCACCGAAAACATAATGGTTCAATTTTCAAGCGAAAAATACCAATTTTTCGGAGATTGTTGAATTTCTAACAAAGACGTTCATTTTCAACCCAGAAATATAACTGACCTCGCAAAACAAATGTTTTCAATCCAAAGAGACGAATTTTGTATGCAAAATATTTGCATTTTCAAAATATTTACATTTTCATATCAAATTGTAGAATTTGTAGCAAAAAGAGATGGATTTGATTTTCTCATTGGGTTCTATCCCGTGTAGCTGGTACAAAAAATCCATTTTTTTGCCTAATGTATGCTCCCGAAATGGCTCAGTAACAGCATTTTTATTTTTAACAAATTCAAGCAAATTTTTGGGTAAAAATTGGATTTTTTTCAAATGGCCGCCATTTTGTGAAATATTAATATTTTTCGAAATTTTATTGATTCACTGATTAACTAAGGGTCTAAACTTTAAAAAACTTTTTGATTCGTTAGTTTCGAACGCCTTTGTAAAGAGCTAGAAATCGGGTAAATTGACCTATCGAATTTGGACATACCGGACACCCACCCTTACAAATCAAAATATGATTAAAATATCAGACTGAAAAACATTTGTTCTATACATCAAAAGTACCTTAACAAACCACAAAAGTTTTGCAAAGATTCGTTATTTTTTACCTCTCCTAAAATTCCCTAAATATCAGGCTGTTACACACTATTCCCCCCTTAAACAATGGAAAAACATGCGTATAGTGTTAAAGAATGTGAAGCCTCTATATCCCACAATTTGACACACATCTTTCAATTTAATTAATTCCCGTATTTCTGAAAACCCAAAACCCAGAACTCCACTTCCGTAACTACAGTCACCCGCTCGATCTCAAACAACCCTCTAAGCTAAGGGCACCGACCAAGGGAATAGATAGAGAGAAGAGACGAAGAGAAACCCGAGAGAAACCTGAGATCAGCTCGTGTAGTATAGTTGGGTCTCCGTGGAAATTTACCGGAGCGCGAGTTACGGGGAAGTTGCCCGTGGTGCTCGTTGAGCGCTCTACGCCCTCAGTTCGTCGCGGGTCTCGCATCGCGGCTAAGAGCAAAGGGGCGCCAAGGGTTTGGGTCGTTGGGTTTACCGTGTGGACTTCGGCGGTGCAGAGGGGAGCGGGGGGTGGAGCAGGGATAGTTGGAAACGCTCATCGGCGACTGCCGCGGGGTTGGCTCGGAGGGGGTGAGGTGTAGCGGCGAGAAGAGCGTTGGTCGGGCTAGAGGGTTTCAAGAGTGGGGTGAGGAGAGGTCGAGGGGGGTGCGCTTGTGTATTCCGCGGTAAACGGCCAGACCTGGTCGGCGGACCCTCGCATGGCCTGCAGCTGTCTCCTAACCTTACCCCTCTGTCCTTCCCTTTCTCGCCCCCTCGACTCCTCGCGTGCACGTGCTTTCTTCCTGTGTGCGAATTTACCCCTGTGTGTGTGTCTTTCATTAGTGTAAGATTTTCTCGTGCATGTGTGTGTGCAATCGTGACTTGAGTTGCGTATGCGTAGATAACGCAGAATTCTGGTTATGCTGACACAAGATGTTAATTGCTCTTTTCTATAGAATAGGGTATATAGCCAGGTGTTATTGAGTAGATCAGTACCATGTTATACAAAATGCAAATTGTTGCCACTTTGCACCGTTTTAATACCGATTCCTTCGACAGTATAAAATGTAAATAGATACAGCTCTAGGGTAGAAAGTCCTACTTTCTGGAGTTAAAAAGGCAAGATCGGAAGGATGCCTGTAGGAAGGTAATCGAGATAGTGAGGAGAAAAAGGAGATTTAGTAGATAGGTATAATCCAGATTGAATGACAAGTTTGAGATGGTTTTAGGCAAAATGCGACTGATTTCGAGATTGATCGAAAGATCCCTTCGAAAAGTGGATGATCAAAATCGAGATTGAACAAGTTAGCCACGAATTTTACTTGATCGCAGATATTAAAAGAGCAGTCTCTTCTTATTATATATATATATTAAATCCATTTCTTTCTAAATTTTCAATCCCAGAAGATCATTCTCTTCTCACCTTTGAACAAAATAATCCTCTTTCTGTAATTATCAGATTGGCCGCAAAACCAAGCGAAAAACATAATTTTGAAAATTCCCTGGCTTTTCTTTGATTTTTTCCTGACAAATTTTTCATTTATTTATTTATAACATAGATGAATTTTCAACCAAATGCTAGAATTTTCAAAGAAATGATTTAACGTTTAACCAAAAAGTTACATTTTTAAGCCAAAAAGGCCGAAGATGACTTTCTTACCATGAAAGATGAATATTCACTCCGAAATAAATTGTCTACCTAAATGTAAAAGCTCTTAACAAATGAAATAGTTGACATTTCAACCAAAAAATATTAAATATTGATAAAAAGAGATAAATTTTAAAATAAACAAAAAAAAACGAATTTTGAACAAGGAAAAAAACTTTAATTGTCAAATATTCAACCCAAAAAGATAAATTTGCTAAAAGACACTCGAATTAAAAAAAAAAACAACTAAGCGAATGTTCCAAAAAATAATTAAACTTACAAAAAAAACAGTTGAATCTATTCAAACACATCCATTTCCCACCCCAAAATTCGCAAGTTAAAAAAATCAATTTAATTGTCAACCAAGAAATATTCTACTTGAATTTTCCACACCAAAATATGAATTTTTAACAAAAAAATTGAATTTTTAACCAAAAAGGAATACTTTATAGTT
The DNA here is from genome assembly GCF_010883055.1 of Belonocnema kinseyi. Classification (NCBI taxonomy): domain Eukaryota; kingdom Metazoa; phylum Arthropoda; class Insecta; order Hymenoptera; family Cynipidae; genus Belonocnema; species Belonocnema kinseyi. The sequence goes on along the minus strand of NC_046661.1, from coordinate 74,082,875 downwards.
AAAAACAAAATTATAGACTCTACATCCGTATAATAACATTCTAAACTAAAAATATAATCGTCAGAAGGAAAGAACTTGGGGAAAAACAGAAATTCCGAATATCTCAAACCACGTTTGCTCAGAGTTTGGTGAAATGCATATTAAACGAAAGCTCGGAATTTCTATTCCATTACCCTGAGTGGATATAATGGATATTTCAGGAAATTCTGCACACAGAAAAATATTTATTTGAATCAAACAAACATTTGTTTGCCCCTATATCAAAGACAGCATGTGTAGGATTTAAATAAAATTTGTTTGAGTTAAACAATCGTTTGTTGGAATCACATAAGTTTGATCTGAATCAACGAAATATTTGTTTAGGTCAATAAAATATTCATTTAGCCCTATATCAAAGAAAGAATTTCTTTGATTGAAACATTTTTCCAAGTGTGAGATATTAATTAAAATGAATATATTATTGCAAAATTCGAGGAGTCTATACTCAGAACCTATTCATCCATGCATCTTATCTAAATCTGATATCCGGAATTTAAATTTAAAGCAACTATGGAAAGGGCATATACACTGAGAAAAAAATGTTCTTGAATTAAAAGTACACACTTTCAGGCTCGGTCAAAAGCAGATACTATTGATGCAAGTGAATATTCACTGAAACAATAATGATTTATTTCTGCTCGACATTGATGTTTTGAATTTGACAGTGATGCTGTGAAGTCGATAGTATATCCATTTGAATCAATAAGATCTTCTTTGACCAAGCACGAAAGTGCATACTCTTGATTCAACACCTATTTTTTTCTCAGGAATATTTTTGAAAAATGGCTTCCATCCTTGTAAAGCTTGTCAAATTTCTTTTCAGATTCGTTATTCACCAAATAGATTTGGTCTGGGCTTGATGCAATCACATTTCATTGAAAAATGGTTTGCACATCCAATTGCGCCAACTACCATCCCCCCATATCTCGTTAATCATGCAATATCTTGACTTATGATTTTGCACCAATAACAATGTCCCTATAATACTACTATTTATCGCAGTTTCAAGAAAATCAAAAAACATTTCTTTTGGGCGCGCCCATACGAAATGGAATGTCCCAATTGCATCGCACTTTCAAGATCCTTTCAAGAGAGCATAAACCGTATCTCTGAAAACCAGAGGCTCTATCTATCCCTCTCTATGTCCAGAAAGGCTCCTACTTTTCCGAAGCACGCAACAAAGGGACAAGACCGTGACCAAGGCGTCGCGTCGCCGCTATCCCAAAAATATCAGCTTTATCCTTAGACGCGTCATCGGCGGGTGGATTTGCCAATGGTGAGGGCCAAGCAAACGAGCTAGGTAGGTAGGTAGGTAGGTAGGTAGGTAGGTAGGTAGGTAGCTAGGTACGAAACTACGTAGGTAGATAGGTGGGCAGATAGATAGGATAGACCAGATAGCTATAGCTATACTACACGACTTCCAGTAGACTAGTATAGCTATATCTACATTAGTAGTGTTGGTGGTAGTGTGGTCTAGTGCTCTATCTATAGATGTACCACTAGACTACGGCATCCACAGTCACAGGATCCTATCCCGCTTTCTCCATCGCGAGTTAACTCAGGCCTCGAGGGCCTGACTCACTCGCTCTCCTGTCGAACCCGATGCCGCGGTCCATACCTCCCTCGGTCGGGAACGTGAACACGGTCGCGTTTGCCTCTGAACGTATATTTACACCGAGTCGATGGCGCGGTGGTGGGTCGTCGTCGTGGGCTCTTCTACCCGGCTGGTCCCTACCTAGTACATTACAACCGAGGGTATAGGGTGGTAAAACGTGGCGATGCGGGACAGGAAACCAAGAGAGAGAGACACACACATATACACCATCGCGACAAACACATGTAAGTATTAACGCAGCCATGTCCGCATTTGCGTTAAGTCACACACATGGAGACATTTGAGCTAATACGTGTGCATGGAGACTTGTGTGTTACTAGGTTTACACATATACTGGCGCTAACGACTAATGCACACAGCTTCATTGCTGTTGGCACACATGCATATGTATGGTCGAATAAACATGCATGTGCATGAACTTGCGGAAGTGCACTGCCTTTGGGGATATGCAAGTTGATGGAGACGCATACATATAGATAGGTGTTCGAATTGTGTTATATTACATATAACCTAAAATAGGCAGATGCCAAACAAAGAGTTACACACAAGAGAATCATCAAGATCCAAATTTCCCTTAATAGGGACACATATGCCAGTTTTAGGGCAACAATCTGTTTCAAAAATCTTGGAACTACTCTGCAACACACTGATCATAAAAGGACACTCAAAACAAATTTCTACATTTAAGAAAATTGTTATGATGTACGTATCACAATAAAACTTGGGGTATCACATTCTTTAAAGCTATAATTTGATCTAAAATTTCAGCTCAATGTGATTCGCTTTAGACTATAAAGCGAATCACATAGAGTTGAAATTCTAGATCAAAATAGCTGCAAAAATTTGATACCGCAGATTTTAGAGTGATACGTTCATCATAACTATTTTTTTGATTGTGAAAAACCTTTAGATGATCAATGAAAATTAAGGAGCACAACTTCAGGTCAGGGCGTACTAGCCTCAGTATGCAAAACAGAATTTCAGTGCACGATTTTTCAAAAAAACATTCCTTTTTACCAAATTGAAGTTCTGCAAATCGATTATCGATCCTTGATCGAGATTTACTGATAAACGAAGCTAAGTAAATTAATTTTTGTTTCAAAATTTTAACAGAAATAAAAGGGGTTTGATTAATTCGTGGAATTTAAAAGGATTTTAAAAGATGCACAAGTATATCCACGGATTTTCAAGGATCTCTTAGGATTACAAATAACTTAACGCAATTTAAACAGATTTCCACGGATCTTAAAGATTTCAACTAATTTTTAAGGGATTTCAAAAGGATTATGTTTGATATCTATGGAATTCAAACAATTTCAAGGAATTTACAAATTATTTTAAATCATTCATGGCATTTCAGAGGGTTAATAAGGTAAATAAGGGGTACATAAATTTTACCTTATTTTCCTAAAAGGAGTTTTTTCTTTTGAATGTCGTATAAAGAATGTTTTAAATTTGAACAATTTTATACATATATATGTATACATTTTTTAATTGTTCCCTTTATTATTTGGAAAATGTATAATAATCTGCATAAATTGGTTCAGAATCAACGAAAAAATATCTTCTTTGGTTAAAAAAACAACAACAAAATATTTAGTAAAAAAAAAATTAGAAACGAAGAAAATATGTATGATATAAAAATTAATAATGTAAAGTTTGTACTAACAACAAATCCATAGTTCAAAATATTATTATATTATTATTATTATTGGTAGAAAATAAATTTTTTGGTTTGAAAATTTAACTATATTGTTGAGCATTCAACTGTTTGCTTGAAAGATTATGTTTTTGGTTTTAAAAATCAACATTGTTGATGAAATTTTTTTCTTCGTTAACCGAAAAATTTTTCTTGGTAGAAAATTCGCCTTTTTTTGTATGAAAATAGTCTTTTCGGTTTAAAAAAGTTTAACCGCGGATATCAGAGGATTTCATAGGATTTCAAAAGACTTAAAGCAATTTAAAAATATTTTCACCGATTTTAAAGATTTCAATTAATTTTAAAGGGATTTAACAGAGATTACGTATGATTCCCTTGGCAGTAAGAATGTTTTTAAATATTAGTCAGAATATTTCCTTGGAAATTTATGTGATTTGTTAAGAATTCGTTTTTTTTTTTTTTTAATCAATCTTTTGGTTGAAATTATATGTATTTTGTTGAAAATTCGTCTTTTCTTTGTAGAAAATTGATTTTTTTGTCGTTAAAAATTCAAACATTTGAGTAAAATCTTTTTAGGTAGAGAATTAACCTTCTTGATTAAAATCACTATTCTCGGTTGAAAATTTAACTTTATTGTTGAACATTCAACTGTTTTACTGAAAACTCATGTTTTCCGTTTCAAAATTCAACCTTGTTCATGAATTTTCTTTCTTTATTGACCGAAAAAATGTTCTTGTTTGAAAATTCGTCTTTTTGGTTTGAAAATAGTCTTTTTAGTGTAATTGTTTTTCGAAATAGTAGCAAAATAGTGTCATTGCTTAAAGCAAGTAATTGTAAATATAGTGTCAATAGTGTGGCAAGTCCAAGGTCTGCACTCTTCTCCAACTGCTCGATTATTATTTTTTTTTCAAACTTTCTCCCGGATAAACCCGGGTTTTCATCACAGCCACGAACTAAGTCAAGTGACTGCTGAGATTAGGATGTTATAAGCTAATTTAATACGATCCTGTTTGAAATCTTTTGCGATGATTTTGCTTGTAAAAAATTAAGAGATTCCTGATGGTCTGGAAATTTTCTTACAATTCGACAAATGTTTAATAAAACGGCCTTGGATGATGATGATAATGATGACGATTATTATTATTAATAATAATAATATCAAAATAATGCCAATGCATGGACCGAATTCGGGTGGGACTGACGTTACTTCCTTCATCACTTTTCGTAAATTGCAATGTATGAAGTATGAGGACAGAACTAGAAATGAAGAAAATCGGCGTTAGTTTTGTGTCTACTGAGAAGGGTACGAAACAAACGATAATAAATTAAAATACTAATGTATATACGATAATTAATTAAATGAATAGGTAAGATCCTATTGGAATAAAAACTTCTTCTTAAATCAGATTCAAATAATTTTCGAGTGTCAAGGGTGATTGACACGTTAATTTTTGTTTTTGCCTCATTTAAAATGTCATTGGGGTATGGATACAATTAAAAGAAATGCGGAATTTTCAACACTTCTGCATAGTAATAGTCGGCGACAGCAAAGGATGAGCTTAATTGACTGATTACGGGTTGTAACCACGTAAGTGGATGCGGAGAGGATTTATGGTTTTTAGGGAAGAGAGGTTTACGACAGGAGAGAAAGATGGGGTCGACATGAGATACAGTTCAGCCAGTTGTTTAGAGTTTGGAATTGCTCGAGAAGTTGACTAAGGTTATGATTTCTTTAAATTTCTATCGCCGAGAAAAAAAGAAGACAGGGGGAGTTCAACGTGATTCTTTTTCAACTGACAAGACTCAAGAGGGGAACTCCTTATTGAAAAAGGAAAGTCGCTGGTTTATTATTTCTTCTCTCAATCACTAGACTTAATGTCCAATTTCACATATATGGATATACAAAATAGGAAATTTAAAATTGACGTAATCATTTAAATTGTTATTAACATTTTAGACTAGAATAAATGTGTGTCTAAATAATTTTTTTAATTATCAAAACAGAACTGATTTTTACAATATTTTATTCATCGATTTATGAACATTTCGGAATGGAAATCGGTTAATCTATAATACCGAAAGCTCAAAAATTTGGATCTTAAATTTTTGGAAAGCTTGAAGACTTGAAAGGTTCATCTGACTCGAAATTCAAGTTCTCGAAGATTTTAAGTGATTTTCAGCATAAAATAAAAACATTTATTACTTACTTTGCACTCTATTGTTTTATGAAGAGTTTACCTAATTTCAAATTGCTTATAATTTGTTTGAATAAAAGAAAACACAAATTACATTTGAGTTATCCACACTTTATTGCAATTACTGCGAGCAATTTAAAATACCCTTAAATGAAATTTTAAAATAAATAATTCGAATCCCATGTTTCTCAAATTATTGGTCAGCTCTGAACGCGAAAGTTTTCAAGGATGGGACATTTTCAGATTTCGGAAATTCGAGAAAATCTTATCTCGATTCTATCCAAAGTTTCAAATTTTCTGTACACCTTTATTAATTATAATGAAAAATTGGTCGAATTAAATTGAAACAGAAATTAAGTTTGTATGCCTAAAAAATTGAAAAATATATTTTTTTGCTGGACAGAAATAATTTGAAGAACATAAAAATGCATTTAAAATGCATTTTAATCAGTTGAAATTAGTCTTTTAGCTTGAAAATTCAACAATTCGTTTGAATGTTTTTTCTGTCTTGACTGGAAAATCTTTTTTGGTTCGAAATTCAACTATTTTGTTGAAAATTCTTCTTTCTTGTTTGAAGTTCATCTCTTTGGAACAAATTGGATCTTTTTTGGTTAAAAATGCAACTGATTGATTAATTATAACTTTTTCCTTAAAAATGAAACTGTTTCGTCAAAAATTAGTCTCTTTGACTTTGAAATTCAACAATTTAGATGATTTTTTTCTGCTTTGACTGAAAAATCTTTTTTGGTTCTAAATTCAACTATTTTTTTAGAATTCGTCTTTCCTGTTTCAAAATTCATATTTTTGGAACAAAACTGTTTTTTTTTTTAGATAAACATGCAAATTTGATTAAATCAAACAAATTTTGGTTGATTCAATGAAATATTTGATTGAACCAATCAATTTTTTTGATGAAATGAAGTAAATACTCCATCTAACAAAAACTATTGGTTAAAACAAAACAAAAATGTAGTTGCGTCAACCAAATATTTTGTTTTCCATATAATAACCATATTCTATTGTTGGACCAATCAAAATTTTGTTGATTTAACCAAATTGTTTTTTGATTGTAGTTTCTATTTGTTTTCATCTAACTTCAGATAACAAATATTTCTGCGATTTACTGTGTTTGTTCCTACATAATTGATTTATCTTTCAGGCTTTATTTTACAAAATTAGCAAATAAATCGTTTAAGAAATATATGAAATTAATACCATCAGATATTAAAAAAGAATCTCTTTCAAAGCATCTTGTTATCTAATTTTCATTTCTCTTCATGATTCTTAAAAAAGTGAATAGGAAGGAACCTTTTAGAAATGTGGTGACAGTGGAAAATTGGGTCACCATTCTCGATTTTAGCGATTTTAGTTATTTTAGGGTATTTTTTAAATTTATGGGGAAAAAGGGGATTAGTTTAAAAAAGAAGACGTTTTGTGATTCCTACCAATCTTACAGAGAAATTATCAATAACCAAATTTTGTGACTGCTATAGAAGCAATAACTTGTTGAGTCAACCCAATTATTTTGTTTGGAGCGTTTGATTTAACTAACCAAAAGTTTGGTATATACAACAAAAATTTTTTTTAGAGTGAACAAACTTATTTGGTTTAAATTAACCAAATATTTGTTAGCTCAACACATTGATTTTTTATACTTGACAAAAATATTGTAGATTTTACAAAATAGTTTTGCAGATGAAACACAGAAAAACGCTGGTGTTAAATTTGTTGCAGCTCAAATTTCATTGGGCTCCCAATGATCATTTGAGAGAGTTTTCAAGTCTCAAATGTATTCCTCTGAACGTAGGTGACCATGTGGGCATCTAGGGGAAAGTATCATTTGGAGACTGAATTTTGGCTCATGCAGAGTTGTGGAGTTCTGAACCACGCTGTCAGCCACTTGAATACCTGTCAAAGCAACTATTCGCTTTGCGATATTAGCCTAAATAATTGTTAATAAGGAAACCAATTGAAAGAATATTTACCTAATTTCCAAATTTCTTTCATTTAATAGGGCGTACCAATCACTTAGAATAAAATTATAACTTCCTAATGCAACTTCCAAAAGTTAGGTTAGTCATGCCCGTCGACATTTAAACTAAAGCCGGGATGTATAGAAAAATTCATGACCGTCTACATATACAATAAGGTATTTTCACTCCAATCACTAGCTCACTTCACTTCGTTGAATATTGAGGGCATAACAATTGACCAAATGCATGAGAATCGGTTAATTTTTGCTCTATTTTTCTAATATCTTCGTAGAACGTAATTTTTCTATATAAGTGCAATTAAAAAATAGTTTTTCTTTTTTAGGGACTATTTAATGCAATAATAAAATGATAATAATTTTCATTCATGCGTGCGTTAGGGCTGAGCGCTGGTTGTCTACCCTTTGAAGCGCGATTTAAAATTACATTGAAAAACAATTCTTGTAATTTAAATAAATAATTGTTAAAATATACACAAGAATTTATACAAATTGTGTAACTTTTGATTTCAGACAAGAAAAAATTTATAACACATATATTTAATGAATAACAGTTTATTTTTATTGAATTTGAAAGATTGACTAATATTTCTCAAAATATTTGTAAATAGATCAATTTTTTTAAATACCATATGATATTTCAGCAGCTTGATATATAGAAATTAATTGCAGAATATAATAGTGATAATATTTGAATAACTCTAAAACAAAATTTCAGATTGTTCTTTTCGATTGAGACGTGACAAAACGACGCTTGAAGTAAAAAAAAAAAGAAAGCATAACTACAATGCAGTCGTTATAATTTATGTATTTATAGGTTATATAATTATATGAATTCCCAGAAAAATACATACAAAATATTAAAAACTTATAAATAATTATTTTTAATCACTTTTCCAAGAAATTTCTTTTTAAATTGAATGTTTTGTAAAATATAATTTGTTCTTTGGAATTCACTGAAAATAAACTGTTATTAATATAATATATGTGTTGTATTTTTTTTGCCTGAAATAAAAGTTACCAATTTGTATATATCCTTGTAGATATTTTAATAATTATTTACTTAAGTTACAAGAATTGTTTTTTAATGTAATTTTGAATCGTGCGCCAAGTGCGGCCAATGAGCGGTCAGCCCTAACGCAAGCGCAGTAGCTCAGGGTGCCAACATTGGCATCATTGCTCCACAGTACAAACCGGAAAAATAAATCAAATCAGCTTACAGGAAAAAGTTGGGATATGAAAGCCTCAATAAGGTATTTTCACTTCAACCATCAGCTAACTTCACTTTGTTAAAAACTGAGCGGGAAAAATGGATCAAAACTTTATTTCTGTAATATATTTGTAATTAATCATCATTATTATTATTTTATTATTTCATTAAATAGTAATTAAAAAATAAGAACTATTTTTTAAGTACACTTATATAGAAAAAATTACCTTTTACGAAGATGTTAGCAAAATAGGGCAAAAATGAACTGAATCCTATATATTTGGTCCCTTATTTTCCCCTCAGCAATCTACGGAGTGAAGTTAGCTGTTTATTGAAGTGAAAATACCTAATAGGCTTTTATCTTAACAATTTGAATGTTCCCGCCACTATATTTGAAACATTGCAATGTTTCACGAAACTCCCAATGTTTCATGAAACTTTTCATCAGGCTAAAGTTTCATGCAAATTTACATCCCTACTCATCGCGAAAAGCAAATTTCTGTTTTTATTATACAATTGTATTTACCTTATCTTTCATGTACGGCACTAGCCACTGCAAGATTACATATCTAAGATACCTTTAAACTTCCGCAAAAAATCTAGTGGAAATTTGTTCGAACGACCAGGCATCAATTTCGATGCAGACGGTCACGACTTAGTTTGTACATTCCGGCTTTGGTGGTTTGAATGTCATATAGTAGGTTGTGACTAACCTAACATTTGGATAATGCATCACGCCAAGTGTTATTTTTATTCCAAGACTATTTAGTCGCTGGTAAATGAGAGGAAATAAAAAGTTAGGTAGTTATTATTATAACTTACCTGCTTATTAACATCTGTTTCACTCAAATAACGACCGACAAAATAATCTTGACAGGTGACTTACAGTTTGTAGACGACACTTCACGTTACACTGTATGAGAAAAAACAGTATCTAAATGATGCTTTTCCCCTAGATTCTCCGAATGAAACTGTGTGGTTCAAATTTTTTGCAACTCTATTGAACACCGATTTCGGTGTACATTGGAGGATCGGCGATTTTCTGTGAACTAAATATTTGTAATCACAACAAAATAATTTTCTGTCGTGTGAACTGAACTTTGGTAGACTTAACAAAATAGTTTTGTTGGAGCAATATCATTTTTTTCAGGTAACAATTATTCTGTTACGGAAAAAATTTTTTTAAAATAAAGTATAAAACCTTTTTTGTATGAGAAAAACTAGAAGGACAAAATGTGTTTGACTTGTAGAAAATTCCTTTCATTAATCACTATTAATTATCGGATTAGTCGGTGATTAGACACGCTCAACAAAATTCTTTGGTACACTCAACAAAAAGTGTTTATCAAACTTTTTTGCTTGAGCCTAATCAATTATTTTTTAACTCCGTCTCCTCTTTTGATATTTGCAACCAAATTTTGGTAAGAACATCCGAAACTGCTCAACAAAATTATTTTGTTGCTGGAACATTATATTTTTTCTCAGTGATACAGTTAGAGGATTTGACTTCGCCCGAATTGTTAGGTATCGCTGGTCATTTGGAGAATGTCCGATAAATCAACACTTTTCAGGGGTTAAACCGTCGAGGGACGTTGAGCGGCATTGAAGCTCGCCATTTCGTCCCTGGTCATTCTTTCTTCGTGATCGATCTTCTGCTTCAAGTATTGACCGTCGCCATCGCTTTGACCCTGCCAGTTCGAATCGTCATTGAGTCGCCCGAGGCTATACCGCGGGTGTGGCATGGCGTAGCTTTCCTCCCCTTTCCCGGTTCCCAATTTACACCATGGGAGACCAGAATGCGGAGTTTAGGGCCGCCCGTGGCGAAGCGGGGAAAATCGCGACGATCGCGGCAGGATACCCTGCGACGCCATTTCAGGGACCCAGGGTCGGTCACGTCGCCTAATCTCTTGAGTCTTGCCAGACGCTTTCCCCGAAAAACGTTCAATAACGAAAAGAATGCACCGGATCTCCTAACGTCTTAACGCTTTAAATGGCTTGAATGCTTCAAATACCAGTACCAGAAAAAAGTTGGCCACGAAACCAAAAAAAAAAACAAAAAATGAAAGCCTTCCTCTTCTTTAACATTTGAGTAGAGAATTGTTTGATCTAATATTCGAAGTTACTATTTTATTCTATGAGGACATATGTAGCGTGCAGCGGTAATTATATGTTGGATGTGGTCTGTTATTTTTAAGCTCCCTCGTTTTCATCCAACCCTTACTTGTTGATTAATTCAGTGGTTTAAGTGAGGCTTTCAACTGAGGAAAGTATATCTGATGAATGTTGGATCAATGTTGATTAATGTTAAAATCAAGTTTATTCAAAATTTCTTGATGTGAGAGCAGGTTTTTAGTCATTTTTTTAACTTATCAGAATTGGTCAAAATAGATTGCAACTGTTAATGTCAAGGAGGAAATGTTTGATTAAGAGCAGTTAACAAAAATCGATTGACTACCTGCAGTCTACAAGTGAACAATGAATTATGTAACTCTCGATATAACTCTTAAAGCAGACAATGTAAGACTTAACATCTGTTAACGCAAAATGGGTTTATAGATTTATAGTCTACAAGTAATTCGTACAAAATGAGGTTCAAACTACATTCAGAGCCAAGAATCCGAGGATTGACTGAATGCCATTGCCCATTCTCTACTTCTATATTTCCCTTATGATTACTCTCTATAATCTATATTACCCTTCCCAAAACTTAATAAAGTTTGTATTGAAAAAGTAACCGTTAATCGTTAAGAACCAGTTACTTATAGCAAAGATTTTAATCAAGGAAAATGTATTTGATTCAATAAAATGACCGTACTTAATACGTCCTATGAAACACTTCTTTGATACAAAGAAGTCATTTAATCCAAACCAAAAGTGAGAAAACGTTGTTGCAAATTAATTTTTGTTTAAGCAGGTGAAATATTAATTAAGCGAAGGAACGATGTTATTGATTCAAACAAATAAGAAACTTGTATTTAAAAATGAGATAGTTTATATAGACAAATTTGACTTTAAATCAGCAAAATCTTTCCTTCAAACAAATTAAAGACCATAGTCTCAAGTAAGTTTTCCTTGGATATAAAATATGGGATTTCCTGGTTTCAAGAAGAGTATCCTAAATTTGACAAAATATTTCTTGGAAACAAAGAAATGGGTTTTTAACATTTGTAATTATTTCTGTGTTCCCAAGATGCGATATATTATTGTTCAGAAGAAGCATGTAACAAAGTTGTTAAAATATTTATTGATTCAAAAAAAGAAATATTTCTCAGGGTTTAGAAAAAGATTTAAAGAAACTGGGTTCTTAGCTCCTAGAAAATAAATTCTTCGACTTACTAATTTTCACATTATTGAAGAAAAAAAATTTCTTTGTATCAAAGAAATGTCATTGAAGAAATTATTTCTCTATATTAAAGGCATGGGGTTTTCCCTTCAATATTTACTCAACTGAAGCAAATAACTCCTTGGTTTGAAGAAACCAAACGAAATAAACGTATTTCCTTGGATCCTAGTAATTTTTGTTAAGTGTAGGAAAAGAGCTCGGAAAATCGTGTTATGCAATTTTTTAAATATTACATGAAGAGTTTAATTACTTTTCTAATCTCATAAGATCCTTTGAGATTCATAAAAAAACTCGTCAATTTTTTCAATTTTTTGAAATCTTTAAAATCCTCTGAAATCTTTTAAATATAATTGATATCCTGACCTTACCCTTTTCAATCCTTTAAAATGTTCTGAATTCCTATGAAATTATTTTAGACTCCTAAAAAATTCTTTTCACACGCTTTAAAATGTTTAAATCTTGCTGGATTTCTTGAAATTTCTTGTAATACCTTGACATATCGCAAAACCTCTGTATTGAAATAAAGCGCAATATGATAACGTACATGCAGGTTCCGGAGCTTTGTACGATATTATAAAATGCACTAACATCGCTGGGCTACTACTAGAACCCTCGTATAATTAATATAATGAAATAATATGATAATGTACAATCTTGCAAAGTACGATATCACGATATAATAATATAAAATAAAACACCATGGAATGTAGAATGTCTTTCAAAATTCCTTAAAAAGTGACAAAATCTTTTAAATCCATTGAAATCTATTAAACACCCCTAAATTCAGCCGAAATCCTTTAAAATACCTGGCTAAAATTTCCGAATTCTTTATAATCGTATGAAACTTTTTATTTCTTCTGAAATCCTATAAATTACGAAAATATTGTAAATTCCTTAAAAGCATTAAAATGTTTACATTTCCTGAAATCTCTTGAAATTTTCTATACTTTTACGAAATTCTTTAAAATCCCTTAAAATCCATCGGAATGTTTTAAAATATATTCTTTAAAATCATCTGAAATCGTTCAAATCCCTAAGTTTGATTAAATCGACAGAAATCTTTTGAAATTCCGTGTTATATCTTGAAACCTTTAATATTTTTTTAACATTTCTTTTAACATTTTTAAATATTTGAAATTCTTGGAGGCCCCAGAAAATCCCATAGAAATCCCTTTAAATTTCATTCTATTTCATTTACTCCCTAAATTTCTCTAAACATTCTTTAAATTTCACTAAAATCCCTTGAAATCCTTCGATATTCTTTTAAGTAAATCCATTTAAATGCCTGAAATCTTGACATTTTTTTAAATCTTGTGAAACATCCTAAAATCTTTCAAATCCTTTGAAATCCACTGGAGACATCCTGAAAATCCTATAGAATCGCGTTAGTCTGATAAAATCCCAACAACTTGCAAAACTTTGCAATCCTGTGAATTATTTTCGAATTTGTAATATTCAGCCAATCAGCGAAGAAGTTTGAAAATGAAAATGTGAGAAAATAGTCATGTAATAGTTTCGCTATTTAAAAAAAATGTGAAAAAGTGTCAATAGAGCCATGAGTCCGATGCCTGATTGTGGAATATTTATTAGCAAGAGACTCTTGTAATAAAAAAGTATCTGATCCACGGAAAAGGTGAAATTTACGGGTAAAAAGTGGGAGGTGATGATACGTGATTTTCTTTCCATGGGAGAAGGTTCGCGTGGGGAATTTCGAAATTTTCAAGCGATAAAAAAAGAGATCGATAGCCACCCTCGTTGGACCGGAACACGTAGCCCTTCTCACGTACGCGTCGACCGCTCACATGGACAGGGTTGTGCACTCACACGAATGTCAGGACCCGCGTAATCGCTCCCGAAGAAGAAATCCCCGAAGCATCGTCGTCGCAGTAAGTGGTGGCGGAGGTGGCGAAGGAAGAAGAAAACGGGCTTTGCTTTGGTAGTGGTGCAGCTGCTGGCGATGGTGTGGTCGTGGCAGTCGCAGCAGGATACCAAAGTGGAGGAGTAAAGTAAAGTAAGGACCGAGGGACGAAGGACGCAAATGTTGAGGATGTGAGGAAGAAATACGGCGGAAGAGAGAGAGAGAGAGAGAAAGAAGCAGGGCTGCAGCTAGTTGATTGGCAAGATCGATTGGGTCGCATTTTCTACCTTAAATCCGATTTCAGCTCTTATCGATCAGATGATTAGACTGGAGGGGCGCTAGATTTTTTAGCAATTATTAACTACGTTAGAAACAGATCAGCAAACATTATCTGCAGGTTGTTGTTCAACAAAATCTTCAGGGAGTTGTTTATTAAACATTGAGAACTACGTTTAAAGTTTTAAATGTGTCTTAGATTGTCAATGTTATCTGTGTGTAGTTTTTATTAAGTACTATCTGTAATACAAAAAAAAAGTTCGAGTTAAAGTTACTAGACGAGTCTGGTTAAAAACTTCTAGCTGTTTTCATCCGAAATAATGGTCAATGCGACTAGAAAATTCTAGTTAATTAACTCTGGTTGATTTTTTCTGGTTAAAACTATTCTGATTATGCTTGATATTTCTGGTAACAGAAGTGTCGTAATCTTGTGACGATTTCCTTTGTTTCATGTCATGTTGCTGGACGTGTCAATTGACGCTTTGGCGTAAATGTACACTTCTTGAACAATCGTGATTTGTTAATTGCATTTTCAGTTATATAAGTATAAAAAATTATAGTGAAACATGAATTTAGTTGTGTTATAAGAAAAAATTGCGCGTTATCTGTATAAACGCCAGTGCTACAGGAGTACTTCTAAACCAAGCACATATTTTTTGGGTGTCTTTGAAAAGTATTCTCGAAAATATTAACTGTAGACAATAAATTAACAAAGTGAATGTTCGAAAATTTTGGTATTTACAAAGTCATCTACATGCATGGAAAAGCGCGAAATAAATAGTCTTAACGAATAGTTTGAGAAACATAAGGCATCAACAATATGCTACTTTTTCTTCGAGTGTTGTATCTATCACCATTTGTTAATACATATATCCACATATAGATTATCGAGAGACTAAATTTTAGCGGAGCGGAACATAGTTGCTGCACTTTGTTGTCGGAAAAATTGGTTAGATTATTTTCTTTGGGAATGTGTAACATGTGGTCCATGTAATTTCAGAGGGGGTTAGGAAGAGTCCATCAATCGAAATTCAATAGTCGGAAATCAATGTCTATAGACCAGTTATTCTGGTATGCCAGAATAACTGATTGAGCTTATCAAAGCATCTGGTTAGGTTTACCAAAATATCTGGTTATATTGACCAGAATATTTATTTTTAACTTTATTCTTTTAGCTTTCTTCTTAACCTGCCATAAAACTGTTTAGTAAATATTACTGGTTAACCTTGCCAGAAATACTTTTAAATAGAATTGATAGAAATAGAATATTTAACACTCTATTCTAGTTGAATTAAGCAGAATTATAATTGGTTCAACCAGAATTTTTTTTGAGTGTCGGTATAGTTGTTCTGTATGACGAGTATCCAGTGGTTTTTAATGTCGTTTTTAAGTCTTAATGAACGCTCATACCCATACTCTCAGATGAAGAACAGTATGGGAAATACAAGCACATTAGCCACTACTCAGTTTCAGTGGACAATTGTTAATGAATAAACACATCATCAAACAGAGGATAGTAAAAAAAACTTCATACATATATCATCGGCAAAAGTATTGGCAATATTTGTCACAAACCCATTGAAAACTTTTAGCACAGTTGACCATTCTTAATAAACAACTATACCTATACATCACCTATTTAAAGATGGTGGCCAATGAGAAACAACATAGTCAAACATATCCACATTCGAAGGATTTAACATAATATTTCATTATTAGGTAATGATCATTGGGCCATACCAACAGAAACCTATACAAATTTTTTTTTAACTTAAAATTTACCTATTTGGTTCAAAAGTCAACTGCTTGGTCAGAAAATTACTATATGGTTGCAAATTAAAATTTGTTGTACAAAATGTGTCTGCTTCGTTTGAAAATTTAACTATTTGGTAGAAAATTGATTAAATTTGTTGAAAATTCAAGTAATTGGTTAAAAATGTATGTATTTTTGATGAAAATTAGACTTTTTTTTAGCATAAAATTAATCTTTTTAGTTTAAAATTCATCTTTTTATTTTATGATTCAATTATATGTTCGCGAATTCTACTTTGGCTAAAAAATCTTTCTAAATTAAAAATTCAACTATTGTTCAAAATTGTGCTTTCGATTTGAAAAAGGCATCTCTGTTAGTAAACATGTAATTTTTGTTTTGATTAAAAATAAAAAAATATTTTTTAAGGAAAAGTTAACAAATGTGGTAATAAAGTGGTGTTAGCGTACAATTGTGAGAAAATAATGTCTTTAGTCTCATTTTTTTTAAATAATAACGAAAAAGTGTCATCGTTTAAGAAAAGTGTCTAATATTGTCAATGGTGTGTTGAGTTCGAAGCCTGATACTGCTATTCGCAAAAAAAGATTACACAACTTTTGCTTTTACAACACATAATTTTTTTACATTATTCAGTTCATACTGATATTTACCTCTTAACCTCTTATTGGTTTCTCAAATGTTTGGTGTTTTGTAGTGCTAAAAAAAATTAATCGGCATGTAAAAACTACATTTTTCAATTCAAAAATAGAAATTAAGTGGTAAAGAGGCTAATTATAAAACTAGTTTTTAATATTGCTATTCATAAAAATATTATAGAAAATTTCCATTAAATTCAGCTGCTTTTTTCCATTATTCAGTTCGTACTGGTATTCACTTCGTACAGAAATGCCCTATGCCTGTTATTTTTTAGTGTTTAAAATATTCATCTCCACATCATTTAACACTTTTTATTTTATTTTTCAATTCAAAAATAGCAAGTAAGTTCGAAAAATGGCGATTATAAGTTTATTTATAATTATAAGTTTTTAATATTGCCATAAAACGTTAAAAAATACTGCAGAATTTTTGCCTTAAAATCCAACCAATTTTTTACATTATTCAGTTGGTATTCGTTTTAACTCCTATGACAAAAATAGATTTTTTGATGGTTTCTCGATTAAAAAATAGTAAGTGAGTGTTAAACCGGCTGATTATAAAATTAGGGTTTAATATTGCTATTGGTAAACAATACTACAAAACTTTTTCTTTAAAACCCAATTACTTTTTCTATTATTCAGCTTGTATTTGTATTCACCTCGTACTGGTATGTCCTATGCCTGTTGTTTTTGAGCACCACAAATTTTGATCACCACGTAATTACAAATATTTTTTGATTTTTCAATTCACAAATAGCAAGTAAGTGGTAAATATGCTGATTATAAAGATGGCCTGGTTTTTTTAGTGCTAAAAATTTCTATCGTCATGTCATTAAACACATTTTTTTACTTTTTAATTCATAAATAGCAGCTAAGTGGTAAAATGCTGAGTATAAAACAACTTTTTAACATTTGCTATTCATAAAAATACTATACAACTTTTACTTTAGCACCCAAATACTTTCTTCCATTATTCAGTTCCTAGTGGTATTCACCTCGTACTGTTTTCCTCTAAGTTTTGTGCTTTGGATTGCTAACAAATTTTCATTACCATGCCAGAAACACACTTTTCGATTTTTTTAATTAAAGAATAGTAAGCAACTGATAAAAAGGCTTATTATAAAACCAGTTTCATTTTTTTCTAGTTTTTATGTTTTTCTGGTTTTTTAAAAATAGTTTTCAATACTGCTCTTGATAAAATATGCTATAGAACTTTTGCTTTAAAGCCCAATTACTTTTTTTCATTATGCAGTTCGTACTGGTATTCACCACGTACAAGTTTCTCTTACGTTTCCTGTTTTGTAGTGCTAACAAATTTTCATCATCATATCAGAAACACACTTTTCAATTTTTCAATTAAAAAATGGCAAGTGAGTGGTAAAAAGAGCTGAATCTAAAACTATTTTTTAAATTTTGTCTCGTTTTTAATATTGCTCTTGATAAAAAATAACAGAGAACTTTTGTTTTAAAACCCAATCACTTTTTCCATCATTCAGTTCGTACTGGTATTCACCTGGTACTAGTTTTTCCTACACGTGGTTTTTTTGAGTGCTAACAATTCCTATCGCCATGCGATTAAAAAGTTCTTTTAATTTGTAATTCACAAATAGCAACAAACTGAAAAAACGCTGAGTATAAAACAACGTTTTAACATTGATATTCATAAAAATATTATAAAACTTTTTCTTTGAAACCCAAATACTTTCTTACATTATTCAGTTCGTATTGGTACTCACCTCGTACTTTTTTTTCTTACGTTTTGTGTTTTGACGTGCTAAAAAAATTTCATCGCCATGCCAGAAACACACTTTTCGATTTTTCAATTAAAAAATTGCAAGTGAGCGGTAAAAAGGGCTGATTATAAAACTAGTTTTCAATATTGCTATTTATTTAAGAAGTACTGGAGAACTTTTGCTTTCAAACCCAATTATTTTTTTTCTTTTTTCAGTACGTACTGGCATCCACCTCGTACTGGATTCCCCTATATTTCGTGTTGTGTGGAGTGCTAACAAATTTTCATCGTAAGTAAGCAACTGGTAAAAAGGCTGATTATAAAACCAGTTTCATTTTTTTCTAGTTTTTATGTTTTTCTAGGTTTTTTTAAAAATAGTTTTTAATACTGCTCTTGATAAAATATGCTATAGAAATTTTGCTTTAAAACCTAATTACTTTCTTTCATTATGCAGTTCGTACTGGTATTCACCTCGTACTAGTTTTCCTTACGTTTCCTGTTTTGTAGCGCTAAAAAATTTTCATCGCCATGCCAGAAACACACTTTTCAATTTTTCAATTAAAAAATAGCAAGTGAGCGGTAAAAAGGGCTGATTATAAAGCAAGTTTTTAATATTGCTCTTGATAACAAATACTAGAGATCTTTTGTTTTAAAACCAAATTACTTTTTTCCATTATTCAATTCGTACTGGTATTCACCTCGTACTGGTTTCCCTTTTGCCTGGTGTTTTGGAGTCCTACGCCAGTGGAGAAGTGGGATTTTGCATGCGTATGCAGTTCTCGACGTGCACAAACTTCACGTATTAATCCGGCTGTTTATAGTGCGCGAGAATCGAAAGACGATCGCTTCGCAGCTTTCTTGCGATGAAGTCGTGAGAGCGCTTTTTAGCCATGCTCATAAAGCCCGAAAGGGACAGAAATCGATAAGCTGTCAATTTCCTGTTGCATCGTTATACTTATGACCCTCGCTCGGTGCATCTCCCGTGTCGAAAACGATCGATTTTTTTTACCCCTTGAACAATCAACCGATTTACCATAATACATATAAATCGATTCCCGATATACGAAACGACCAATTAACTCTGGCAAATAAAAGCCTTTCCGAAAATATTTCAATTTCATAATACCCACGATAAGTTAAAACCTCTTTACCAATTTCCGCCTTGTTTACTCAATTAGGATTTTTCAGACTTTTTGAGAATAGGTTACCAAACAAGTCCCATAAGTATCCCATTAATTAAAATAATTTATTATTGTTTGTTGCAATTTTCTCTCTTCTAAAATTGTCCACTTTTAATTTCTTTAAACTTAAAGTCATACTCACGCAGCATGCAACCAATCAGGTAGTCAACAAGAATGAGTGCGATTTTCGTGAATTTCGTTCCACCTATTTTTTAGACATGATCATTATATTGCCCCTGGCAAAAAATCAGCTAAAGGTCTAAAAACTCTAAAAAGTAGTGAAGAAAGATAATGGATTTGAAGAAACTGTGTACTTGGAATTGTATGTATACAATTTTTTTTTATTCAACTCGATGACGTCTTTTCGAGGACGGGTTCTGGTGCTTGAAATAATCACTTTCCCTCATAAGGACTCTGTAAAGTCGGGAGAGATTTGTCGACCTTCCTGAGAAAATATTATTCAACGTGACCAAGGAAGAAGAAAGGCATGAAGTCGAAGGAAAAGAACTGCCTTGCTGGAAGTTTCACCGATGAACCGAAAACCGTTAATTATGTAACGCAACTTTCAACCTCGTATAAAAAAAGTCACGGGTTATTTTCTCTAGAGAAGATCATCTACACTTTATAGTCTGCTTCGTAAAAGTAGAATTATAATTTAAAAATAAATTCCTTAATTGCAATATTTTTATTAGTCAAAATACCAAAAATGCTCTCAGAAGATGAAAAATGGGGTGATTTTTCAAGATATTAGGAAAAATTAATTCTTTTAAGTAAAATTAATCTATAGGTATGATAATGAAAAATTGCATCTTCAATGACAAGTTGAATTTTCAAACAAAAGAGATTAATTTCCGACGGAATGAGATGAATTTTCAAGCAAAAAATCCAATGTTTTAGAAAACAGTTGAATTTAGAAAATGAAAAGATGAATTTTCAACCAAGAAAGATGAGTTTTCAACGAAATAGTTGAATTTTCAACTAACGAAAAAATTCATTTTAGACAAAACATTTACATTTATAACCAAATATTTGAACTTTTGAGCAAAGAGATGAATTTTCAAAAAAATAGTTAAATTTTGAACCAAATAATTGAATTTTCAACTAACAAAGATGAATTTTCCACCAACTGGTACAAATTTTTAACCAAAAAGGAATAAACCTAAACCACTAACAGTTGCATTTTTAACCAAATAGTTCAATCTTTCAGCCAAAAAAGACGAATTTTTAGAAGACAGTTGATTTTCAACCAATTATTTTCCAATAGAATAGTTGAATTTTTAATGTATGAATTAGATTTTGAATAGTTGAGTTTTTTACTAAAATTATGAATCTTCAAAAAGAAATGTAAAAAATTTTATTACAACAACAACAAAATATTTTATACAGATAACAGTCTAATTTAATAAAAAACAAGAATTCTCAACGAAAAATTTAATAGCCGATATCTCAATCCAAAATATTTTCAACGAAGATAAATTTACTTTTAAGAAAAAAACATTACAACCAAATTGTCAAATCTTCCAGCCAAAAAGACAAATTTTTTGGAAGACAGTTGAATTTTATACTAAAAAATTTTGGACGAAAAAAGATCGATTTTTAACAAATAGTTGAAATTTTCAATAAAAAGGATGACTTTTTAAGAAAATAGTTGCCTTTTCAAAAAACGAAATGAATTTTCCACGGATAGTTAAAATTTCAACCAAAAAAGATGAATTTTCAATCCAAAAGGGTGAATTTTTCACTAAAAAATATGACTTTTCAATAAACGTGTTGTATTTTTAACAAATTAAATAAATTTCCAACAAAATAGTTAATTTTGCAACTAAAATTATAAATCTTCAACAAAATGAATGAATTTTCAAGAGAGAAATTTCAACTTTCATATTTTGAATTAAACGCCTTTAAACTGTATAGTTTTTATTTTTATCTTTTATAAATTGAAAAGTTCAAAATTATATCATACTAAGCAATTTTAAGTTAGAAACATAAAAAATTGAACGACCAACAAACTTTTTAAGCTGCACACTTTTGCAATTAAAAATTCAAATATTTTTACTTTAAGTCGTTTCAAATGGATAATTGTGTAATTGTTATTCATACATTAAAATTCAACACTTTTAACAAATTTTTTGAATATTTTATTTATAATTGGTCATTTGAAAATAAACTTTTAAATATTGGTAAATAATATAAAATTGTTTTTTTTTTAATTAGAAAATTTTAATTGAGTGGTTTGAAAAGGAAATATTTGAGGCTAAAACAATACAAGAATGGGATTCAAAATTAAATAAAAACGTTTCATTATGAATCTATTAACTGAAATTATTTTTAATTGGAAAATAGTTGATAAAGTTGACATTTGTTGATCTGCTTAGGCTTGGAATTGAAACAGTCAAATTTTTAGCGTTAAAATCTGTAAATTGTATCATTTTTAACAGATTCAGAATAGTGTTGTAATTTCAATTATTAATTCCAAACGTCTTTAATTTTCGCATAAAAATGAAGTCCTAATTACGCATGGTGAATTGAATGATTTTATAATTGAAAAAGTGAGTTATGTACAATTTTGTGGAAACTGATTTGTCAGGTTTTTTAGCACAGAAATACACTCGAAAAAACCGAAAAGATCCAGGAGTCGAAATTAGAAGTACCGTAAATTTTAAAAATTTGGAATTTGATATTCAATAGAATTTTTATCTTTACTTGTTGTTTTATAATTTTCCAAAGCATTTGTGTAATTTTTAAGCGCAGAAGCATACTAGTAAAAAATAAAAAATAAATATATTTCATACTTAAATATAAATAAAATTTTTTTAAATTCTAATTTGGACTTTCTAAAAAAGGTCACACATACTCCAAAAAATGTGTAAACCACAAGCAATGTAGATAATCTCATTAAACACCATAATAAAACATTAAAATTTTACTGTATTTCCAATTTTGATTTTTTGCCCAGTGCATTTTGGTCGCTGGATAACACAGGTAAAATAACCTTCGGTTAAAAATAGTATTTTCCAGTTTCCCTGAAATTGCCGAAAATATTTTTTCTATATTCACTGAATTTCAGTGAACTTTACACAAGATGAAAGATCACAACAAGAACCCGGATCAGAATTTTTTTCGAGGTTTCTTTTAGAATTCAGGGGCATTTGGGGGTCACTTTGTTTTCATTAGCAGTGAAGAGATGTGCCCTAAAAAATATTTAATATTACACTGAGCGCATTTACTCAACTTAATTACGTTAATGAACCTGAAATCGGGCCTTAAATTTATTACGTTTAGTAATTTAGACAGTGGCTCTAGGTGTACCCTAAAAGAATTGTTTTTTACGGCATTGCGGTTCTGAGGTGCTGGCATAAATCCTTAGCTCTCTTCATACTCTGACACGTGACTCCATGTCTATGAAGGAACTTGTCTTTGTGTTTGTGTTTATTTGAGTAGTGTGAGTGTGCTTTTGTGTTTGTGTTGAGAGCAGATATCGTGAGGCTCTACGACAAAGTGACGGCAACGATAAATGGTCTCTACGAAGAAACACATTGTAGAAGGTAGAGGCCAGTCGGACTTGGACCTCGCGAATGCGTAGTTTAAAAATGCCAGACCCGAATCCGTCTTGCCCAAGCGATTAATTTCCACTGCGTGGCACGAGGTTAAATCGTCTTGCCCAGTACCAAATTAAAAAATAATCTCATCACCTTAGGGCCCGTCCAAAAACTACGTCACACTAAACTAAGGTGGGAGGGGATTTCCGACGTAGATGGAATCACATTGGAATATATAAATTAGAATAACAATTTTCTGAAATGCTTGAAAAATTATTAGTGATTTTATTTCACAAGTAAATCATCTAAACACAATCTTCACAATTGAATTTTTTCTTATACTCGCTTCTTGCCAATTTTTAAAAAATCGTCCCATTTTAATAAATTATGCTTGTTTTTTCAGGCAAAACACTCCCAACAAGTCTAATCTTTTATATTTTGAAAATAAGTAAATAATTTTCAAACATAGTTATTTGTTTAAAAAACTTTTACTTTAAGAAAAAATGGATTTACCGATTTCAGCCATAGAAGAATCTACTTTCGAAATTGGAAACAGTACAACTTTCAACTATGTTTTTTCCATAATTTTTTCTTTGCTTTTATAAGGGACCCACTCAATTTTTTTCGTGAATTTATTGAGGGCTCATCCAAAAGTAATGTAAGATAATTTGAAGGCCGTGAGGAGGGGGGGGGGGTGTAATTTTCAACCAAAAAAGACGCATTCTCAACTACAAAATATGTAATAATTGACATTTTAATTTTAAAAATATATAAAAAGTTATTTTTCAACGAAATATAATTTATATTATTTCAACCAAAATAGATTTGTATTTAAAATAAAAAATAGTCAAATACAACAAATAAAGTCGAATGTTTGACAAAATACCTGAATCTTCATCTAAACCGGATTAATTTCCAAACAAATGTTTGCAATGTAAAGAAAATTTTTTTTACAAAAAAATAAGAACTTTTAACAAAATGTTTCGAAATCTTTTCCAATATTGCAATGTAATATTATTCCAATTTCAGCATTATCTACTAAAAATTCTTCAACCAGTCAAGCCTTTTAAATTAAAAAATGTTTACGGGCTTCAGTTAAATGATGGTTAATTTCAAATTGATTTAAAACTGTCCAAATTACAAAATGGAAATTCTATTGAAAATTGTAATACGAAGTCACTCCATTTATAGGTCATTTCTATTTATATACAATTTGGAACGATTTATGTTTAAATCAATACTATTTGGAATATTTGAATTCAAAATTGTTCAACGCTTTCAATTATTGCTTTTATTACGAAATCGATTTGTAGACTCTCGAAGCATTTCATTTGGAATGTCTTTCCATTAAAATTTTTATAATTATTACAAGGCTATCATTGTTTAACTGTACAACGTTGAATACTTTCAGTTTATATTCCATAAACTTATTAAATCTCTCTTCTTAGCTTTGATTTACAATTTTTAATTTAAGAATTCGCAATTGTTTACAAGTGCAAGAATTCTAAAAAATAGATAAGCATGTATGAGCAAAACTAAATGAACTGGTTACAAAGCTTAAAATATTATAAAATTGTATATGTTCAAATTTTAACGTTACGAATTAAAAAATTAAAAATGAAGATATCAATTTATAAAATTGTCAATTTCGTACTTCGAATACGATTTTTTTTTAATTGATAATTTTATACATAATTAGGTTTTCGAAACTCAATAATATTACATTTCAAAATACTCCACCATGAATGTTGAATTTCAAATTACACAGCTGATATTTGGACAAAAATCCCAGTCAAGAAATAAATCGTCGATTATTTTACGGTCAGAAAAACTGTCTTTGTTTTTTTCCGCTTTTTTTCGAAATTTTTTAATTATTCAGGATGAAAAAGTGGTTTGATTGGAAGGGGTAAGGTAAGGTAAGAAAAATATGTATTCTTTCCTTTTTTTTTTAATTGCCCATTTTTCTTTTCAAGAATTTTGAATTTTTTCATACAGAAGTCAAGCTTTTGCGTTTAGGTCTACAACAAGTTCAAGTTCCTATACATAAGCGAAAAAAATGGAAGCAGGAGAAAGGGCAATTTGAACCCCCCCCCCTTATCTTTCAGATAAAATGGGCGGGGTTAAGATAGAGTGGGGTTAAAGGGGACGTGACAAGCATAGAGAAGGGATACAGCAGGCGGGGCTAATAAACTGTGGGGATAAAAGAGGCGGAGCTAGCTATGTTTCAGCGGAAAATACCTTATTTAAACCAAAATATGTACATTCAATCTCATTTTTAAATCAGACTCGAACTAAATGCCCATGGAAAATCGGTTATCCTTCCTCGAAGAGTCCCAGTAGCTATCAAATGGGCGGCTATAAATTTGAGTGGTCATAAAAGGGGAGTGGCAAATATAGGGAGGGGGTAGAGTGGGAGAAGCCATTAAACAGATAACTCAAACTGAGAGGTACAAGAAGAGAGTGGGAGTACAAGAGGCGGGGCTGATACATAGTGGGGGTAAGAGGCGGAGACAACTCGATTTCAACTGGGGGGGGGGGCTCGTTTAAACAACAGTAGATACATTCCACGTAATTTTTAAAGCTCACTCGAACTAAATATCCCTCTAAAATCACTTGTGATCCCCTCAAGAGTTCCAGAAGCTATTTCTCCACTGTCTCACCTCCTCATTAATCTTCTAATCTCTCAATCCCCTCTTCCATCATCCCTATCGATTCCCACTGGAATTATTCAATACTCCCTCTTATCGATCTAACCTATCGATCTCCTCTTTCAATCCTCTTTCAATCCTCTCTCTTCTCCCCCACAAATCGCTACCAGTGGCGACGCAATCGCCGCGAACTAACAACCCGAGTCGAATATTCTTTATCGGCAATCAACTCCTTGTAAAAAAAGCAACCACAAAAAAAGCACCAGATCCTCGCGCCGGATGAAATATCGCGATTTCGATCGCGATCATCGCGAGAGCCTCTACCGCGTATAGATCGCTCCGGGGAAAAAGATCGTAACGAGCGAGCAGCTCGCGTTTTGCTGCCGCCGAGTTGGCGTCGATCTTTCACGGCGGTGTTGTTGTATAATGGATATAAACCCCCAGAGCCGTTACACGTACGCGCATATACGGGTACGTTATATAGCCGTCCGTCGGACGGTTATCCTTCCGCGAAAGACCGTGAGGGAAGCAGGTGAAAATTAATTGTACGGGTTACCAGCTCGTTCAAGGAGCGTGTATAGGCCTGCCTTGGCGCAAAGTGTGGGTCTCGCAGTATACAGGACGCGTCGATCGATTTTG
The DNA here is from genome assembly GCF_010883055.1 of Belonocnema kinseyi. Lineage (NCBI taxonomy): Eukaryota > Metazoa > Arthropoda > Insecta > Hymenoptera > Cynipidae > Belonocnema > Belonocnema kinseyi. The sequence continues at coordinate 74,056,544 of NC_046661.1, read as the reverse complement.
CCCCCCTTTCCTCCTGTACCCTGCACCACACGTTTCCATCGCCTACCTCGCCCATGACGTCCTCCTCCCCCTTCCTCTCACACTCCTTCGTCGTTTCCTCGTAAGCCTCTCGCGCTTTCTCTCTATCCTTCTCCGTTCTGAGATGACCTTATCTCTCTCTCTCTTGCCCCCTATTCGCCCCCCTGCTCACCCCTTTCCCCTGTTTTTGCCCACCAATTCCCCGCGGCCCCCTTCGCGCGCGACTCAATTCGTTAATCGCCGCACGGCCTACGGCTGAGTCTCTCGATAAGGGACACGAGAGCCTTTGCTGTTGTTCGCTTCTCTTTGCACGAACGACGATCTCAGAAAACGTCGCTTCGCTTGGCGAGTGCGTGTCTTGCGAACCGCGACGTGTCGCGAGACGAGACGAAGAACGCACCAATGAAAAAAGAGAGTGAGAGAGCGCTCGTGCATTCGTAAAGAGCGCATGAGGTTGACGACTGGGCGGCGGACGTTACTTTTTTTGTAGATTTTTTTCTCTTTTATTCAAGCGACGAATAAGTCGGGCAATGCTTTCTACGGATAAAAGGTTTTAAGAGAGCGCGTGGTTGAAAAAATGATTTTCAGACTGGGATTAATTGCTTGTGCAATATTTTGGTGGCAAAAGTGGATATAAAATGTGGATGGATTTTAATCTTAAAATATAAGGACGAGTAGACAAAATGCTGAGTAGTCAGTAGAGTAGAATCGAATGCAGGGCTTAGGGTAAATATTTTATTTAAAAATTGAAATGAGCTACGTGACTGGCGCTAGGCTTTTCAGACAATGAAACAATGAAACGTTTCATCAGACCAAAGATACAAAAAGGCGTTTGACGACAATGATGAATCTTTAACCAAAAAAATGAATTTTGTACACAGTGGTTCATCCTTTAGCTAAGTAATTGAATTTTTAACCAATGAAACGAATTCTCTACCAAAAATGTAATATTTTTTTATTTAAACAACAAAATACTTGTATTTTGTGTCAAAATCAGTTGAATTCAACCAAAATCAGTTAGTTTCACTGATAAATTAGACAGTTTTACTGATTTATCACTACGAATATCTGATTTCTAGCTAGAATTCCGTTACTAATATTGATATTAGTACACAAATTTTACTGATTATAATTTATAGAGAACTAAGCGCATATTTAACTAATCAAAACTGAATTTTCGTCAAAAAAAAATATGAATTTTCAAGCAGAAAAGATTAATCCGTTCAAAATATTTTATTCGTAGCTAGAATATTGTTAAAAACTTTAAGTGATTTAATTATATAGAGAACCGCACAGTTGCTCTTTGAAAAAGGGGAAATTAATACCAGAAGAAATCAATTTTCAAACCAAAAATACGAATATTGAACAAAATAGTTGAATTTTCAACCAAGCCCGAGTTTTCAGTCCAAAGAAATAACAAAAATTTCAACCAAATTGTTGAATTTTCAAGTTAAAAGATACGAATTTTATACAAACCAGTCGAATTTTTTAACCGAAAATATTAGTTTTCAACCAAATAGTTGAATTTTCTACAAAAGGAGACCATTTTTCGATAAAAAAGTAACATTTTTGACCAAAGAAATGAATTTTAAAATTAAAGTATGAATCCTCCTTAAAAAAAATTAAATTTAAGCAAATTATTTAAACTTTTAACCTAAAAAATATTACCCTCAAAATATACTTACTGTGTCATTAATCCCAAAAATTACTAACTTATCATGATTCACAGGAAGAATTAAAAAAAAAAAAATAAATTTTTAACCAATTTAAATTATGTAGTTCAAAATACTTGCAAGCTTGTCACTTATAGAATAAAAAATTTCATATATACATAGTTACAAAAAATGAAGTTTTTATCAAGACTTTTACATGCAACTGCTGTTTTGGATAATTCGGGACATTTTCCGGGCAGAATACAAAGGGATTGGGGTGTTAAATTAAAAAATTCATGAGTTGAAATTAATTCTTGAACCCAGATTAATGACATAATTTGGTGTCCATGCGAAACAACATTTCCCGAAACATTCACATAGAAAGAAAAGGAGAGCAAGAGAAATAAAAAAAGTACTTTTTCCCGAAAACCCCTAAACTGATTTTAATGAACAAAAAAATATATAGTGGAAACCAATAACACAATTTTCGAGAAAAAAAAATTCTGACCATAAAAACAGATGCCAATTTTATTTTGAAATTAAAAAAATTATGAATCATTAAATCACATTTCAATTAATTTTGGAAAAAATATGTTGAACTAGACAATTTAAGGTTAATTAAAAAATTTAGGTTTCACTCTAGAAGTCTAGAAAATAACCTCAGAAATAATTTGTTTAATTCAAAAAATTGTCTTGGCCGTATTCTTGGTCAAAATGGTATGACGTATATTTCTTCATTCCTTTTTGTGACCACCCTACTATGGATTTTAGTGTCTTTTTTTTTAATTGAGAGCTAACTGTTGACGGGCATAAAAGTACGTTGTGCAATGAAGTTTGTGTATAAGCATATAAAAGGGAGAGCAAAGTTTACCTAAAATCCTAGCAAATTAGAGAACGCTCCTTATGTAAACTTTCAAGTTCGTCGCTCATCAAGAATGAGGCGATTCAAGCGTCTAATGAGTTTTGTGTAATGCGAGTCGGGATCGTAAGCACCCCATTGTACCGTTCGAGTAGCGATAATATCTCTCTCCTAAACGACTAGCGAGCGAGACAAATTCACGTTTCAAGAACATCATTCATCACTGCTCTCATTTGAATAAAAATAGAGAAATGGGCAAGTAAAGAATGATATTCCTTCTACAGAAACTACTACAATTACATTATGATAATCAGAATTGTGAAATTGAGATCGCGAACTTTTCGACTCAATTTGCAACAATTAGTGTAGAAATAACGTGAAAATGTATCTAATAGAATGCAGTAGATTTATTAATACCCTTGCTATCTGTTGATTAAATTCCATTGATATTTATGTGCTATAATTTATTATAGGCACACATTAAATTTGCTGAGGAAACAAAATTCTAAAAATTGTATAATTTGGATTAACTTCGAGCAAAAAAAGTATTTTTGGTTTTCACTCTTTCTCAAAATTCCAATTTTGAAATTCCCCGACTTTTTCCTGGTCAGTGTTTTATTTTATCTGACCATTCTTAAATTTTATTTAACAATAAAAACAGCCTTACAAATATGAGTGATAGAAAATCAACAATGTTAATGCAAATAATGTTTGTTTCTAAATTTGTTTAAAACCATTTCTAGAGGCAACATTCACACATAATTGTATTAGGGGGCATCCACAAATTACGTAAGATATACGTAAAATACATGAATGTTCCACCAAATATAGTTGAATTAAAACCGTAACCAAAAGAGACAAATTTTAAGCCGAAAAGAGGTATTTTCAACAATAGAGTTGAATTTTCAACCCATAAACGAATTTTATTTACAAAAATAATTGCATTTTCAACACAAAAAATACGAGCTTTTAACAAAATAAATGAATTTTCAACTAAAAAAGATCAATGTCCAAGCATAATTAAATAGATCAATTTTCAGTTTATACAATTAACTTTTAACTGAAATAAAACAAACTTTCAACAACATAGTTAAATTTTTAATAAAGGAAATTAATTCTTTAACTAAAATTTGCAGTTGCAAAAAAATTAATTTTTAACCAAATAGTTGAATTTTTAACCCAAAAGATTCATGTCCTACAAAAAAAAGAAAACTTTTCAAAAACCTACATGAATTTTCAACTGAAAGGGATCAATTTTCAACTGGGGAAAAAACAGTTAAATTTTCAACACCGAAAAAAAAACAGATTTTTCAACAAAGAAATGAAAATTAAACCAATAAGATGAATTTTCAATCAAGAAGATTGTATTTCTATAAAAAAGATAAATTTTCGACAAAATTGGAATAGTTAAAGTTTCAGTTTAAAAAATTAATTTTTTATATGAAAAAAGCTAAATTTCAAACGAAAAAATTAATTTTAAACCAGAGACAAACATTTTTAAGCAAGAAGGTAATTTTTCTACCGGAAAAGTTTTTATTTTTAACAAAAGACACGAATTCCCAATCAAATATTTTAATCTCTAAAGGAATTTTCGATTAATACTTAAATTTTTAACAAAAGAAATGGATTTTCAACATTTTTTTAAAGAATTAGCCACCTGGATAAATTGTCAACTTAAAGAATAGTACAATTTTCAATAAACAAATGAATTTCTATCAAACTAAAATAAATAGTCAACGAAATAGTTACATTTCTAACCAAACTGATGAAACTTCTATCAAAAAAACATAAATGTTCGACAAAAAATGGAATAGTTTAATGCTTGGTTAAAAAAAATTATTTTCAATCGACAAAAGCTAAGTTTTAATCAATAAAATAAATTTTTAAACAAAACAATTAATTTTTAACCCAGAAGATTAATTTTCAACAAAATATAAGAATTTTCAACCAAATAGTTAAATTTTAAATCTAAAATCCGGTAATATTATAAATTGTCGGGAATTTTATTATTCAGGAAATTACCAAAAAATGTGATTAATTCAATCTTTCAAGGAACTTCGAATCAATTTCAAATTGTGAAAATTTTCAACCTTAGTTTATTCAGAAATACCTTAAAAATACATTTATTATTTTTTTAATAATACAAAAATATAGAAAGTACTGTGTCGGATTTTGTTCTACATGTCGAATGATTAAATTTTTAAAAACTGTATGCAAATTAAAGAATAATTTTTAGTAGTCTGTTAATTAATTCATATTGAATTTACTAGAATTTTCTCGCTATGATTAGAGGAACTTCTGTAAATCATATCAAACGTTCACAAATCATATGAGATTTGTTTGCAAAATATAAAAAATGGGTATTTAGAGCGGGCACAATGTTCTACTTTATTCAAATGTCAAATTGCTTTCAGTAGTCGACGTGAAGTAATAAAATTACGATTTGTTTACATACTCTTAAAGCTGACATCCCAATTGAAATTTAATTCCAACCTAATTCCACGAAATGAAGTTAAAGTCTACAGAAAAAAAAAAAACAAAAACAATATTCTCAACTCTTATTATTTCCCAAAAGCAACGATCGATTCGAATCTCTCCCTGATTCTCGCCTCATCCATTTGCAACCCTTCTCATTCTCCGAAAAGCCCCAGGCTGCGTCACGAAAACCCGCGCTCTCCAAAAACACGCGTCGCCCTTCGCGCGTGTTTCTCCTCGGGGCGCTCGTCCCATCGTCCTCGTCACGATAGTTTCGCAGCCCCCGATTACTTTCCGGGAAATATTCTCGAGGTCCTCTGCAATCGTTTGGGAAGCCGCGGGACGTGAGCGGCGTTAGTGTTCAGCGATAAAGGGGGGTAACGATGAAGCGACGATGAAGCGGAGCTGGGGGGGGGGCGACCAGTTCGACGGAAGAGCGAGACGAGCTACAGCTGAAACCCGCGATCCTGAGAAAGAGGGGTGAGGTGAGTCGAAAGCGGGGAGGATAAGTAGAAGGGGACGAGTACTGCGAATCAAGGGTGAGAGGAAAAGCGGGGAAGGTTGAGTGCGGCGTCGAAGTCCGTGAACGTGAAGAGCTGGTCGTCCACTGCTTCAGTTCAGCGCTGCGTTTCGAGGTGAGAGGACCGTTCGTTCTCCACTGTCGCCTGCAAAGTATCTCTCAGTCTTGACCATCACGAGTCAGCAAAACGGAATTTCTAATCAATCTCAAATTGACTCGCGAATGTGAGAATCAAGTGTTTCGATATTGGAAGATGTACATTTAGATAATTAAACAAAGATACTGTGAATTGAAAATCGCGAGTGCGAAGTTGACTCGATGAAATTGGTGGTGTACAGAAGTTAGCGCGTAATAGTAGATCTGTTGTTTTTCGTGGTCTCAGGGACGAAGATAGCGCTGGGATTTTCCGGCCGGTAGTGTTCCTCGTGGTGCGATATAATAATATTGTTTCCCGCGCGGACTGCGGATTGGCTGTACGATTTTACTCTGTGTCGAGAGGGAGAGAAGAGTGAGCGCGAGAGAGAGAAGTGGTGGGGGCGAGTTGTTTCATTCATAAAAAAGTTCTTTATTACTCTGTGAGCGCATGTGCTATTCCACCGCGTACAACTACTACCACCCCCTCCCCCTTTACGGGTCACCTAACTCTTCCGTAACCGCAGTGTTAGTGAAATAGGAACCTGGTGAGTGAAAAAACTTGGTATCCTCGTGAGAGTTCTGTTCGGTGTTTTCTGCAAACCACAGACCTGGATTTGTCAACGACAAAAGTAGCGAATCTAGTCGCAGATCGTAGGATCGGCGGCTTGGATTCGCACAGTATCGTCGACGACGGCATTTTGGAGGATCGTCTTCGAGATAGTATGAAGGAAAACAGAGCAATGAGGGGAGAATCAGCAAGGCCTGGAAAGCGGCCCCTCAGGTCCTTGTCGATAACTGAGAAGATTGAGGCGATCGACAGGGTCCATGATGGAGAAAGTAAAGCATCTGTCGCGAGGGACATTGGCGTTCCCGAGTCAACTCTTCGAGGGTGGTGCAAATCAGAACCCAAAATCCGAGGAATGGCGAGGAACTCGTCGACCCCCGACAGCGAGGCTCATTCACCAGCATCATCATCTGGAGCCAATATGACATACTCTCACAATGCTGCGGCGAGTCACTCGAGTGAGGATGAAGGTCCGGCTCAAAAGCGAATGAAACCAGATCTCCAATTACCAGTGAATCACTCCATGGTGGAGAATACGGAGAGCACCGAGGCGAAGATTGATACCAAGAGGTATAGCGACTACCAAGGCCTATTGGCCATGTCGAGTTACAGGCCAGAAAACAGTTCCCTCTTTCTCCAACAGCTGGGAATGCTTTCCGCGAATTCGAATAACTACCTGCCGATGTCACAAACTCATCCTAACGTGAATGCAGTTGGTTTGGTGGAGAACGGACTTCAATACACGAAAAGTGGCATCCATAATCCCGGTGTCAATAACAAAAGGCACAGCATATCTGCGATTGCTCCCACGCAGATGGATACTGTCTCGAAATCTGCGGCAAGAAAGAGTCTTCCACCTGCAGCAGAGGCTCCTGCTACTCCACTCCCGGCCTCTCCAAATCTTCAAGTGCCACTTGCCCCAATTGTCAGTGACAAGAAGAACGGTGTCACCAATACTAAAAAAGTTGACGAAGCTCTCTGGATGTGGCTTCTCCAACAAAAGACACAACTGATGGGTCAACAGCAGTCTGCCCAACAGACTGCCCAATTGTGCCAAGATGGATCCTGGTTTTGGCAATGGTACAAACAGGGCGGATTTACTGTTCCAACCACACCGGTCGTGCAAACCTCTGCGACGAGGAAGTCGCCAAGCAAAACCCGGGCTATGCTTGACAGTGTTCTCTGCAATAATAATAATGAGAATGTCAAGCGAAGTCTCAACGAGGAATTGGTGGAGGCCCAGGATATTCCATCAACCGCCGAAGAGGCGATCGAGCACGGAGAAAAGTTTTTCAAGTGGCTTGATAAGTGCTCGGATCCATCAGTGACCAGGCTCCAACTCATGCAGTTCAAGTTCCTGCTCGACAACCTCAAGTCATGCAAAAAGAAGAGGACGTCACCGGGATCAAAGCAGAGCAGAAAGTAGACCCAAGTTGCTGTGATCTTTAAGTAATGTATAGATAAAGAAATCCTTAGATTTAAATCGCGCTCAGACCGCTCAAATGATTCATTTATTTTTTATTTTCATTCATTATCTTGGAATCGTTTGATCAAGATCTGAATTTTAGGTAATCTTTTCTTTCGCATTTTGTTAATAAACATGAAAATTGATTTAAGGTTAAACTTAAAGATGTCCAGTGATAATAGATTGTACGACTGACCCACTTATGTATTAAGGATATCATAACACATTTACTAATTAATATGTTAGTAATCTGAACACCGGATTGGTTTAAATATCTTTATAAACAAGATAAGAATCACAGTCGTAGAATCTATAACGTGCAGATCTTTAACCTGATTTATAAAGTTTCAAAAAATGCAATTTATTTAAATCTAGTTATTTCAATTTAGAAAATTTCATTCTATTCTTGGATTTCTCTTCTAAAATTTGTTGCAATCATCAATGCTCCTTTTTTTACAATTTTATCTATCAAGTTAAAGATTAAAAAATTGTGAACTTGCCTTACAATTTGGTAGTCGAATTTACGATTTGGTACATATTCTTTATTATGTAGTAGTCCAATTTACGATTTGGTGCATATTTTTTTTGATAATTTTTTCTTTTGTTTTAAGACTAAAGCTAGTCCTTAAACCTTATAATAATCCAGATCTAAATTGATGATCATTTGAGCGAGGTGTTTCCTTCGAGAATCGATGCTTTTCCAAAAATCTGAAAGATTGCAACTACCTATCGTGAATCGATTGGGCGCGACATGAAAATTAGTTACCTCGTGACGGAATAAAAGGGAATATAAGAAAATTAAATATTGGGCCGAATCAAAATATAGGTCGTACGATTTTCTTGATGTAAATAAGAGAATATACCAAATTCTTAAACCGATAAAGTTGTGTACAATTAAGGTTTTATTATTATTATTATATAATAAGCAGTAGAGATTTATCGTTATCTTATTGCAATTTATTCACTAGTTTATTCCTAAGGCAACAGTGCATATGTGAGTGTGTGAGAAGACCGAGAGAATGCATTAACCCACTCGTTGGGTTTTCTTCCAAAAAAAAAGACAAAAATTGTTTAAAAAAGATTAATTACGACGAGATTTCCAGCCGATTAAAATCGCCAAAATTCCGGAAGTAGCGACATTTTAGAATCTTGAAGGATTTAAGAGAACTAGTCTGTTTTTTCTTTATATTGCCTGAAGACGAAGTGGCTTCAGTTGTTGTTTTTTATTTTATTTTATTTTTTTTTCACTGGAAAGACATTCCGGATGTGCTCGCTTCGTAAATGAATTTCAGGAATCGTTGATCGATCACTTTGTCCTTCACCTGACCGGTTTTAAGCTTATTATTTGAATATAAAAAGTCGTGTGATTTTATCCGAAACAAGAGTCCACAAGCCATATCGTTTGCAGTGATTAGAGTCGTATTGTTTTCCTCTTTTCGTTACGCACTTGTCTGATATTAATCTATTTATCCTTATCGATAAGAAAAATATGATTCGCGGTACTACTTACCATTACAAGTGGCCGCTTCAGTGACTCGTAGGTCACATAGTCACTCACGAATTTTGTGCATCCTTGCCACGTACACAACTCCGGGTACGGCAGAGTACTTCGTCTGATTGTCGTGGACACGAATTTCTATGAAGATAATGAGTTTTATAAATACTTGAGATTACAAAAAAAAAAGAAAGAAAGAGAAAGCGAATTGCTTTGAAACAAGTGAGCTTAAATCGGAACTATTTAACCAAGTAAATGTTTTATCATTCGATGAACAAAAAAGTTGTTTAGGAAAAATTCGTTTTCTCTTTTAATTCGGCTCGCCTATAGTCCGATATCAAAGACTGTTTTGTCCTTTTTCTCTCACTGTTAGCTCGCGTGATTCTCCTTTCGCTGTAGTAAGATTCGCCTTGTCTCCGAACAAAACAAGTTTTAAGAATAAATTTATTAAATGTATTAAAATTGAGAAGTTGACCCTTGGAATTCTCGGCCACGAATTGTAAATTGTTAACGCCTTTAGATATCTATGTATGTGTATATAAATGTCTGAGTTTTTAGAGAAGTTCACACTATTGATATTGTTAGTCGTAGTGCCGAGAGAGGTTTGATCCAAATGAGGGAAAAATATTGATGCGCGCTATGGAAGTGAGAGGACTCGCGAGCAGAATTTCCGGGAAATACTCGTGTATTCTTTATCAAAAATCTACATTTCAAGATTGAATCAAAACAAGTCACTATTAATAAAGAAATTGGCGATTTTTTTTCTTCTCTTCTTTTCTATTTATTTTCCTCCTTTTGTACAGAAAGAATTTGTTTTCTTTGTGTTTGTCACGGTTATATCACGTGCTACAAATGACCGAATAAGGCATTTTCTGCTCGCGAGGTGGGTATCTTGCTGACAGCGAAATATATTTATGAAGAAAAGGAAGATACAAAAAAACCAAAGTGAAGAATGTGCTGTCAATGAGACAGCGCGTGTAAATAAGACTGTGACTGCACTTGCGCGCAAAGTGCATCCGTGTTTGGCGTAGTGCGTCTCAAAAGGCATGTACGAGGAATAAATGTATAGGGAAGTTTATTTTTATTATTTAGAAAACCATAGTCGATGAAGAAACAAAAGTTGAGTATATTAGAACAATTTCTGTGCAGAGCGGGAGCTGTCCCTTTTTTTTTCTGGACCTGTTCTTCGAGGCTGAGAAGCAGGCCACAAAGAATAATGAGGCAGAAAAAAAAGGACAAGGACCAATCAGCAAAATGACCTTGTCACCTCATTTATTTCGAATTACATTCCTATTGTTACCTTCGCACGATTAAATAAGTACCGAAAAACTGTAGGCTATTGTTTACATGCTCTTTTTTTTATATGTAAAAAGATGTACGTGACGTTTCGGGTGTTCAAATGAAGGAAATATTTTTTTTCTCACTTTGTACTTTTTAGTTACAATATTTGAGTTACAAATATAAGTAAGATTTATAAGTTTTCTGAAAGACTGTATTAGTTTCTTTGTAAATAAAGCCAGATTTTAGGACCAATTAACCATTTTTTTTAAGCCAAGAAAAATTTCCTGTATTTGAAGACTTAAAACTTCAAGCACATTGTAAAAAGAACGCCTTTGTACGATGCGAAAGTCGAAAGTATTTATCAAAGAATACACTGAGAATTAAAACGTGTGTCTGTGTTTTACATTTATTCATCCCTGTCTTATCTCCTCTTTAGTTTTAAGTTTGACTCTCTTATTGGATTTTTCTTTTCAATTTTATTCATAATTCCCAAAATTTTATTATTAATACACATTCGATTGAGATTCAGTTTATTATTTCAATTTAAAAAATTAAGTTTTAGTAATAAGGAACTGCAAAATTGAAGGTAAGTGCGAATTCTCTACTTAATTTAAAAATATTGTCTAAAATTAAAAAAAATATACAATAATAGTTTTATCTTATAAAGTCATTTTCAATCATTTCTCTGCCAAGAATAAAAAATTATGAACTCCTGAAATTTGTAACTTTTGTACCTTTTTTGTTGTAATTTCATTTTTAAAAACAATTTTTTTTTAATTAAAACCTTTTTTTTTGCTTTATGGTATATGCTCTATATTTATTGGTGTACATTTTTTAATGTGAGGAGAAAATGTTTGAAAAGAGTTGGAATGACTTTCAAGATCATAGAAAGCAAAAGGCGGCATGAATGGAGCGAGGAAATTCTTTTGAATAACGTACAATTCACAGACTCGTCAATGGCCTTGACCTTCGTGGCTCAGCTGATTTTATGAACGCCAACTCAATAATTTAAAAACCCGGACTTTAATTTTAAATAATTTCTATTTAAGATTGAAATATTTTGAGTATATAAATATTTTGGACACCATTTAAAATGACAAATTATTAATTTTGTTTGAACATTTAAAAATTTATTTATTTAAATTTTAATTAATTTTTCAAAAATATCGAAGAAAATTATTAGCGGTTTTAAACAAATATTTTTATTATCGAATTAATTATATGTTAGAAATGCATAAATCGAAGTTTTAAATTAATTAATATTATTTTTTTTTAAATACAATTTGCATAATTTATGTTAATATATTCAGAAATCGATCAAATTTGTTAATTGAACATTCTTAATTATGGGTTGGGATTTCAAATTCGTGAACAATTTACTTTTGATTAGTTTGATAAAATGCACATTTAAAAAAAAAAGTAATGCAGCAAATTAAATATTTTATAAATATACTAATTATTGTACGTATTTTGATTATTATAATCGGACATATTTGTTTTGTTAGTTTAAAATCTAAAATGAAGTTTAAAAAATTGTTATTGAGTTTTTTTCCTTCGAATTCTTAAAATAATTTAAATACTCTTTTAAACATATTTCCGGTAGCCCTAAGGCCTAGAATTTTTTAATAAAAATAAAAATTTCAAAGAAATATTTATTTTATAATTTACTAAAATCCTAAATTTGAGCTTAAATTAGATTTAAGGACAGTTCAATCAGTTTGTTTTTAAGACTATAATATAATTTTCCCGAGATTATTGAGAGAAAAAAAAATCATTTTGAAAATTTCAGAATCTCGAAAAATATTCTTGAAAATTTTTGAATAAAATATTTTGCATTTCTTCAAAATTACCTTTTTAAAATAAAAGGTTCATTAAATATTTTTCAGGTTTTATAAGAAAATTGTCTTATTATCTTAGCACCTATCAAAATCCTTACAAATGCTTCAAAAATTGATTTTCAAAAATCTACATGTTTTTAATTATTTGTGTACTTGTCTTTAATCTTCAAAATATATATTCTTAAATTTGTCGCATTTTCCATTAAAAAAAACGTCATCATAATATTATAATTTTTCCTCTTAATTATTTTAATAGACTATTTAAAAATTGTTGAAGGCTTTTTTTTTAATTTTACAGCCTTTTTAAACATTTTAAAGAAAAATGCGAATCATAACGAAAAAAGAGATAATTTCAGAAGATTAGAAACAATTACAAACAACTTAAATTAAAAAAATATAATTTATTTAAATAATTTAAAAAACATAATTTAATTTTTTAATGTTTCGCATTATTCCAAATTTTTTGTACAAATGCTACAAATTTAAAAAGAAAATATTCAATAATTTTCGAAATTATATCTCTAATTATTCTGTTTCGAAATTTTAGGAAATCATGTTAAATATTTTGAAATCTTTTTTTCTTTTCTCTTAAAATTAATTTTTCAAAATAAAAAATCATTCAAAAAATTCCAAGGATTAAAAGAAGATTTTTTCGTTATTTTGAGACCTTTCAAAATTCTTAAAAAGCTTCTAAATTTTTTACGATTGACAAAAAAATTACCTGAATTCCGCATTCGTTCTCACAAGCCAGCAAAAGTGGTTTTCGATTTTTATAAATCGTATGATATTGTCGTCGAAAATTTTCAGCATACCACAACAAAAGTTTTTCTTTCTCACTATTTCTTGAATAAATTTCCGGCAAGAGTCTCAAATATTCAGATTCTTGATCAATTTCTATTTTCGGCCAACACAGTTTGATCAAACAAAGTTCGCGCTGAATTCTTTTCAAGGTCTCTTCAGTGATTTCAGCTCTTTCCGAATCCACCTGTTCTTCCACAGATTCCTGATCGATTTTTTCTTCAAATTCACTTTCACAACCGTCTACATATTCGCCTGAAAAGGATTTAGTCTCCTCTGACATAATTATACGATACAAATTTATTTAAAATGTATAAAGGCACAACACTTTGAGTTTTTTTTTGCTTTCGAAATTCAAATTCAATTCAGCTTGCCGCCTTTGGCCCAGCTGACAGTTATTTAACCTAAAATAATCCTTCACTTTAATTTCAACAATAAATGGCCCTAGGTCACTTTTGGTCTTTGTTTTCACTCAATAAACAGAGTTTTGGAAGAATCTTACCCGATAAGGTCTTTTTTATGGGAGAAGCTTAAAAAACTAAAAAGCGAAAATAGTCAAACGGAATGTTTAAATCTAAACCGATTTTCGCAATGTTGTGATAATTTTGATTTTGGGGGGTTGGAACGCGGGTAAATAGAGCTAAAATTCGTATTTATTTACATCCAGATGCGTGAAAAATCGAATTCGAATAATAAAATTGGCAAGGAAGTTATCGCCATGGTAACGCGTGGCAGCACTAGCTGAAATGCTGGCGCCATCTTGAGGAACTATTTTGCAGCAGGGTAACCAACCTTTTAAATTTTAAGAACGAAATTTTAAAAAATTCGGAATATTGTTGATTGAAGTTGAAATATTTTAAGGTTTTTATCTGCAATTGACTAATAAAAGAAGAAATATTAAAATATACAAAGTGAAATTCGGAACGTAGCAGTGCTGCCATCTTTTATAGCTAAGATTACTTTTTTTCGAATGGTAATGTATTTTACATGAGCAGAAGTATGAAATGTTGTATTTTTCGAACATACAACGAATTACCATTTTCATTATTTTAAATGGATTATTTAAACTGAAATAATTATTTTTGAAACCCCAAACTTACTCAAAAAGATCAATTTTGAACATAAATGGTAGAAATAAATTTTCAGTTAAAATAACTAATTTACATTTAAGCAAAAGGGGGACTTTCAACAAAATAATTACATTTTCATCAAAAGTAATGAATTAAAAAAAATGTCAGCAGAAATACTATAATAGTTGATATTTCCACAAAAAAGATTTTAGTTATTAATCAAAAACAGTAAAACAAAAATTTGAAATTTGAATCAATTATTTGAATTCTTAACCAAAACAGGCTACTTTTCATACCAAAAAGATACATTTTTGACAAAAGTTGAATTTGCAACCTAAAAATATGCATTTTTAACCAAAATAATTGAATTTTTTACCTCCAGTGGTTTACATCCAGTGGTTGAATTTTCAACCAAAGAAATCATTTTTTAACCAAAAAGGTGAACTAATCACCAAGAAGATTAATATTCTACCACAAAAGACAGCGTTTCAACAAAATACAGAAATTTTCAAACGAATGGCTGAACTTTCAACTGAATAAAATAAATGTTAAAACAAACATGGAATAGTTAAACTTTTAGTTGAAAAAAATTATTTTCAAATAACAGTTTTGTATCGAAATAGTTATAGTTTTAAGAAATTAAATAAATTTTTAACCAAAATAATAAATCTTAAAACAAAAAAATGAATCTTCAACCCAATAGTTGAGTTTTCTACCAAAGCGGTGATTTTTCGAGAAAGAAGTGTATTCTCATCAAAAAGTTTAATAGTTGATATTTCCACATTAATTTTTTTATTGATGATTAATTTTCTGACAAAAATGCATACAAAATAATGTTCAACAAAAAAAAATTGAACGAAATAGTAAACTTTTCGACCCGAGGAATCAATCTTCACCCGAAAATATGAATACTCTACCAAGAAAATTAATTTTTAAGAAAATACATACATTTTCATAAATCAGTCACAACCAATATTAATATTCTTACACGAAAATTGTACTAGATAGTTAAGAATTAATTTTATTAGTTTAAGATTCATCTCTCTGGTGAAAAATTTAACTATTTTATTGAAATTGTTCAATTTTTTTTATTTTAAATTAATTTTTTGGTCGGATATTTGAATTATTCCATTATTTTCTGAAAATTAATAATTTTAGTTGAAAATTGAAATATTTTGTTGTAAACTCGCTTTTTTGCATCCAAATTTAACTAATTTTTCCCGAGAATTCGACATTCTTATAAAAAACTGTTTCTTGGGCGTGAAAATTCAACAATTAGGTTGCAAATGCAACTGTTTTTGGTGGCAGTTGAATTTTTCTTGTTTAACATTTCAACCAATCGGTTGGAAATAGTTATATTTCCAGTTGAAAAAATAATATTCAATAAAACAATACAAAATTTTCAAGAAAATAGTTCAATTTTTAACTAAAGAGATGGACCTTAAACTAATAAAATCTATTTTTTACAATTCAGTTATAGTGTAAACCAAACAGTTAAATTTTCAATGAGGAATATCAATTTTCTTTATGATAAGGCGAATTTACATAAAAACTCAAAATCTTCCAAACAAATCATTAAATTTCTTTAAAAAATAATAGAAGACGAGCTTTCAACTCAAACATATGCATTTTTAATCAAATGTATGCTTCACAAAGAGTTGAATTTTAAGTTAAAAACGATCAATTTTTGAAAAAATTTATTCAAATAAAAAAAAACGAATCTTCAACAAAATATATTAGTTTTCAACCAGATACTATTTAGAAAATTTTGTAAAATATTATTAAGGATTGATTAAAAAAAAATTCATTTTTAGTTTTCCTAGGAATTTTGATAGCATTTTTTAATTCTTTTGAAACCTTTGAAAAGTCTTAAAAACCTTCTAAATGTTGTGTTCAGAATCTCCATGAATCGAATTTTTTTAATGATTTGAAATCTTTAAGTTTTAAATTACTTTGAAATATTTTTGTAACTTCTAAATATATTTTAAGCTTACTCGAATTTTTGCCAAATTCATTTGTTGTATCTTGTAAGTATATTTTGTCAAAAATAAATCTTTTTGGGTAGAAAATTAATCTTTCCAGTTGAAAATTAAACTTTCTTGTTAAAACTTCATATATTTGTGTTGAAAACTAAACTGTTTTGTAGGAAATTCGTCTTTTTGGATATTTTCAAAATCTTCCAAATTCAGTTTGAAATTTTTTTTGAGAACTTAAGCAAATACAATTTTCTGTTCTTGTCCCTGTTCAAGGTTTCTAAAGTTAGATTTGAAAAACGACACATTTGAGATTGACTTCTTGGCAATCCTTTATATTTTGCTTTTTATGTGTTAAAATAGTATTTTTAATTAACTTTCATCAAAAAAATTGGTACTTTTAGACTGGGGATGCAAAACTATTTAAGGATAATTTTAACAAATACCCTTGTTTGAGAAATAAATCAAATTTATGCTGTTAGTTAATAAGTTTTCAAAAGTGGCCAAATTTTAGCTTCCAGAATTTCCCTAGTTATAGAAATATTTTTTTGCCAATTTAATATAATTTATTGACTATTGATTTTTTTACTTAAAATTCAACTAATCAATTTTGTTTCAAAATTTTCATTTTTTGATAGGAATTTAATCTTTTTTGGTAGAAAATGCATCTGTCCATTTGAAAAGTTACCTATTTAGTTGAAAGTTTATTTTATTATTGGTTAAAAATTATTTTTTTTTACCAAATATTAAAATATTTTGTTGAAGATTCCTCTCTTTTTTGTAGAAAATTCATTTTATTAGGTGAAACCTTATTTTTTATTTATTTTGTAAATAAAAAATAAACGGTTTCTAGGAAATTCGTTTTTTTGTTATTTTTTTGTTGTTGTTGAAAATTTATTCTAACTGAATGTGGACACTCAAACTGAAAAATATTCCCGGCTATTTCCCGGTATTCCAGATCAAAAACTAGATGCTTTCTCATATAAATTTGAAAAGGAATTAAACATTTTATAACTCCAATGTAAA
Organism: Belonocnema kinseyi; assembly: GCF_010883055.1. Lineage (NCBI taxonomy): Eukaryota > Metazoa > Arthropoda > Insecta > Hymenoptera > Cynipidae > Belonocnema > Belonocnema kinseyi. The sequence continues at coordinate 74,039,374 of NC_046661.1, read as the reverse complement.
ATAGATAATGTGGATGATTGGACAAGTGATTTCAGACAACAGAGACAAAATAAAAAATTAATTTTTCATCCAAAAAGACAGATTTTCAACAAAAAAGTCGAATTTTTGATTGACAAATATGAATTTTCAACGAAAAAGATTAATTTGAAACTAATCAGTTTCATTTATAATCAAATAGTTACACTTGCAAGCAAACGGAGACGAATTTCTAACAAAAAATTTCAGTTTTAACCAAACACTTGAATTTTTAACCTTTAAAAATTTCAAACAAAAACACTTGGACCTTCTACCAAGTAGATGAATTTTCAATCAGGAAAGAAGAGTTTTCAAAAAAGCAGTTAAATTTTCGATCACAAAAAAGATGACTATAATAAAATTGACGAAATTTTAATGTAATAATTAAATTTCTAACAAAATAGTTAAATTTTTAACCGTATAACAGAAGACAGTTTAATTTTCAACTAAGAAAAAATGAATTTTCTACCAAAAGATGAATTTTATATTCAAAAGAATGAATTTTTTATCCAAAAAGACGAATGTTCAACAAAACAGTCTAACGTTTAATTAAAAAATACGTCGTTTTAAAAAATAGTTGGATTATCGGCAAATTAATTAATTTGTCAACCAAACATTAGAAATGTTATTCCAAAATAGATGAATTCTGGGCCAGAAATATAATAGTCAACTTTTCAATTACAAAGTTTGAACTTTTAATCATAAAATATGAATTCTCAAGCAAAAACGGTGACTTTTCTATCATAAGATGATTTTTCAATACAAAAGAACAGATTTTGTATCCAAAAAGACAAATTTTTGAACAAAGCACTTGAATTTTTGATAAAAAAATATAATATTTCAACCGAATAGTAGATTTTGAACCAAAGGAAATTTTGAACGTTTTAGCTTTCAGATATTCAACCCATTAGTGTTAAAAATCAAAATGGTACATAATTGAAAGATTTGTCACTAAAATTTCGAAAATGTCATACAATCTGAAATTTAGGAAATAAATAATAGATGTATTTAGAATCAATCAATGGAGAAATTCAAAAATATTTTTTAGGAAAAAGTGAACATTAGCCGAATGACGACAAAATATTGACATTTGTTGCATTTTTTCCGAATTTATTATAGAAAATCCCGTTATTATAATTGAATAGCTAAAAGCGTAGACTTCGAATATAATATTTAAAATTACTAATTCCACATTTTTAAAATTGTTTACGTATTTTATTCCTCGTGATGTCTGGGGATCCCTCAGATACGCGAGGGGAATTTGGGAAGTGGGTGTAGAGTAGGCGGATAGACTGCGATCAAATGGGCATCACTTAAATAACATTTTTTAATTTTGCAGTTACTAATTTAGTAATATCATATTTTAAATCAAAGATTTTTGGCAATTTCAATGATATGTTACAAATTCATTTGAAAATTACCTAATTTTCAGGTTTTCAGTTACAATTACGAAACTGTTTATAATATATTGTATCCGAAAATCCCGAAAATTGCCAATTTCAGGGCTTGGACTCACGCCACTATTGAAAATATGTTCCTTCGATAAAAATATTTAGCGCTCGAAGAAAGTATCAAATCATAGACTCCGAATATAATAATTATAAATTACTAATTAAAAAAATGTATGTTACATATTTTATTAAGGAATCTGTATTATCATCAGAAAATAAGAGAAATTCTTAACGTCTTTTATGACAAGATTGAGAAATGAATTAAGAAGGTTTTTAGAAATTAAATTTTTGCAGAGAAAATTTAATTTAAAACAACTTTTTAATTCATTGCTCCATATTGTCTGAAAAGAAATTACGAATTTCTCTTATTCTCTGATGATAATACAGATTCCTTGAAAAATCGGAATACGTAACACTTGGGAAAATACTACGTGTATTTCTGAAAAAGGATTCTTCTTTCGATCTCTCTAGTAGCTTAAGGGAAAAGCGCCAGATTGGAAATTCTGTCGTTCGATATCAAGCGGAGGGAAGGAGATCATTTTCCAGAAAAATATAATTTTTAAAACACATGTTTTATCTGGTCTGGCGATTCCAAATATGACTTTTTGTAAGCTTTTCTATTTCAAAACTCTTTCTCAAATAGATAAAAACTTATTATTTGTTTTAAAAAACTCTTTCCATCTGTAAATCGTGAAAAGATATTATTTTTCGGGATACATTATACAGTTCATGCATGTTACAAGTTATCTTTTTCGTTTAATATAGTTGTCAATTGTTTAAACAATTTATATTAGTATAACTTTTTATCTCACCAAATCGTGAAAATTTCGTATTTTCTGGAAGTTTGTTAAACTTTTTTCAATTATTTGAAAAAAATTTATTTCTTTAAACATATTTAATGAAAAAACATATTTTAAACAAAGAAAAAAAACTATACTTTTTTATAATAATATAATTTAATATACTATTTCAAATTCATTACTACTCCATTAAATTTTTGGCAATTACAATGATATGCTACAAATTCATTTGAAAATTACCTAATTTTCAGGTTTCCAGTTAATATTACGAAACTGTTTATAATATTTTGTATCCTAAAAATTCTAAAAAAGGATTACTTTTAATATTTTTTATTTTTGTCATTACTTCTAGAAATATTAACTTTTCACGATTTACAGTGGAAAAAAGTTTGTGGAAACACATGATAATAATTGTTTAACAATTGCAACCATTTAAACCATTTTTAAGGTTCATCCATCCATTCTCAATTTCAAGGAAATCAAAAAAACAATAATTAATTGTATAAAAAATGACATGAAACTTTTAGCAGAATTCATTACCCAAAATCATTTAATATTATGATTAATTCATAAAATACGATTTTTTAAAAACAAATTTTGTTTAAACAAATTTAGTTTGCTTAAACAATTGAGAAATGGTTAATATATTCTTGCTATACACTATACAGTCAGAAAAATAATTTATGTATTCCATTTTATATTATTTTTTAAAAGTTTTCGAACGAAAGCTGCTTGAGCAAGTAACATTTTTTTAAACAAATAGAACATTGTAATTCATTAGAGGAAATATATGGCAATGATGTGAATACTCAACAAATAGTTGCATAGTTAACAAACTTCAGAAAAAAGTAGACATCTCTGGCTCAATTTTTATATATTTTGAAAATAAAAAATAACTAAATATTTAAATAATTCAGAATAATTTTGAAAAAATGTAATATTCCACACAATGCTAACTTTTACGTTTAATTTAAAAAATACGATTTTTTGTACATTTTCTGCAAAAAATGATTGTTTTTATTTATTGTTTTAAGAGTCATGGCAGATATTTAAGTTATCAATTAGTAATTACTTTTATGAAAAAATACGACACAAATTCCTGAAAAATAACAAAATTACGTAAAAATAAAAATTTTTATCATGGTTTTATTTCATATATACTCCTCTTCAATCCCTTAATACAGTGAAACTCTTCTATAGCGCCGATTTTGAGGCTGACGGTGAATGGGAACTAACTCATTATAACCAGCTCCGCATTTGTTTGTGCCCCCCTAAGCTCGCCTGATGACAACGGCAGACTCCGCGTACCCCGCGCAGCTCCTGTTATACCAACTTGCGGCGCGGCGTTAATTCTCGGAAGGGCTATTGATGGGTTTCACTGTATTTGGATTTCGAAACAAAATTACAGATTTTCTTTCTCCGGAAATTGAAATTTGGAGGGTGGGGGGGGGGGTGGCTTGTCCTCTTGCTCGAAAAGCGTTTTTTGGACCAACCTAGTACAAATTTGCAGTATGCGTGATGCAAACTGACCGTTTGAGGTGAAATACATTCCACACTCATTTGTAAGTCATTTGTAATCAAATTATTATGGTATGTATATTTTCATTCAAACAATTGCACGGCTGAATAATTCATTCCCTACGATTGCCTAATTAACAGAAAAGAAAAAAATGTATATGCTTCAAGTTTTTCGAATAAAAAAATATCTCTCGGATTACAATTATGAATCTGATTACCAAACTATGTTTGTACTAATATGTATTTCTTTTACGTAAAATATAATTTCCTCAATTCGAAAAAATAATTATATAACAGATATTATTCATTCATCTTAACTGAGAAGGCGCCCTATTGAGAGGCGCCCTACTGAGAGGCTCGACTGTTCTTGCTTTTACAGATTTTTTTTTCGAATACTGAGCTTTCGCATTTAAAATACCATTCTAATTTCAAAAGAACGACATCACGGATTTATATTTATCGATTTGAAAAAAATTGAATTTCTTTATTCGGAAATCTCGAAAGTGGAGGAGAGTCGCTGCCAGCCAGCAGCTAAGAATCCTTAAATTTGTATTCTATATCTGCCAATATAATTTTTTTTGCATTTTATTGTTTTATTTTTAATTCAATTTTTAAATTTGCATTTTTTGAACGACTTGCTTAGTAGTGAAATAGTGGGGAGATCTCATGGTAAGAGACTGCTGAGAGTGGGGGAAGAGAGGCATGCAGGGAGAGAGGTGGATAGAGAGATAGAAGAGTTTAAATTTACAGCAATTACGAATCAACGCACAAAAGGGAGAAGCGATTTCAGAGAAAAAGTATAGAAAGTGTTCTTGTAAGAGAGAGACAGATACTTTCATTCGTACGCTTGATAGTTTTTTTCTTAAATTCACTCCCGTCCCAAAAGAAGTTTTACTTAAAAAAAAAACAAATTACCAAAGTGCATTTATTAATTATATCAAGATCAGGGATTTCAAATAAGGTAATAATTATATAAAAGTTTCATTATTTACGGCCAAAATAAAACTTCTTTATTGGATTTTTATGGAAAATTAAAAAAATTTAAAAAAAGGCCAAGGAAAAATTTGGAGACCAAATTAAGTTTTGATAATTAATTAATGAAAACTAATTTTTATGCGTTTTAATGAAATTATTTAAAATTTACGAAATTTAAATTAGACCAAAATCCAAATTAAAAATCTGAAAAAAAATAAAATAAAATAAATTTTTCGGAAAAAAATAAAAAAGAGGAAAGAAAAATGAGAAGGCAGCCAACCACATCCCCTTCCTTCTCTTTTTTCCTTTCTTTTGTGTTTTTTTATTTTATTGTAATTTGATGGTCATAAAAAAAAAGACAAAAGAAAGGAAAAAAGAGAAGGAAGGGGATGTGGTTGACTGCTTTCTCATTTTTCTTTCCTCTTTTTTATTTTTTTCCCGAAAATTTTATTTTATTTATTTTTTTTTTTCAGATTACAATAGAGTTTTTTTGGTTTTCTTATATTCCTTGTGGTCCAAATTTGTTCGTTGGATTCTTGCTTTGTTTAACAGAAATTATTTAGTTAATTCACAAAAATTTGAGTGTATGAAATAAAGTTAGGGGTAAGAGCCCCTAATTATGGCCTATACTGCCTAAAGGGCCCCAAATTTTCTTAACCCAGTACTAATTCAAATGATTAGTTTATAAGTAAGTTTTTTTATAGGAATTGGTAGCGGGGCAGTTTGGCACATGCCCTCTTAGAAAAAGAAAAATAAAATAAAAAAATAATGAACCTTTCAGGTCATACCAACTCTCGGTTTTTCTGTCTAGTGGTAGGGGTCCTGGGGGCGGGTCAGTTCTACGTTAAAGTGTCGTGAGTCGATTTCAGCGAACCAATCAAAAAGCTGCGATCATTATTGCGAATCGCACTCCTGGTCGTGAAGAGGGCAATGAAAAGAACCAACGTCCACTCTTCGGTTGATTCAGTTCTTCAGTTGTCTTCAGCTTCACTTTTCACTTGTCCTTAATGCAGCGCTGCATTTCTTGATAAAAAGATAGTTTAAGCAAATGCTTTCAAATTACCTCCTGAAAATAAATCGGTGGTGTCCTATCTTGATGATTGCTTTTATCAAGTTTTATCTAATCTGAATTAAGTAAGTGTCTTCTTGACGAAGGATCTTTGTGTCTTCTTGACACGGCCATGGATTTGTCAATAAAAAAGACGGAGGATTTGTCAACGAAGAAGACAGAATTCTACCAAAGAATTTTAGAAGATATTCAAAAAAGTGTGAACGCGAGAAGAGCCAGATCCTGCAGAGTAAAAAGGTCCTTAAAGTCACCAGCAGAGAAGATTGAGGCAATCGAGAGGGTCAAAAATGGAGAAAGGAAATCATCAGTCGCAAGAGACATTGGTATTCCAGAATCTACTCTTCGGGGTTGGTGCAAATCAGTAGAGAAAATCCAAAACATGGCAAACACTTTTTCTCCAGAGAGCATGGCTCACTCTCCAGCATTGTCTTCAGAAGCTCATGAAGTGATTCAATCCAGCGACGATGAGGCTCCGCCTCTGAAGAAGCTGAGGCAAAATTTCCAGCAACCAACAAACTACTTGGAGGAGGAGAAGCTTTTTTTCCAACATCTGGAATTGACTTCGACACACTGTCACCCTAATCCCAGGAAGAGTAGCATCAATAAAAAAAGGATTGATGAATCCCCTTGGATGACTAAACTACTCAGTCATCATTCCGAAACAGAAGATGCTCCAAAGTCTGTAGCAGAGGCTATCAAGCATGGAGAACAATTTTTCAAGTGGATTGATGAGTGTTCGGATCCATCAGAGAGAGTCAAATTCAAGCAGTTCAAGTTCTTGCTGGACAACATGAAGACACACAGAAACGAGAGGGATTTATCCGAATTGAAGTGGAGCACCGAGTACCCTGGAAATGGTATAATTTTTCAGTATCTAGATGGTAGAAATGCAAGCCCTTGGAATTAATTCGTGCTGAGTCTGTTCAATTTTTGGAATCTTTCTATCTAGATTTCAATTTAAGTTTTATGGAAGACTGTAGTTTTAAGGAAGTGAATTCTTTTAAACGAGTGAGCTCATAAACCCAGTGATATACTCATAACCGAGTTAAAACCCAGTAAATAAACATTTATTTCATACATGGCCAGTAAATAAACCCGGATGCAATAAGGGCACATTAAACTTTTCGCGACAGAAATTTAGAGAAAGGTATGATAAAGTTTTTCAGAAAGTTTGAGATGAAAATATTGAATGGGTTAGGAGCAGTAATGATTTTAGTTTATGATAGCCTTCGAGTTTAGTTTAGACTCCGGGTCTTACGCCCGCGACGCGGAGTGTGCGGCAGCGCTAGGCCCGGAACCTATAGCAAACTCGATAACTCAAGCGCTACCATAAACTAAAATCATTCCTGCTCCCAAGTTATAAAATATTTCGATGTGAAACTTTCCAAAAAACTGCATGATATCTTTCTGCGAATTTTTGTCGCTATAAGTTTTTTTGCCACTCGGTGTCAGAAAAAAATGAATAAATTTTTTTTTAATGCATATTTTCTAATTCCGATTTTTGCCAAAAGACCGTTTTTTATTTTTATTTGAAAACTAGAAAAGCTACTACGTTTTTCTAACTAAAAAGAATGCGCAATGAAATTGAACAGCCCTCATATATGGTTATTCCTTGGTGAACAAAAATTTCTTTCAAGAAACTTTATTTTCTCTTTTAATTCAGCTTGTCTTTTTAATGGTATCAAAGAACTTTTTGTCACATTTCTCTCACTTGCTAAATTGCGTAATTATATTTTTTGTATTGATATTTTGTAATCGAGGAAATAAATTGATAAAAAATTTATCAAATGTATTTAAAAAAACTGAGAAAATCTATAAGTGACAAATATTGGATTATTTTATACATGTTGGAGTAAAAAAATTTGATAAAAAGTTATCAAATGAAAAAAAAAAACACTGAGAAAATCTATAAGCTACGAATCTTAGATTATTTTATATATGTTGGAGTCTGCGGGAACTAGTCAATATAGTCACAATTTCCATTTTATAATACTCATTTTTTTATTTAGTTATGGTAGTTTTTGCCAAAAATCAGGTCTCTGGTAGTCTTATGAAAGATAAAACATACTTTTTTACGAAAAAAATGCAAGCATACGGAAAATAATTATTATAAGAATATTTTTTGTTATTTTTTCTTATTCTATCTTCTTACCAATTTCAAAAAAATTGTTGAATTTTTTAATTATGGTTTATTTGTACGGGAAAAATTTTCGGCGACTTTACTCCTTCCAATTTTGAAAATGAGTAAATAATAAAATATAGTTATTTGCTTTAATGCAATTTTCTTTTAAAAAAATTTTTCAACTATTTTAACCATTGATTTTTTTTCAAAATTAGAAAAAATTGAGTTGTAGAGAATCTTCTGTCCAAAAATATAAGGCATAATTTATTAGAATTCAAAAATTTTTCAAAAATTTGTTTCTGATTTATAATGGCATCAACAGTAATATTATTATGGTTCTTAAAACATAGAAAAACCATTTTTTCACAGACTTTATTTTTGGCACAACACTCTTAAGCCCATATAATACTTACCCGATTAATATTTTACCGATGTGTGAACAATTCTCGTCCACGAAATATGATATCGAGTTGAACGTTTCGAAAATTTATAAAGTACACTAAGGAACTTTTTTATGGTACTACATTTTTCTAATTGCAAAAATTAAATTTTTGTGTAATTAAAAAAATTTAGGACTATAAGAAAGTTTCTTAATGCCTTTTAGTTAATTTCTTAAATTTTCAAATCGATATATACTACTAGTAAGTAATATATAGCCTTAAAAAACTCCACTGTTGACATGTATTGTCCACTTCGCACGTTTACGTATATGAACCGAAAATTGTACTTTTTTTGCAGACAAATTTTTATTTGTGAAAGAAACACCTTTTTGTGTGAAACATTGTCCGAAAATATTTATCGGCGAATAAACTGATAGTTAAACGTATCTTATAACTGAAAATTAGCATTCCGTAAAGGCCTAAACCACATTTTCACTGTTTTAAAAACGTCTTCAAAAACCAAAATTTTAATTAAAAAAAAAAATATTTAACAGTTCTTTTGAGATTTATCAGTACTGAATTGAACACTGACAAATTTAATTACAAAAGGTTTTTAGATTCTGAGAAAATTTGGGGAGAAAGTTCTTTTTTTGCTGGTGGAGCATGTTTTTTCCACTTTGAAAACAATTTGTATTCAAAAATACGATTAGGTCTTGAGAAAATGCACGGCGAATTTCTTCACTGGAGGAGCACATTTTCTCAAAATTTTGATGATAAAAAGTTCAATGTTCAATTTCTATCAAAGTTTGCTTTGATTTTGTAGCTATTGATTTGTTGAATCAAAACGAAAAGATTTGATTCAAAAATATAACGATTCGAGAAAATAAAGTGTGATACTTTTTTTATCTTTAACCTAATTTTCGAAAAATTTTGGATTAGACCCTTATGACATGCTACTTTTCAACTGCATTCATTTTGAAATTGCGTAACCTTCTTGTCTATTTGAAATTTACAGTTGTAGTTTTTAACTAATTTTTCATTAATTCTTTGAATTTTGATTTCTTTAATTTGCTTAGATAACTTTTACTTTATCCATTGTAAATATTGAAATTTTTAATTTTTTTTTAATTGCAATTTTTAATTTAAATTATAAAATTTGTTGTTCAATTTCTAATTCATTATAAAATATAACATAATCAATTATAATTCTTTGCAACACTTAGGTTAGTCATTTAGTAATAACGGGTCTCAAGATTGAAGGTAAGTGTGAGAAAACATTCAAATATGAATATTAAATAAACCACTAAAGTGACCCAAAAAATGGACTTTCTATTTGTGATAAAAAGTTTTTATTTTCTGGAATAATGATGCAATTAAGAGATGCTGCGAATAATATTTGGTTAAAAGATATTTGGCAATTATTTAAATAAATTTCATTTGTTTAAACATTGTTTCCCCTGGAAATTGTGAAAGGGTTTTTTTTTTATATAAATGATAGCATTTATGAATGTTAAGAGTAATTTGTTGGCATATTTGTTTTTTTGCTTAGCATGTTTGACAACTTATTTTAACAATTTTCGTTTGTTAAAATAATTTTTTCCTCGCGAATCGCAAAAAGATATTATTTTCTGGAATTAATTATACAAATAGCAAACGTTGCGAATAATATTTTGTTTAAAAAATATTTAACAATTATTTGAATAAATTTTATTTATTCAAACGACTTTTACCCCTGCGACTTGTGAAATAGTTTTTTTCGGGAAAAATGATAAGGTTTTTGAATGTCAAGAATAATATTTCTTGTTTGGCAACTATTTCAACATTTTTTTGTTTGTTTAAACAATTTTCCTCCATGAAATTGTGAAAGCATTTTTTCGGGATAAATGATAAAACGGATGAATATATCAACAGTAATGTTTCTTGTTTATCATATTTGGAAAATACTCAAACAATTTTCGTTTGTTCCAAAAATTCTTTCCCCATAAATAGTAAAAAGTTATTATTTTCTGGAATTAATTAGACAATTAACAAAAGCTTTGAATAATACCTTTTTGAAAAATATTTGGACATTATTTAAATAAATTCCATGTGCTTAAGCAATTTTTCTCCCTGGAAATTGTGAAACGGTATTTTTTAGAATAAACAATACAGCTTCTGAATGTCAAGAGTAATATTTCTTGATTGGAATATGTGGAAAATATTTCAATATTTTTTGTTTGTTTAACCAATTTTTCCACTGAAAATATCAAAACTTATGATTTTTTGAAGTAATTACACGAATAACGAATATTGAGTGTGATATGTTTTTTCTTAAGACATATTGCATTCATTTAAACAATTCCCTTTCCTTTATAAAAAAAAATTTCCTCACTGTAAATCTTGAAAAGTTCGTATTTTCAGGATAACTTATAGAGGTAATGAGGTTTAAATGTAATTTTTTTGTGAAACACAGTTTAGAATTATTTAAATAATTAAGAATCATTCAACTTTGCCTTTTCACAAGACTGGTTAATAAAACTATAATTTTTTCAAATCTCTTACACTATGTGTATTGAGTGTGTTATTAATTCCAGAAAATAATAAATTTTGACGATTTACAGGTGAACAACTGTTAAAGCAAATATAAAATATTTCAATAATTGCAAAAAATGTTAAACAAATAATATTGTTTTTGCCCTTCATTAACTAGATCATTTATTTCCAAAATATAAATTTTTAACAGTGTACTTGAAAGAAATTTGGAAAATAAATTAATATTTTTGTATAGAAATTTAATCTTATTGCTTAAGAATTTTGTCTTCCCAGTTAAAAATTTATTTTATTTGGTTAATAATTTATTTTTTTTTGTACGGAAAATGTGACTATCCTATTTTTAGTTTAAAATTAATTTCGCATGATGAAAATTTGACTGTTCTGTTGAAAATTCGTTTTTCTTTTGTTGCTGAACATTTATTTTTCTCACTGAAAATTGAACCATTCTATTTTTGGTTAAAAATTTATCTTTTTTTATTCGGACATTTGTCTTTTCCAGTAAGAAAAATTCACCTTTTGGATTACAGATTCAACTTGTTGGTTAAAAATTCAACTTGTTTGTTAAAAACAAATTTATGGTTGAAGATTCATCATTTTAGATAAACATTCATTTTCATTGCTTAAAATTTTGACTAATTTGTCAAAATTTGGCTTTTCTAGTTGAAAATTATTTTCTTTAGCTGAAAGTATAACTATTATATTTCATCTTAAAAATGTATATTTTTTAGTTAAGATTGCATTTATTTGACTGGAAAATCGTAATTCTTATGTTGAAAATTCAATTTAAAAAAATTTTTAATTCATATTTTTTGGTTGAAAACTCAACTGCTATTCAGGAAATTCGTCTTTTTCAATTGAAAATTGAACATTTTGGATGAAGTTTTTTTTTTCTTTAGAATGAAAAATTTTATTTTTCTTGAAAATGTAACTATTTTGTTGAAAGTTCTTCTGTTTAATACTTAATAGTAAGTGTAATAGTTGTTATGTACACACAAGAAATTGGAAACCAAAACAGTTGAAGAGAATAAAAAAATATTTGGACTTTCATAAAATTAGGTGAATATAGTCAAAGATAACAGGCTAATTTTCAACCAAACAGTTGAATTGGCAACGAACAAGAGTCATCCAAAAATATAAATTTTTAACCACAAAATATAAATATTATACAAAATTAATTAAATTCTCAACCCAAGAAAGACCAGGTTTCAATCAAATATTTATAACTAAAAAAAGATACACATTTAAGCAGAAATGGAAGGTACATTTTGAGTTAAAAAAATTGATTTTCATCTAAAACGGCAATTTTTTAAGAAATTAGTGAAATTGTAAATCAGTGAAATGTATATTTAACGAAAATGATGAATCTTCAACCAAAAACATTGTTTTTAACAACATAGTTGAATTTTCATCGCAAAAGATAAATGTTCAAACAAATATAAAATAGTTCAATTTTTAGTTAGAAAAATAATTTTTTGTTATAAACTCACGTCCACACAAAATACGATATCGAGTTAAAATTAAAGTGAAATTACTGAGACACGGTCCTAAACATTTAGAAATATTACATTTTTTATTTTATTTTATTTTTTTTATATAAAAAAAAGAAAGAAATTTTCATCAAAATATTTCAATTTTCATCCAAAGTGATGCGTCTTTGTCCAAGAAAAAATTTTTTTTAACCAAATAGTTTGAATATCGACGAAAAATATGAATTTCCAACTGAAAAAGACGCATTTTTCACCAAAAATAGAATGGCTAGATTTTCAGTTAGAAAAATAAATTTTCACACACAAAAAAGACGAAATTTCGAAAAAAAAGTTCAATTTGCATTTAATTTAATTTTACGAATTTTTAAGTCGAAATCTCATTTTGAGTGGACGTGATTCAAGTGAAAAAAATGTCCGTAAGATAGGAATTAGGTAGTGTTACATGTCCTTAAATTTCGAACATCATGAAATAATTAACTGGTAGGGATCTGGTCACAAAATACAGTGTCCTCTTCTTCGTGAAGTTTCATCCATACTTCTAGGTATACCTGAAAAGTTATTACCTGATTCTAATGAGCTACCGAAACCCAAAAGCAAACCCTAATCGAGCAAAAAATATTTCATCTTAATTTTCAAATTCTCATTGAACTAAAGTTCTCAGCTGCACCGTTGAGTCATAAATCTTCACTTCTGATTTACGAGCTATATGACGTTTAAGTAAGGTTAATTGTCTTGAATGGTTTTTCGGTTATAAATGACAATAAACCTAAATCGCTTCTTTGAAGGGTTTTCGCGTAATTTGAAAGGTACCTGAAAGTTCTGAATGGTTCAGTAAATTGATTTTCTGAATTCTTAAACCTTTTAATAGATCTGCCTGGTCATTTTGCAATGTATAAACGAACCTCTTAATTTGCGTATTTTTTAACTATTTTTTATAACTTTCTTAAATTTAATTAGCTCAACATTGTGATGGGATGAAAGATTGCTTCCAAAAAGATTTAATGGGAAAATTATTCTTTTCCGTGAGGAAACGATCCTTTGAGCATTTGCTACAAATATTTGTTATAAATAATGGAAATATTGAAAATAATTTTGCAGTTGATATTTCTACAATAATTTTTTGCTAAACTATGTACTTTTGATGATCGTGAATTCTCTTTTGTTAAAGCTCCTTTGACGTTAACGAACTTTCGAAATAATGAATATTTTTTTAAGATCCTGGACTCATTTTAAAGCTATTTTTCTACAGAAACAACTTTAAATTCTTGTACTGTGATAGGATTTTTTTTTAGATTTACGCTCATAATGCTCTTGTGATACTGTTGAACACTGCGATAGGAATTTTTTGAAGATTTTCGATCATAAGCTTTTGCGATACTGCGGACAAATAACTTTTAAAATGAGACCAAGAACATTAAAAAATATTTGAATATTAAGGAAGTTATTGAAAATTTAAGAAAACATTGAAATATACACTATTTTTGCATTATCTACTTAAAAAATGAACGATTAGGCTTCATCGTGGGCTTATTTTATGTGAATTTTTGAGAGCATTGGCTTATTTAAAGAGAAAAAATCTAGCTCTGACATAATTAAAATTAGACGAATTTAATCAATTATCGAAAAAGAGGCAAAATTTCTTATTTTGTATTAAATTTTATTCTTAGCTACCCTAAGAAATATGTATCATTTCAAGCAATTTATATTATTACAACTCATAATTTGTGACATTTTTGCATTGAACTTTTATAATTAAAGGTTAAATCGTCGAAAACTGAAAATGTTAGTGCTTGTGAATTCTCTTTTGTTAAAGCTCCTTCGGCTTTAACGAACACATTCTCACTGCGAGCCATGTGAGAAAATAAGCTGAAAATCAAATTTTCAGATCTGATTTTAAATAAACTTTGTTATCAATCATTTTACCTTGTGTCGTTTTGTCCAAAAATTTAATTTGGTTATTTGTACTATCATTTTTCATGATTATGACAAAAAGTAAGCATCTTATGAAAAAAATGATTAAAAACAAATTTGTAAAGCTATTATTTCGATGCACAGATTTTTTTCCATTTTTTATGTATCTTGCCAAATTTGACCGATAATCGCGCGTTGTTTAGCTTAAGGTTTTCATTTTCGCGTTTTTTATTTTGAAAATGCTACGACTGTGATTTTTATCGAAAAAATTAAAGGATAAACTGTTCAAGTTTCCGGGTATTATGATGAATAGCCGTACATAGAACTTTTAAATCTTGACAAAAATGGTTAAAAAATTTTTGAAAATGCTCTTACACTTTTAATGTTCATCCAAAATAGCTGGCTAACTAACTTGTTCTTTTCTTTTATGCCTGAAAATAGTTTGCCAAAGCTCAATCCAATCTACTAATTTTTTTAAAAGTAATCGTGACTACAGGCAGGCTTGATGAAAACTAATTTATTTTTGCTTTTTAGTATTAATTTAACTTTTTAGTAAATCAAATTTTACATAAAACCAATAAATACTTTTTCATTAGGATGAGAACGTAAAAAATTGTTATTAAAAATTGTAATGCAACTTGAGTTGTTTTTTCATAAATTTAATGTGTTTATTTTAAATTTTATTTTTAACGAAAAAAATTGTTAAGTAAAATGTTATTGTAGCTTGAGTACTTTTATTAATAAGTCAATATATATATATATTTTTAATTTTTATAATAAGAGTTTATAAAGTAATTTTAGATATTTGTTTGGAGAACAATTTTTGTTTATTAATTTTTGCTCGTATCTTGTGTTGTTTTTCGAAAAATTTAATTAAAAACAATTATTGATGACTGGAAATTTAAAATTTTTATTTAAAATACTGGTTTATTCTTTTTATAAAAGATTCTATGTTGGAATTATTACACTATTTAAATGCTGGTATTTGAATATCAAATGGTCAAGGAAAATGAAAAATTAGTCAAGGAAAAATGAAGGAATTTTGAAACAGAAGTTTTCGGACACCCTTGGAAATAACTAGCCAAAAATTCCTAAACAGTCAATCCGGGTATTATTGAATTTTTAAACTAAAAAGGTAAATTTTTAACAAACAATGGAATAGTTAAACTTTTAATTTAAAAAATTTAATTACTATGTAAAAAACGAGTTCTCTACCAAATAATTGACTTTCTTTCTAAATTATTTAACTTTTAAGAACAAATGACGAATTTTCTAAAAAAAAAAAAAAAACAGTTGAATTATGAAATCAAAAATATGAAATTTTGATATAAAGGTTCATTTTATACCACAAAAGACGAATTTGCAACAAAATACAAGAACTCTCAACCAAAAAGTTGAATTTTCAACAACAAAAAAAAAACAATTTTTAACTTAATAGCTCAATTTTTGAAAAAAGTTGCACTTTTACATAAAAAGAACCATTTTCGAACAAAAATACAATAATTAAAGTTTCAGTTATGATAGTAATTTTTCAACGGAAAAAAGAAGAATTTTCAACAAAACAGTTAAATTTCCAACCTAAGTGATGAAATTTGAACTAAAACTTTGAATTGTCAATAAAAAATGCATTCTTAAGAAGGCAATTTAACTTTAAAACCTAATTGTTAAATTAAAAAAAAATAAATTAATTAAAAAAAAGACTAATTTATAAACAAAAACATTAATTTACTATAAAAAAAAATTGTAATGAAATAGAAGAATTCTCAACCAAAATGTTTGATTTTTAAACAAAAAAGATTAATTTTTGAACAAAAAGATTAATAAACTACCAAAAAAGTTAAATTTTTGATAAAATTTAAGAATTCGCAACTGAAATGTTGAATTTTGAGCTAAAAACATACATTTTTATACAACAAAATTAATTTACCACCATAAAAGGACGAATTTTAAACAAAATTCAAGACTTCTGATCCATAAAATTAAATTTTCCACTAAAAAAGATGAATTTTAAAACAAAGAAATTAATTTATTATAATAAAAAAAGAAAAAGTATTTTCAATGAAATTCCAGAATTCCCAACCAAAAATTTAATTTTTCAAATAAAAAAAAGATGAATTTTTAAACGATAAGATTAATTTATTAGATAAAAGATGAATTTTTAAACAAAAAGATTAATTTACTTCCAAAAATACGACGTTTTAAAACAAAATTAAAGAGTTCTAAACCAAAAAGTTGAAAAGTTTCTATTAAAAGAGATGCATTTTTGAACAAAAACATTCATTTACTACTGAAAAAGAGCAATTTTTAATAAAAATTTGAGACTTGGCAACCAAAATGCTGAATTTTCAACTAAAAACATAAATTTTTAAAACAAAAAGATTAATTTACTACTACAAAAAAAATACTTCTTAAATGAAATTCAAGAATTCTCAACCATAATGTTGAATTTTTAACTTAAAACATAAAATTTTAAGTAAAGAGATTAATTTACTACTAAAAAAAGAGGAATTTTTCTTTGAAATTCAAGAGTTCCTGTCCAAAAAGTTAAATTTTTTAACAAAAAGATTAATTTAATACAAAAAAAAAAAAGAAAGAATTTTCATTGAAATTCAAGAATTACTAAAAAAGATTAATTTATAAAAACAAAAAGATCATATTACTATCTTTTCCTTTTACTAACTTTAATTTTCAACTGAAAAGGAAGAATTTTTAAACTAAAAAGAAGCGACGCTTTAATTAAAAAAGATGAATTTTTAAACAAAAAGATTAATTTACTATACCAAAAAAGAGGAATTTTTAATACAATTCAAGAATTTGCGACTAAGATCTTGAATTTTCAACTAAAAACATAAAATTTTAATGAAAACGATTAATTTACTATCAAAAAAGAGAAATTTTTAATAAAAAACCAACTAAAAAAGTTGAATTTTTAAACAAAAAGATCAATTTACTACCAAAAATACGAATTTGAACAAAATTAAAGAATTTTAAATCTTAATTTTAAATTCTGATGAATAAAGTGGAATTTTCAACTACAAAAGATAAATTTTTAAACAAAAAGATTAATTTACTACCCAAAGATTAATTTTCTACCAAAAAGATGCATTTTTAAACAAAAAAGATTAATTTTCAAACAAAAAAATTAATTCACTACAACAAAAAATTTCAATGAAATTCAAGAATTCTCAACCAAAATGCTGAACTTTGAACTAAAAACATAAAATTTTTTAAATAAAGATTAATTTATTACCAGAAAAGTCTTAAAATAAAATTCGAGAGTTCTGAACCAAAAAGTTGAATTTTTGAACAAAAAGATTAATTTACTACCAAAAAAGAAAAACTTTTAATAAAATGTAAGAAATCACGACGGAAATGTTGAATTTTCAACTAAAAACATAAAATTTTAAGAAAAAAGATTAATATTCTACCAAAAACGAATGCACATTAACTTGGTTGGGGGGGGGGGGGGGGGGGGGGGGGGGGGGGGGGGGTATTGTTTTGTGACTTATGGATAGCACGCAACTAAAAAAATTTTCCTTTTGACAAGAAAGTAGCTTGCCCAAATTTCTCTATGGATCCACAAAGGCCTGTTTATTCTCCGTCAATGAGAAATATTAATAGGCGCATGCGCTGTAGTCCACCGGGCCTCTTTGGGACGAAGAACAGTAAGCCCCCGTGGGCCGTGGTCGTGGGAGAATGCGCAATCCGATTCGTCAGAATCTATCTTTCAATGGCGACTCCACCATCACCGCTGAGACCCTCAATGAGAAATTTCCTACAAGGTAATAGAAACAGAATGAATTATATTTGTCCACGATTTTATTAATAAAAGTCTTTGATAATATAAGTCATCATCATGGGTAGAAAACACTATTACATATCGTTAAAACAAAAACACATACAAGCGATTTTTGTTATCAGTAGTATGCGTTAAAAATTATATTTATATATGTATATCTCCGGTAAATCTTTCAGTCAAAATTCAGCCGTATAACTTGCTTAATTTATATATCTATTCAACACTCTTCTCATCTTTTATACACAACAACTCGTTTCGATTGGAACGAAAGGAAGCATCTTCTCGCAGATATCAACGTGGCGAGCAAAAAGATTAATCTTTAAAAAACAAAAAAACAAAAATGAAAAAAGTCTTGCACCATTACCATTCGGGGCAAAAGCACAGGAGGCCGTTTAAATTTAAAATTTCATAATTTACAAAAACACATATCTTGACCTGAATTCGCCGGTCTTGAAAAACTGTTCAACTTTGATAGTTTTTCTTGCTTTCTTTTTTAAATACCTTTCACACTCTCACTCTATTTCTTTGACTTTTGCTTTAATTTACATCCGCGGAATCCTGTCGCCACTTTTGGACGGCCTCTCTCCTCGCGTCCGGCACCAATTGCGATTGAATTCCGCCTAAGACATTGCTGGTGGCTTCTGTCGCGAGGATTATAGGTTTCACGACTGTTGGGGGAATTTGTCTTAAAACTCCTCCAACGGCGCCAGACACTCCCTTGTGCTCGTGTTCCTCACTTGCGACCCGCACCAATTGGTTCGCGGTCTCTCCCAGACCCTGAACAAGAACATATTTTAATTGTTAATACTTTGAGCGGCGGGTCAGCAGTTCAATTTGAGGAAAAAAATAGGGAAATTTTCTATAAAAAATATTTGAAATCTTTATAATATCTTTCATATCTTTTGGGAATAAAACCAAGAATCTAAAT
This sequence comes from Belonocnema kinseyi, assembly GCF_010883055.1. NCBI lineage: Eukaryota > Metazoa > Arthropoda > Insecta > Hymenoptera > Cynipidae > Belonocnema > Belonocnema kinseyi. The sequence continues at coordinate 74,020,387 of NC_046661.1, read as the reverse complement.
TTGGACAACGACCATAAAACCCTCCTATTGTAATTGGAAAAAAGATAAAGAAAAACACTCTTCTTCCTGAAAAAGAAAAGAAAATAATTTTCCTCCTTGGACAAAAATAAAAAGAGGAAAGAAAAAATCTGATATTTATAAAATAATTGAAATATTTCTAATCTACATCGGAAACCATTGTAAAATCTTTGGGATATTACTGAAATCTTTGCGAAATCTCTCTGATATCTTTGCGAAATATCTCTGATATCTTTGAGAATCTTTGCGAAATATTTTGTAATATTTCTGCAATTATTAAAATCATTGAAGTGTTTACGAAATCTTTTTAATATCCATCCGAAATCTTTGCAAAATATTTTTAATCTTTGAAATATCTTTGAAATCTTTGGGAAATCATTGAAATCTTTGCGAAATATCTCTGATATCTTTGAAAATCTTTGCAAAATATTCGAAATATTTTGTAATATTTCTGCAATTATTAAAATCATTGAAGTCTTTACGAAATCTTTTTAATATCTATCCGAAATATTTTCAAAATATTTTTAATCTTCGAAATATCTTTGAAATCTTTGGGAAATCATTGAAATCTTTGCGAAATCTCTCTGATATCTTTGAAAATCTTTGCAAAATATTCGAAATATTTTGTAATATTTCTGCAATTATTAAAATCATTGAAGTCTTCACGAAATCTTTTTAATAACTATCCGAAATATTTGCAAAATATTTTTAATCTTTGAAATATCTTTGAAATCTTTGGGAAATCATTGAAATCTTTGTAAAATCTCTCTGATATCTTTAGAAATCTTTGCGAAATATTTTTGAAATATTTGATAAGATTTGAGAAATCATTGAAATCTTCGGGAATTCATGGAAATCTTTTTGTGCACTCTTTGAAATTAATCTGAAGTTTTTTATGAAATATTTTCAATCTATCAGAAATCATTGTGAAGTCTTTAAGATATCATTGAAATATTTGTGAAATCTCTCTAATATCCTTAGAAATCTTTGCAAAATATTTGAAATATTTGGTAATATTTGTGAAATTATTGAAATCACTCAAGTCTTCGTAAAATCTTTTTAATCTATCAGAAATCTTTGCGAAATATTTAAAATCTTTCAAATCTTTGGGAAATAATTAAGATCTTTCTGAAATCTTTGGAAACATTTGGTCATGTTCGTTAAATTAGTGGAATCTTTAGGAAATCTTTTTAATCTATCCGAAATATTTGCAAAATATTTTAAATCTTTGAAATCATTGAAATCTTTGTAAAGTATCTCTGATGTCTTTAGAAATCTTTGCGAAATATTAAAAATATTTTTGAAATATCTGATAATATTTGTAAAATCAAATAATTTTGATGAAATCGTCGGAAAATCATCGAAATCTTTGTGCACTCTTTGAAATCAATCTGAAGATTTGATGAAATATTTTTAATTTATCGGAAATCATTATGAAATCTTTCGGATATAATCTTTGCTAAATCACTCTGATATCCGTGGAAATCTTAGCGAAACATTTGGTAATATTTGTGAAATTATTGAAATCTTTCAAATCTTTTTGAATTATTTTCAATCTATCAAAAATCTTTGCGAAATATTTTTAATTTTTTGGAAATTATATAAGTCTTTTTAAACTATTTCTGAAATCTTTCGAAATCTTTGAAAACTATTTGAAATATTTGGTAATATTGATGAAATAAGTAGAATGTTTGCTAAACCATTGAAGTCTTTGTGAAATCTTTTTAATCTATTCGAAATATTTTTAATCTTTGTAATATCTTTGTAATATCTTTGAAATCTTTTGGGAAATTATTGAAGGCGATATTTTTTAAATATCTGATAATGATGTGCAGAACTCCTGAAAATAAAACCAAGAATCCAAAGACCAAATTTGGACAACCACCATAAAATATTCCTATTGAAATTTGAAAAAAGATAAACAAAAACACTTTTTTTCCTAAAAAAGAAAAGAAAATAATTTTCATCCATGGACAAAAATGAAAAAAGAGGAACCAAAAATCTCATATTTGTAAAATCATTGAAATCTTTGTGCACTCTTTGAAATTCATCTGAAGTTTTTATGAAATATTTTTAATCTACATCGGAAATCATCGTAAAATGTTTGTGACATTACTGGAATCTTTGCGAAATCTCTCTGATATCTCTGAAAATCTTTGCAAAATATTCGAAATATTTTGTAATATTTCTGCAATTACTGAAATCATTTAAGTCCTTACGAAATCTTTTTAATCCATCCGCAATATTTTCAAAATATTTTCAATATTTGTAATATCTTTGAAATCTTTTCGGAAATTATTGACTTTAAAATATTTCAAATCTTTTGACCATTTTATAAATTAATCTTCAGGGTCAATTAAAAAAAATTTTTAATATAAAAAATCCATTGAATTAAGTAGAATAAATTTAGAAATATTCAAGTTAATAAAAAAAATCAAGATAATTCCACAGAATTTTAAAATAAATTAATAAGAATAAGGGTGAATGCAAAATCTCTTTAAATCGTTAAAACTTTACAAAATATCTCACTTCTCGTGAATAAATTATTTAAAATACATGAAAATGTTATAAAATCCTTTGAAAGTCTATGATATTTTCCAAAATCCTGGAATATGTATTAAAATACATTGAGGTTTTTAAAATCCCTTGACATAGTTGAAATCCTCGGAAATCTTATAAAATAACGTGAAATATTTCAAAATAACAAATGTATACGATTTTGCAATTTGGGTCGCCATATGGGACCCAAAACAGATTTTTCACCCTACTAGTTGAATTTTCAACAAAAAAAATAATGTTTAACCTAATAGTTAAATTTCCAAGCCAAAAAGAAAATTGTTTAGAAGACAATCGAAGTCTTAAAACTAAGTGACCGAATTTTCAAACAAAAAGATTAATCCTAAAAAAAAAACGAAAAATGCTTAACAAAATAGTTAGATTTTCAACGAAAGAAGTGGTTATTTATATAAAAAAGAATTTTTTATAAAGTAGGTAAATTTTCAAACAAATAGATGAATTTTTAAACAATATAATGAATTAAAAAAAAGAAGTGTTCAAAAAAGTAGTTCAATATTCAGCTAAATAGTTGCAATTTTAACAAAAAAAAATCATTTTCTACTAAGCCAGTTGTATTATCGACAAAAAAATATAACTTTTTAACGAGATAGTTGCATCTTCAACAAAAAAGTTAATTTTTTTAAGCAAATAATAGAATTAGAAAATTTTTTTCATCAAAATAGTTACGCTTTCAACCATAGAGGCGAATCTTAAAAAATTAATTTTTTATCAAGTATGTCTAATTTTAACCAAGTAGTCAAATTTTCAATAACGACAAGAAATGAACTTTTAATTTTATAGTTAAATTCTTAACACAATAGATTCTTCTGTTTTGTTGAAAATTCATCTATTTCATAGAAAAATTTACTTTTTGTCAAAAATAAATCTATTTTAGTAGAAATTGCAACTTTTTTAAATAGAAATCCAACTGTTTTGTTAAAAGTTCATAAAATTTGGTTAAAAAGTTATTCTTCTTCGCTGAAAATTCAACTTTTTTGTTGAAAATTTCTCTTTTTGGGTTGAAAATTCAAGTACTCGTATCTTGGTAGAAAACTTACTTATTATTTAAAACTCATAATTTGTTGTTCAAAAGACAAATATGAAATCTTTTTTGGGTGATAATTTAACTATTTTTCAATAAATTTGTCTTTCATTAAAAAAATTAATCTATTTTAGTAGAAGTTACAACTTTTGTGGGAAAAATGGCACTGTTCAGTTGAAAATTCCATAACTTAGGTAAAAAGTCATCGCTTTTGATTGAAAATTATACTGTTTTGTTCAAAATTCAACTAATTAAAAAAAAATTTCTTTTCAATTACAAGATTCATCTATCTTACAAGAAATCGCATCTTTATTGTAGAAAAATGGAAACTTTTTGTTGGTGTGTCTTGTTTCAAATTCATATTTTGATTAATAACAAAGTCAAACTGAAATCTTTTTTTCAATCAAAATTTGTCTTTTTAATTGAAAACATTCTTGCTTGAAGATTAAACTATTTTAATTCACAATTTTGGTTGAACCACTTTTTAAGAGATCATTTTTAATTTTTTATGTCGTAAATTCATATTTTTCGTATTTTTTGGAAAATTGATCTTTTTTTAATTAAAAAATGTAACTGCATTGGTAAGACTTATTTTTTAAAAGCTGGATTTTCTTATCTTTTTTTTTATTTCTTTGGTTGAAAATTTAACTGTTTTGTTGAAAGTTAATTGTTTATTCCGAAAATTTATATTTTTGTATAGGAAATTTCATTCTTGTGCAGAAAATTCATTGTTTTTGCCTGAAGATTCAAAAATTTAGGTGAAAATTTTATTCATGACTGAAAATGACAAAACGATTTTAAATCAGTTCAAAATTTAAGAATTTTCATCCGTTAACGTTAAAAATTAAACGGTGTCAATTTAACTCTCAGACATTTAAAAAAATATGAACGTCTGACTTTAACTTTATAAACTATTTTCAACATCAAAATAACAATTTTCAATATTCAATTTTCAACACATTTAATTTTGAAATTTTTTAATTGAGGAAAAGATTAATTATCGAATATTGAGCAATATTTGAATGTTCATTTAAGACAAGTATATTGAAACTAAATATTTAAAAGTAAACAATTTTAAATCAAATTTTTTGACATAGAAAGCCCGGAATCGTGAAAATTTCGAAGAGCTTTTAATCTTTGAACGTTACAATTTTAATTGTTGCACTTGAAAAAAGTTTAATTTGTAAGTGAAATTGTTGAATTTTGATGTAAAATTTTCAAATGAACATTTGTAAAAAAAAAATTAAGTAATTTTTAAGGGATATTTAGGAGTTTTGAAAAGATTCAAAATTAAAATGCAAATTTTAAAAAGTTTCCTTAAAATCTTCCAAAATCTGCTTTGAAAATTTAACAAATTTTTTAAGTATTCTCTTGAAATAATTTTTCAAAATTAATAATTATTTTGAATTTTTCTAGGAATTAAAAAAAAGGTTTTTATTCTTTTGAAGCCTTTCACAATTTTGGAAAAGATTCTAATTTTTTTGTTTAAAATCTGCGAAAATCTACATTTTGTTTTAAATTGCTATCATTTCAAGTTTTAAATTGAGTTTGAATATTTTCCAAGTTTCTATATATCTCTTAAAGTTACACAAATTTCATCTACAAATAATAAATGTTCAATTTTTATTAACACATCCACATTTTAAAAAAATTGTCTAAAATTTAAAGGGTTTCCTACAAATTGCAGAAAAATGAAATTAATTTTGACAGATATTTAGAAGTTCTGAAAATTTTTTTAATTTTCACAAATTTAAAACAACTTTAAGATTTCTCAAAATTTTCAAGCTTTTTAAGGATGTTTAAACTAATTTAAAATTAAAAGAATTGAATTTTTAATTTAAGAACTGTTCAATTAAAAAGTAAATTTTTCAATTTTCAATATTGCTAGCTTAAAATTTCTTAGAAATATATAATTTTGCAAATTTTAAAGTTTAAACTATTTTTCTTTAATTTGTCTTTAATTAAAAAAATTAATCTATCTTAGTATAAGTTACATCTTTGCGCAAAAAATGGCCAATTTAAAAAAAATCATCCTTTCTTGTTGAAAATTCATCTTTTTGGGTTGAAAATTCACGTACATATCTTTGTGAAAAAAACCTTCTTGTTTGAAACACATATTTTGATCTTACAATGTCAAACTGAAGTATTTTTCGGATAAAAATTCAAATTTGTTGACAACTTGTCTTTTTAATTTAAAAATACATCTGTTTTGGTAGAAATTTTATATTTATTGGATAAAAATGCAACTGTTTTGTTGAAAATTCAAATCAACTCAAAATAATCTTATTTGCTTGAGAATTAAAATGTTTTGTTTGCAAATTTTGGTTGAAACACTTTTTAAGAGATCATTTAAAATTTTTTACGTTGTAGATTCATATTTTTAGCTGAAAATTCGTCACTTTGTTAAAAGAAGAACTATTTTGTTCAAAACTGATCTCTTTTAATTGAAAAAAAAATGAAAACTTTTACCTTTTTTTATCTCCTTCGTTGAAAATTTAAGTGCTAAGTTGAAAGTTAATTTTTTTATTCTGAAAATTCATATGTTTTGACTAGAAATTCAATTTTTGTGCCGCAAATTCGTGCGTTTTTGTTTGAAGATTCAACAATTTAGGTAAACCCTTTTTCTTTCATGACTGAAAAATCTTTATTTGTTGAAAATTCGTCTTTTAGGTTTTAAAATTAATTATTTAAATGAAATTACATCTTTTTGGGTTGAAATATCAATTATTACACTTCTTTGTTCAGAATTCATAATTTTGTATTAAAAATTCTACTATTTTGTGGAAAATTTTACCATTACAATCAAATGAATAAATAGATTTGAACATTTTTAATTTCTATCTGAAATATTTGTATACTATTTATAAAAGATTTCACTATGTTAAAAATAATAAAAGATAAAAATGCCGATATTTGAATATTAAAATGTTAATAGTCAGGTAAAATAAAAAATATTGCGCAATATATTCGACTGAGTACTCGCGCACTGCGGCCTGAGAAACTGCGCGGACCAGCAGTTCTGGGAATTACAAAATCTGACCGCCTTCTATGGGACCTGGAGTGTACATGTTAAACTTTATGCAGGGTGGCTGTTTTAATCGACGAAATAAATTCCCGGGTTTTCCCGACTCGCAAACATTTTTGACGGTCAATGCAATAAAAAAAATCGAACACTAAACCTAAAAAATTTTTCATTTGAGGTACTATAAACTGAGCTGCAAATGAAAGCACTTAAAGTGGAATTGTTGAAATTTCAACTTTTCAAAATTAAAGTTTTAAAGTTATTTAATTAAAAAATTTTGTATTTGAATACTCAATAATTTACACATATAAAATGGAAGGTACTAACATTTTTCAATGCAAAAAATATAAATCCGTGCTGTCATTTTCAAATCTCTAAATTAAAAAATCAATCAATGAACTTTAAAATGTCCAAAATTATATAATTCTAAGAAATTTAAAGCTAGCAACATTAAAAATTAAAAAATTTACGTTTTTTAATTGAACACTTCTTAAATTTAAAATTCAATCATTTTTATTTAAAATAGTATAAACATCTTTGAAAATTAAAAAAAAATGTATTTCAAAATCTTGAGAAATCTAGATGTTTTGACAAATTTGTTAAAATTCAAAATTATTTTTGAAAATTTTTCATAGCTTCTAAATATCTGTCAAAATTAATTGAATTTTGTCTACATTTTTTAGGAAATCCTTCAAATTTTAGAAAATTGTCTTGAAATTTGGATGTATAAATAACATTTAACCATTTATTATCTGTAGACGAAATTTGAGTAATGTTAGGAAATAGGCAGAAGTTTTGAAAATATTCAAACTCAATTTAAAACTTGAAATGATAGCTTAATTTAAAACAAAATGTATATTTTCCTAGATTTTCATAGATTTTAAACAAAAAATTAGAATCTTTTTAAGAATTGTGAAAGGCTTCAACAGTTTATTTTAAGAGAATAGTTAAAAAGATTTACAAAATTTCAAAAAGAGATTCTGGAAGATTTGAAGAGAACCTTTTACAATTTCCATTTTAATTTTGAATCTTTTCAAAACTCCTAAATATCCCTTTAAAATTACTCATATTTTTTGTACAAATGTTCATGTGTAAATTATAAATCAAAATTCAACAATTTCACTTATAAATTAAACATTTTACAAAAAAACATTTAATAATAATTAATTTCAATAATTAATCATTTTCTCAATTAAAATTTTTTTAAATTAAATGGGTTGAACATTGATTATTTTAGACTGAAACAACATTTTAGGTTGAATAAAATCCTTTAATTAGGAATATATTATTATGCAGTTATTTTGAAGGTGAAAATAGTTTAGAAAGTTTCAGTCAGACGTTTACATTTTTTTAAATGTCTGAGACTTAAATTGAAACGGTTTAATTTTTAACGTTAACATCTGAAAATTTCTTAAATTTTGAAATGACTTAAAATCGTTTTGTCATTTATAGTCATGAAAAAAGTGTACACCTAAATTGTTGAATGTTCAAGAAAAAAAAACACGAATTTTCTGCACAAAAATTGAATTTCCATTACAAAAATTTAAATTTTCGGAATAAACAATTAACTTTCAACGAAACAGTTAAATTTTCAACCAAAGAGATAAAAAAAAAGATATAAGAAAACCCAGCTTTCAAAAAATAAGTCTAAACAATGCAATTAATTTTTTTAATTAAAAAAGATCAGCTTTCCACAAAATAGTTAATCTTCGAACAATCGTTCAATCAAAATTGTTAATGAAAATAGTTTAATCCTTAAGCTAAGAAGAGTATTTTGAGTTGATTTGAATTTTCAACAAAACAGTTGTATTTTTATCCAATAAATATGAAATTTCTACTAAAACAGATGTATTTTGAAATTAAAAAGACAAATTTTCATTCAACAAAGACTTCAGTTTGACTTTGTAAGATCAAAATATGAATTTGAAACAAGAAGGTATTTTTTTTTACAAAGATACTTGAATTTTCAACATAAAAAAGACGAATTTTCAACAAAAACGGATGACTTTTTAACAAAAAAGTTGAATTTTCAATAAAAAACTATGACTTTTCACCTAAATTATTGAATTTTCAACTGAACAGTGGAATTTTTTCACAAAAGATGTGCCTTATACTAAAATAGATTAATTTTTTTGATTAAAGAAAATTTTAAGAAAAATAGTTAATTTTCAGCCAAAAAAGATTTCATTTATCTTTTCAACCTCAAAATATGAGTTTTAAATAATAAGTAAATTTTCTACCAGGATACGAGTACATGAATTTTCGACCCAAAAATACAAATTTTCAACAAAACAATTGAATTTTCAGCCAAGAAGAATGAATTTTAACAAAATTGTTGAACTTTTAACCAAAGAGTTGCAATTTTATTTAAAAAAAGATGCAATTTCTACTAATACAGATTATATTTTAACAAAAAGTAAATTTTTCTACGAAATAGTTGAATTTTCAACAAAACAGGTGAATCTATTGTGTTAAGAATTTAAAAATTAATTTTTGCTGTTGAAAATTTAACTACTTGGTTGAAAGTTGAAATACTTGATTACAAATTATTTTTTTAAAGATTCGTTGAAATACTATTTTATACTATAAAATATAAAGATGTTAAAATACTTTTTTAAACATTCCTTTTTTTGTTGAAGATTCATTATTTTGTTTAAAAAATCATCTATTTGTTTTAAAATTTACCTACTTCATCAAAAAATTTTTTTTTAAATTCACCTCTTTCGTTGAAAAATGAACTATTTTGTTGAAAATTTGTCTTTTTTGTTAGAAGAATAATCTTTTTTGGTTGAAAATTTATATTTCTTAGTTGAAATTTTCCTTTTTTTAGGACTTCGACTGTCTTCTAAACATTCGTCTTGTTCGCTTGAAAATTTACCTATTTGTTTGAAAATATAACTGTTAGGTTAAGAATCAATTTTGTTTTTGAAACTTCAACTATCAGGTTGAAAATTCTTTTTCGGATCCCATATGTCGACCCAAATTAAACGTATAATGTTTTAAAATATTTTCAAAGATTTCATGTTATTTTATAAGATTGCCGTTGATTTAAATTATTTTAAGCGATTTTAAAACTCGCAATGTATTTTAATTCATATTCCAGAATTTCGGAAAATATCATCATAGAATTTCAAACGATTTCATAACATTTTAATGGATTTTAAATAATTTATTCACGAGAAGTGAGATATTTTGTAAGGTTTTAACGATTTACAGAGATTAGGCATTCACTCTTAATTTTTATTAATTTATTTTAAAATTCTGTGGAATTCTCTTGATTTTTTTTGATTTTTTAAAGTTTTTTATTTAATTAGACCTGTAGATCAATTTATAAAATGATGAATGAAACTTTTCTCTCACCTCCTTAACTAGCATATAGGCATTCGTCATTCCTTCGCGAATATCCGAGGGCTGATTGTATCTCTTTCTGCGTCCCTTTTGTCCTCGGGATTTCCGCCTCACACTGGGACCAGGACTGACCATATCGTAGGCCGTTTCCGCTGTGCTCTGAATTGCCTGAACAAGTCTAGAAGTTAATTCGAGCGCAGCCATCGCCGTGGAAGTAGTGAAACTGTTGGCTCCTCGCTGCAAACCTCGCACTATCCTTCCGTCTTTTTGGTACTGCTCGATTGGCATCCAGAAAAGATCGCGAATTCCCTGGACTGCAATGAAGAACCGAAATTCTGGTTCAATATTTAATTTATCATCAATGATAATAATAATTATTATAATCAGGGTAGACACCATTTTTTAAATTTTCGTCTCCCGATTCCCCCGGTGAATATTCGTGAATTACCCCGGTTAAAAAAAATTAACTCTTTGCGAAACCCAGTTTTTTCGCATATAGAGTCGAGCCTCTCAGTAGGGCGCCCTCTCCTCAACTGCGCTCGAACGTTACCCCACCTTCTAGACTTCGCGTTGACCGAGGGAGATTTTGAGGCATTGCCTCTCAATAGGGCGCTCGCGATGAAAAGAAATCGCAGGTTTTTGGGGGTTATTCAACTGTTAGAGGTACACTAAACATTAGTCATTTCATGAAAAGATTTGGAATTTAACCGTTGATGTTTTGAAAAACCATAAATTACACTTTTTTCCTGTTTTTTCAAACTTATGTCATGGACAACAAATTTTTTTAAATCCAAGATCGCAGCAGAATCTTGTAGGAACTTTATTCCAGTTTTCAGAAAAGTCCTTTAATTTTCTGTGCGAAAATTGGTTGCTGAGAAATCGTCGATCAAACACAACAGGGTCCTTTTTTATTTAAATACATAAAATAAAAGTAAAACAACTAACTTTTTTAAACAATTATTTTCCCCGGAAAATGTAAAAAAAACTCGTATTTTTTAACGAAACGTAAAAGTTAGTCATTATTTGGAGTATTACATTTTTTTAAAAACACGATGAATTATTTAAATAATGAATTATATTTTATTTTCAAAATATATAAAAATTGAGCCAGAGATGTCCAATTCTTTTCTGAAGTTCGTTAAGTATGCTACTTTTAGCTAAATAATTACATAATTTTCATACATTTTCTTTAATGAATTACAAATATCTATTTGTTTAAAAAATTTTAACTTGCTCACGCAGCTTTGGTTCGAAAACTTAAAAAAAAATAATATAAAATGGAATACATACTATTATTTTTCTGACCGTATATAATGTATAGAAAAAATATATTACCCATTTCTCAATTGTTAAAACAAAATTTGTTTTTAAAAAGTATTCAAAAAATCGTATTTTATGAATTAAGCATAATATTAAATGATTTTGTGTACTAAATAAAATAAAAATATATAAAAATATATTTAATAAAATAAAAATAACTACATAAAAATTGTATTTGTTCAAACGATTAAAAAATGTTTAATATATTATTTATGTACAGTATATAGTCAGAAAACTATTTGTCTGTATCCAATTTTACATTATTTTTTTAAAGTTATCGAAAAAATGCTTCAGTTAATAAAAATGATTTGAACAAATAGAAATTTGTTAAAAATCAGAAGAAATGTACAAAAATGATGCAATTATTCAATAAAAGTAGCATAGGATATCAATTTGAGAAAAAAGGCGACATCTCTCACTCAATTTTTAGAAATTTTGAAAATAAGCCAGGATTGAATGTTTACATAATTACATCATGTTTGTAAACAAATTTACTAATCCAAACAATGAACAACTATTATATTTCATTCTGAAAATAAGAATATTTAAAACAAAATTTGGCAATAAATAATTTTTTAAATAAGTTACATTAATTTAAAAAATTAAAAATTGTTTACAAAGTTATAAAAGATATTCGAATTGTCAATTAGTAATTATTCTTATGAAAAACTAGAACAGAAATTGCTGAAAATTAACAATTATACGTAAAAATGTGTTTTTTTTTTTAAATCTTGGGTCATATTTGGGCATGTTTCGATCAAACTCCCAAGTATGAGCTCAATTTCTCGGAAATCCCAAATTTCCTTAGCACGCTTCCGAGAAAAATGTCGCCCTATTGAGAGGCTCGACTGGTATTATTAATTTAGAAAGTCAATAAATATCAGCAAACCTTTTTGCAAGAAACTGATTGACTTTAAATCATATAATAATATGTGAGTTTAAAAATCCATTATTAAAACAATTTTTTGATGTAAGGTTTTAAGTATTTTTGAAACAATTATTAATAAATAATAATTTTGAATTGCAAGCGTCTAAAATTTAACAAAAATGAAAGGACGATTTTGGACAGTTTAATTAGAAAAATGAGTTGCATTTTATAATTTCTAAGCCAAAGCGCTAAAAATTAAACAATTTGAATTTGAATTGGAAAATCACGAATCTAGTATGATTTTAGATTCAAATTTCGAAAATAGGACAATGTTAAAATGTAAAGAATTGAATATTTTAAGATTCAAATTTTGGAAATTGGGTCAGTTAAAATTTAGAGGAATTGAAATTGTATTTTTTATTGTTAAAAACGTTCAAAAATAAATAATGATAGATGAAAAACTTCTGAGTTTATGGAATTAAAAAAAAACATTCAAAATGAATAGTAATTTTAAATGGGAAACGTCAAAAATGTAAACAATTCTACTCCGGAACGTTAAAACTTAAACGAATGCGAGCTTCATTTAAAACTGAAAAAAATTCTTAGTCACCAAAACTTGTGATATTGAAACTTTTTTATACTCAAACTCTTTAAAATTTCAATTATTTTACGTAAATTTAAATGGCTTCAAAGCTAATAATTTTTAAATTGCTAATCATACATTCTAAAATTCAACCAATTCAATTTTAATTGTCAAATTAAAACCTATAAAGGGGAAAAAAAAAAATTTAGCGTTCATCATGAAAGTTCAGAACTCAAAAATTGTAACCATTTAAAATGACCGAAATTATCTACTTACTGATGTATCAATTTTAGGTATTATTATTATTATTCATTCTAGAAATTGTAGAATCAAATATTTTTCAATTTGAAATTATTTACTTGTTTAAATCTTCAAACAAAAATTAGACAATTTTAAAACCTTACATTGAAAACTAAAAATTAAGATAAAGAATACAAAACAATATTGCTATTATGTGATTTCATTTTTTGAAAAATTATTAAATTCAAAACTGATTATCAAGGCTTTCAATATGAAATTTTAAAATATTTAATAGCGAAATATGGTCCTAAAATTCTGAATATTTGAATTTGAAACTATAAAATTGTGAAATTTAAAATTCAAAACGACCAAAAATTAATTTAAGAAAAAATTTTAGTTACAAGGCCCCAAATATTAAATTATTTTGAAAAACACCCATTTAAAACTATAATTTTAAATTAAAATTATAAATACTTTAAAGTCGCTTCAGACTTACAGTTACTAGATACAGTCACTTTAAGTTACCTAAAAAGTGACGTTTTCACTTTCTTAATTTTATAATTTAAAAATAAAAATAAAAAGAATATCAATCATAAAAACTTAATTTAAAAAGTTAATCTAAATAAAAATTACAAATATATTTCGGTCAGTGAACTTCAGATCAGGAAATCTTTCAATTCTTTATTCAATCTTTGAAATCTATATGGAATCTTTGCAAAATCGTAGAAGTCTGTGAAATATTTTAAAGGATTTGTGAAGTTATTTAAATCTTTTTTTAAACTTACGGAAATCATTGAAATCTTTTAAATTTGTCCGAAATCTTTTAAATGTTTGTGAAATAATACAAATCTTTGTGAAATATTGTTATGAAATCTTCGGGATATCATTACAATTTCTTCAAATCATTGAAAATCTTTGCAAAATTAAAGAAATGTTTTGTAATATTTGTGAAATTATTGAAATCTTTGGGAATTCATTGAAGTTTTCGTGAAGCATTTTAATAAATCTATCCGAAATTTTTGAAATTTAAAAAAATTAATCATTTAAAATATTTGCAAAATATTAAAAATATTTGGCAATACTTGTGAAATTATTTAAATTTATTAGAAATGTTTGGAAATCTTTAGCAAATCATTGAAAGCTTTGTGGAATCTTTGACATTTATATGAAACCTATGCGTAACATTTGAAATTTTTATTCAATCTTTGAAATCTATCCGAAATATTTGCAATTTTATAAACTCTTTGGAAAATCTTTGAAAAATATTTAGAATATTTTGTAATATTTGTTGAATTATTTAAATCTTTGTAAAACCTTTGGGAAATCATTAAAACCTTTGAGCTCTCATTAAAATCGAATCGAAGACTATGTGAAATCTTTTTAATATATCCAAAAAATTTGAAAAATATTTGAAAAGTTTGTGAAATCTGTATGAAATCTTTGGGAAATGTAAAAAAATTTTTATTATTTTCAAAACTTTAGGAAATGATTTAAATCTTTTAAATCTATCCGAAATCTTTGAAATTTATTTGAAAACTTTGTGTAATTATTGTAATTTTCGTTCAATCTTTAAAGTATATCCGAAATCTTTGAAATTTTATCAAATCTTTGGAAAATATTTACAGACTATTTTGAATATTTAGTAATGTTTGTTAAATTATTTAAATCTCTGTGAAATCTATGCGAAATCATTGAAACATTTGCGCTCTCTTTGAAATTTAATTCAAGTCTTTGTGAAATCTTTTTAATCTATTCAAAATCTTTGGAAAATATTTGAAATATTTGTTAAATCTGTATGAAATTTTTGGGAAATCATTACAATTTTATCAAATCTTTGAAAAATATTTAGAATATTTGGTATTGTTTGTGAAATTATTTAAATCTTTTTTAAATCTTTGGGAAATCATTGAAATCTTTTAATTCTATCCGAAATCTTTGAAATCTATGGGAAATCATTGAACGCTTTATGAAGTATTTTAATAAATTTATCCGAAAATTTTTTAACCTTTGACAAATCATTGGAATAATTGTTCAATGTTTAAAATTTATCTGAAATCTGCCCAATTTTATCAAATCTTTGAAAAATCTATGCAAAATATTTAGAATATTTTGTATTGTTTGTTAAATTATTTAAATCTTTGTGTAATCTCTATGAAATCTTCAGGAAATCTTTGCAAAATATTTAGAATATTTGGTATTATTTGTGAAATTATTTAAATCTTTTTTTAATTTTTAGGAAATCTATTAAATCTATCCGAAATTTTTGAAATCTATGGGAAATCATTGAACGCTTTATGAAGTATCTTAATAAATGCATCCAACATTTTTCTAATTTTTGAATAATCATTAAAATCTTTGAAATCTATCTGAAAACATTACAAATATTTGAAATTTTTATTCAATCATTGAAATCGCTCTGAAATCTTTGTGAAATAATAGAAGTCTTTGTGAATTATTTTCAGTCTATCCGAAATCTTTGCAAAATATTGGAAATATTTGTTAAATATTTATGAAATCTTCGCGAAATCATTACAATTTTATTAAATCTTTGGGAATCTTTCCAAAATATTTAAAATATTTGTAAAAAAATTTTAATCTTTTTTAAATCTTTAGGAAATGATTGAAATCTTTTAAATCTATCCGAAATCTTTGAAATTTATTTGAAAACTTTGTGTAATTATTGTAAATTTCGTTCAATCTTTAAAATCTATCCGAAATCTTTGAAATTTTATCAAATCTTTGGAAAATTTTTACAGAATATATAGAATATTTGGTAATATTTGTTAAATTATTTAAATCTTTGTGAAATCTTTGAGAAATCATTGAAACCGTTACGCTCTCTTTTAAAACGAATTTCATTCTACGTGAAATCTTTTTAATCTATCCGAAATCTTTGAAATCTTTGTGAAATCTATATGAAATATTCCGGAAATCATTACCATTTTATCAAAGCTTTACAAAATAATTAGAATATTTGGTAATGTTAATGAAATTATTAATTTTTTTTAAATCTTTAAGAAATCTTTTTAATCCATTCGAAATCTTTGGAAAATCATTGAAGTCTTTGCGCAATCTTTGAAATTTATATGAAAAAATTGCAAAATATTAAAAAATTTTCTTCAATCTTTGAAATCTCTCTGAAATCTATGTGAAATAATAGAAGACTTTGTGAAATATTTTTATTCTATTCGAAATCTTCTCAAGATATTTGAAATCTTTATGAAATCTTCGGGAAATCATTACAATTTGATCAAATCTTTCGAAATCTTTGCAAAATATAAAAGTATTTGGTAATATTTGTGAAATTATTTAAATCTTTTTTTTTATTTTTATGAAATTTTTCAAATCTATCCTAAATCTTTACAATTTTAACAAATATTTGGAAAATCTATCCAAAATATTTATAATATTTGGTATTATTTGTTAAATTATTTAAATCTTTGTGAAATCGTTGAAACATTTGCGCTGTCTTTAAAATCTATTGGATTAAAGTTTTTGTCAAATCTTTTTAATCTATCCGAAATCTTAAAAAAATATTAGAAATCTCTATGAAATCTTCGGGAAATCATTACCATTTTAAAAAATCTTTAAAAAGTAATTAAAATATTTGGTAAAATTCATGAAATTATTAAAAAGTGTTAAATCTTTTAAATCTATACGAAATTTTTGAAATCTTTGAAATGTTTGTGCAATCTTTGAAATTTAACTGAATACTTTGCAAAATATTTGAAATTTTTGTTCAATCTTTGAAATCTAAGTCGAATCTCTATGAAATAATACGAGGGTAGTTCAGTAAGTCCTTAGAATGACCAACATATGGCACGCGAATCGCTCCAAATCATCTGTTTTCAGTCAGCACCACTCCCGACTAGATATATG
>NC_046661.1:73985718-74003411 GCF_010883055.1 Belonocnema kinseyi | reverse complement strand
AGAGCTCCAAGGAGATTATGTTGAAAAATAAAAAAAAATTTACCCAAAAAAAAATTGTTTTTATACTTCATTCTAAGGACTTATTGAACTACCCTCGTACAAGTCTTTGTGAAATAATAGAAGTCGTCGTGAAGTCTTTTTAATCCATTCGAAATCTTTTCCGACTATTTTAATTCTTTGTGAAATCTTTATGAAAAAATTGGAAATATTTTTGAAAAATTTGATAATATAGGTGAAATTATTTAAATATTTTTGAAATCTTTCGGAAATCATGGAAAACATTAAAATCGTTTAAATATTTGTGAAATAATTGGAGTCTTTGTGAAATATTTTAAGTTTATTTGAAAGATTTGCGAAATATTTGAAATCCTTGTGAAAGTATTATAAAATTCAGAAAAAAAATAAAACAAAAATATCGTCTCTTTCAACTAAAAAAAAAATATTAAAAACAGAAAAATTCCTTATTCATTCCAGGAAAAAAACTAACTCTTTAAAGATCTCAAAAATAAAAAAATTTCCCTGTTCCAATTCAGAAAAAATGTGAAACAAAAAATGTCCTCCCTTCAAACTCATTAGAAACGTTAAAAATAAAAAATGTCCCTCTTCCAAGTCAGAAAAAAATTTTTAATCGAAAATTCTTCCCTTAAACTCAATAAAAATCAGTTATTCACAGTTGATCAACTTTTAAATTCTAACAAAACATTGATAATAACTCTATCCGAAATTTTTGAACTCTTTGATAAATCATTGAAATATTTGTGCAATCTTTTAAATTTATCTGAAAACATTGCGAAATATTCAACAAATTTGTTCAATTTTTGAAATCTATCTGAATTTTTTGTAAAATAATAAAAGTCTTTGTGAAATATTTTTCATCTATCCAAAATCTTTGTAAAATATTTGAAATATTTATTAAATCTTCCGGATATCATTAAAATTTTAAAAATCATTTAAAATCTTTGCAAAATATTAAAAATATTTGGTAATATTTGTGAAATTATTTAAATTTATTATAAATTTTTGGCAAATCATTGAAAGCTTTGTGGAATCTGTGAAATTTATCTGAAAACTTTGCGAAATATTTTTAATTTTTTGTCAATCTTTGAATTCTATCTGAAATCTTCGCAATTTTATCTAATCTTTGGAAAATCTATGCAAAATCTTTGAAAAATATTTAAAACCTTTGTGAAATCTGTATGAAATCTTTGGGAAATCATTACCATTTTATCAAATCTTTACAAAGTAATTAGAATATTTGGTAATATTAATGAAATTATTTAAACAATTTTTTAAATCTATCCAAAATCGTTGGGAAATCATTGCAGTCTTTGTGCAATCTTCGAAATTTATCTGAAAACATTACGAAATATTAAAATTTTTTCTTCAATCTTTGAAATCTCTCTGATACCTTTGTGAAATAATGGCAGTCTTTGTAAAATACTCAAAGTTGTGAATTCTTTTTAATCTATCTGAAATCTTTGCGAAATATTTGAAATATTTGTCAAATCTTTAAAAAATCATTGAGATCTTTGGAAATATTCTTGAAATATTTGAAATCTTTGTGAAAATATCATAAAATCATTGAAAAATTATTTCAATCTTTGTCAAATGATTGTGAAATATTTTAAATCTGCCCGGAATCTTTGCGAAATCTGTGAAACCTTTGGGTAATAATTGAAAAATGTTTAAAACTTCAAAAATAAACAAATCTCCCTTTTCCAATTCAGAAAAAAAATGTCTATTCCAACTCAACAAATATATTAAAAATATAAAAATTCCTTATTCATTCTAGGAAAAAAAACTAAAAATAAACAATTCTTCGCTTAGACCCAATCAATATGTTACAATAAAACGAAAAAATGGCCTTTTTAAATTTAGAAAAAACATAAATAAAACTTCGTTCCCTCCAACTCTTTAAATATCTCAAAAATAAAAAAATGTTCCTGTTCCAATTCAGAAAAAAACTTTAAACCCAAAGTTTCCTTCCTTCCAACTCATTAGAAACGTTAAAAATAAAAAATGTCCCTTTTCCAAGTCAGAAAAAAATTGAAAATGAAAAATTCTTCCCTTAAACTCAATAAAAATCAATTATTCATAGTTGATCAATTTTTACAGTCGAACAAAATATTGATAACATTTTTTCAATTCTTCAAACTGAAAATGTACAGATAAAAATAAAAACTATAAAAATTAAAATGAATGTTAAAAGTACAAAATATAAGAATTACGCACTGTAAACTGAATAATTTAATAATCGAAAAAGTTCAGAATTGAACTTAAAAAGAAGAAAAAATAATTGAAATCGAACTTACTTAAAATTGAATTTTATCATTTGATATGAAATGTGTGATATTTCAATTGTACAGATTTTTCTTCTAATAAATTGTAAAATTCCCGGTAAAAAAAAAAATTTCCTTTTAATTCCAGGTTTTGTGGCCCGTTGGTCACTCTAAATATAGTTGTAATTATAATTATATAATTTTATAATTGTAAATTTATAATTGCAATTTTATAATTGTATTTTATGATTGTACTTACAAAGTTGAACTAGAGAGTGCATAGGCCCGACACCCACCAGAAGGCCCTTCAGTTGATTATCCTTAATATCTTGGATCCATTCCTGAAGCAGGTACGTAATTAGTTTGTCCAAGCCGAGCAAGCCATGCCGATAGGACAATTCTTTCAGTCTTAATTCCGATTTGTTCAAATGGGTTAATCCCAGCAGGATCCCCACGAGGGGTCCGCGACTGAAATCCACATGTTTTCCTTGATAATCCACCTTCACGTTAACCGCCGGCGAAAAAACCACACTCCTAAAATTAAAATAGCGAGAAAATTAAGCTCTCCTAAAAACTGTTCGTTTTTAGTATCAAAATCAGGATGACCGTTTTAATCAAAGAAAAAAATTTCCGGTTCGAAAAAACATTTTTCAGGGTCAATGAAATTTAAAAAATCAAATACTAAATCTAAAAGTTGTTCCATTCGAAGTAATAAAAACTTAACTGCAAATGAAAGCACTCAAAGTGAAACAATTTTGTTTTCAATTGCTCAATAATTTACACGTTTGAAATGGAAGCTACTAACACTTTTCAAGTAAACAATTTTTAATTAAATGCAGTTAAACTGTCAAATTACAAAATTTAAACTTTTATAAAAGTCCATATTATCATTTTGAATGCTCTAAATTTAATAATCAACCACTGCATTTAAAAATGTTTAAAATTATACAATTTAAGCAATTTTAAATTTCAATTCCAGTAGAGAATTAGTTAAAAATTGAAAATTCCCCGTTTAAATCCGATATTTTAATTATTTTCGAAAAATTCCCTGTTCTAATGCAGAATTTTTATACTTTTCGAAAATTCTCCATTTTACCTAATTATAAGACTTCGAATTTTTTGTAAAATTCCATGTTCGAATTCATAAATAAATTTTTTTCTCGAAAATACAATTTTTCAACAGAGAATAAAAATTTTGTTTAAAAAGTTCAAGTTTCCATTGAGAATTATTATTCTTTTGGATAAATTCCAATTCCAGCTCAGATTTGGTTAAAAAGTAAAAATTTTCTGTTGGGATCCTGAATTATAATTCTTTAAGAAAATTCTTCATTTCATCTCAAAAATAAAATTCTTTTGAAAAAATCCTGTTCAGAAGAAGAATTTTATTTCTTTTCGAACATTCCCCATTTCAACTAACAATTAGAATTTCTAAGTAAAATTCCCTGTTCCAATTCGTTCTTTAAATTTTGTTCGAAAATGCCCCGTTTCAACTAAGAATTAGAAATCATTCTTTAAAAAAAATTCCGTGTTCCAACTGGAAATTTATTTATTTTTTTTATTTTAATTTTAATTTAAAAACTTAAATTATTTTTATTTTAAACAGTTTAAGAATCCTAAAAATAATCCGAAATTTTATTTCAAAATCTTGAAACATCTACATGTTGTTTTTAACATTTACCAAATTAATTTTTTTTATAATTATGCCAAGAAATGTTCTTAAAATCTTTTCCATTGATTTTTGACTATTTTGTAAATCTTTATAATTCTTTTCAAATATTCTCTTAAAATTAGTTCATTAAAATAAAAAATAATTTTCAATTTTCCTAGGAAATGTTTTTTATTATTCTGAAGACGTTTAAAATTCTTTAAAAGCTTCTACATTTTTTGTTCGAAATATGTTTCAATTATTTGAAAATATTTCAAAATTTAAAGTGATTTTGAATTTTTTCAAATCTTCTAAATAACTCTTCAACTTTCTAGAAATTTTTCTAATTTTTCAATTGTTATTGATACATAAAAGTTCAACAATTTGCCTTACAAATTAAATTTGGTTAAATAGAACAATTAAAATGGTAACATTCAAAGTTTAGTTTTTTGGTTTAGTTTTGAATATTTCATTTATAATTACTGATTTTAAATAAACAGTCAGATATTTCTAAATATTAGGTAACTGTTATTTTTCTTAATTACAATTTTTTAAATTGCATGGTTTAAATTTTTAACGCCCTTAATTTTTAATTGCTTCAGATTTGAAGAGATTTTAAAGAATTTCTACGGATTTCAACAATTTCAAGAAATATGTAGGAATTCAGAAAATTTCAAAGTATTTTAAAGATTTTAACAGATTCTAAAGACTTTCAAGGTATTACAAAAATTTCCAGGTATTTTCTAGAATTTTTTTAGAATTTCTAAAGATTTCAAGGGACTCAAAAGATTTCTAGAGATTTGAACTTCTTTTAGAGATATTACAAGAGTAAATTTAATTTAATTTTTATTTAAGGGATTTTAAATAATTTCCAATAATTATTTTAATAGATTTTTACGATTTCAAAAGATTTTAAGAGGTTTTAATGGATTTCAAAGAACTCCTAAAGAACTTTGTGGAACAAATGCAATTCAATTAAAGGGATTTCTACGGATTTCAACAATTTCAAGGGATACGTAAGTGTTCCAAAAATTGTAAGGGATTTTAAAGATTCTCATGGTGGTAATGTGGCGGACGATTTCGATTTCCCGGTCATTAAATAATCTTTGAAACAAATATTTACATTTTGCAATAAAAATATCAATTTTTAACAAAAATGTTTTAGTTAAGATTTTAGTTGAAAAAATTTATTTTCAAAAATAAATAACGGATTTTCAAGAAAATAGTCCAATTTTCATCATAACTGATAAATTTACAGCTCAAATGATAAATCTTTAAATACAATAGTTTAATTTTCAGCAACAACAAATTAACTTTTACTGAAAAAGATGAATTGCCAATCAAAACTCAGACAATTAAATTTTAAGTTTAAAAATAATCTTTAGCTGCAACAGTTGAATTTTAAACTAGAAACATAATTTTTCAACTAAGATGATGAATCTTTTACTAGAATAATTGAATTTTCGACCAAAAAGATGAATTTTCAACCAAAAACATCCATTTCAAACAATAAAAAATTAATTTTTAACTAAAAAAGATCATTTTTCAACCAAAAATTAAATAGTTAAATTATCAGCCAAAAAATGAATGTTCAACCAAAGAGATGAATTTTTATCTAAAATTATTAGATACATATTCATTATTAAAAAGAAAATAATTTTAAATAAAAAAGTTAAATATCTGACAAAAAAATTCCTTTACAGCTAAGGAAAAACGAATTTTTTTAATCAAATAGCTTATATTTCAACCATAGAAATTAATTTTTATTTAAAATGATGAATCTTCAATAAAAAAAATTAATTTTTAACAAAAGGATATTAACCCTTTCCGGCATCCATTTTTCAGGGAAACGATTTTTCATGAAAATTGGTACATAGAGGTTTTTGGGGTCGCTGATTACGAATCTGAACTCAGACTTTGAAAATTTTAAATGGCGGGCCCAATGTGGCGGCTAACATTTGGCATATTTTATTATTTTTTTCTGAAAATTGGTATACGGGGGTTTTTGGGATAACTCATCACGAATCTGAACTCAGATTTAGAAAATTCAAAATGGTGGATCCAATATGGCGACTTAAATTTGGAATATTTTGGGATTTTTTTTTAAGTTGGTATACAGGGTTTTTTTGGAGTCGCTAATCACAAATCCGAACTCAGATTTTTTAAATTCAAAATGGCGGCCAACATTTGGATTTTTTTTTTAAATTGGTGTACAGGGGTTTTTGGTATCTCTGATCACGAATCTGAACTTAGATTTTGAACATTCAAAATAGCGGGCCAAAATTCAAAATATTTCTACATTGTTTTTTGAAAGTTGGCACAGATAGGGGGTCGCTGATCTTGAATCTGTATTCAAAATGTACCAATTTTATGAATTTTCAAAATCTAAATTCAGATTCGTGATCAGTGACTCCAAAAATCCTTGTACACTAATTTTTTAAAAATCCGGAAAACTTGATTATTTTGACCGCCATATTGTATCCATCATTTTGGATTTTCAAAGTCTGATTTCAGATTCGTGATCTGCGACCCCGAAAACCTCTGTATACCAATTTTCAGAAAAAAAATCCAAAAATATTCCAAGTTTCGGACGCCATCTTGGATACATCATTTTAAATTTCCAAAATCTGAGTTCATAATCGTAATCACTGACCCCAAAAACCCCTGAATACCAATTTTCAGATAAAATTCAAAAATATTCCCAATTTCGGCAGCCATATTGGATCCGCCGTTTTTAATGTTCAAAATCTGAGTCCAGATTAGTATTCAGCGACCCCAAAAACCCTTATGGACCCATTTTCATAAGAATATAATGGAAAGTTTTTTCAATAATGAATTTTTTCAACAAAAAAGGATTTTTTTCATCTTTGTTTATAAGTATTAACAAATTATTTTAAAAATTTAGACCCTTCGCACAAAAATTTAAATTTTCTATCATCCTACGAACATGAAATTTAAAAAAACCTGTGTAAAATCCAATAAAAACTACTCTGAAATCGCAAAAAATGATATGAAAAAAGGTGGGAATACGGTATTCCCACAATGCCGCAAAGGGTTAACATTCAAACAAGTAATTTTATTTTAACATAAAAGATGAATTTTCAACTAAAATGAAAAATATTCAACTGAAATTCAGACAAACTTTCATACAAATTGTTGAATTCTAAACAAGAACAGATCAATTTTCAACGACAATGATAAATTTACAACTAAAATGATTAATCTTCAACTGGAATAGCCTAATTTTCAAACATAAATATTAATTTTCTACAAACAAGGCTTTTTTTGCAACATTCAGACATTTTGAAGCAACTAGTTTAATTTTTAAATTAAAAATATCAATATTCAACGATATAGTTGAATTTTCATTAAAAAAAAATACATTTTGAACAAAAAATAGAATAGTTAAATTTTTGGTTAAAAATCTAATTGTTAATAAAAACAAAAAACGTCTTTTAAGTAAAATAGTTTAATTTTCTACTGGAACAGTTACATTTTTAGTTTAAAAAATTAATCTTCAACGAAGTAGTTACAGTCTCAACTAGAGATGAAAGATCAATTAAAAATATGCATCTTCAATCAAAAAAATAATTTTTAATCAAAAGAGATTAACTTTGAACACAGTATTTAAATATTTAACTGAAGAAAAATAAATTCGCTACGAACAATGTAACCAAATTTTCTATTATAATTCCGCAATATTTCTGCTTTGAAATACTACTTCTACTCTAAAAACTAATTTTTTTTAATCTACTAAAATTTAGAAGATTAAACTTTCAAATTGTAACAAATTCTGACTTAGAACAGGGATTCTTTTAAATCCTTTCTTCTAAATCCGATTTATAATTCTTAAAAAAATGCCCGTACCATATGAGAAATTTCCTGTTCCAAGTGAAATTATATTTACGTACGGAAACTGCCTGTCTTAAAATAAAAACGATAACTATTTTCTGAAATTCCCTGTTCTAAATCAGGATAAATTAGGAGTAATTAAATACAACGTCATAAATCAGTTTTTTTTGTTTAATTCAGAAAATGATTTTTTCTATATTTTTGGAACATCGTCAATTCAAAAGGTTTTTCTCAATTTAATTTAATTTTAAAGGATATCTACGGATTTCCACAATTTTGAGGATATGAAGGAATAACACAAATTATAAAGGATTTCAAAGATTTTAATAGATTCCAAAGAATTTCAAGATAGGAAAATTTCAAGGGATTTTAAAGAATTTTGTCGGATTCTCAGTGACTTCAAGGGATTTCTAATGAACTAAATTTTAAATCATGATACTTCAAGGGATTCCCAGCGATTCCAAAAATTCCAAGGGATTAGGACGGGTTTTCGTTTTTAGAACTTTAAATATTAAGTACAATTTAATTTATACTTAAGAGATCTTCAGGTATTTCAAAGTACTTCTAGAGTACTTTAAGGAATAAATTCAATTTTATTTAAAGGGATGTCTATTTTTTATTTATTTATGTATTATATATATTTCTTTAAAGGATTTTCACAAGATTTAAAGGATTTAATTGAAATTGAAATTGAAGAATTTAGAGACACTACAAAAATGGGTTGAAAAGAATTCTAGAGATTTGAAAGGGGTTTTATTTAGAGAACGTTAATGAATAAATCTAATTTATATTCAAGGGATTTTTAATGATTTCAAATACTTTAATAGATTTGATTGAATCTCCAAAGATCTCGAAAGATTTTTTTAGGACTTCTAAAGATTCGAAAGGATTTGTAGAGAACTAAATTCTAGAGAATAAAATTTCAAGGGATTACTAGTGATTCTAAAGGCTTCAAGGGGTTTTAAGACAATTTCGGAATATGGTTTTTTTTAGAGAACTTTAAGAATAAGTTTAATTTTATTTATGTCCAAGGGATTTAAAATTTTTTAAAGATTTATTTTAACGGATTTTATCATTTCAAAAGATTTAAAGGGATTCCAACGAACTTCTAGGACAATTTCCAATTGAAAAGATTTCAAATTAATTGATGTTTTGTCATTTTAGTTGAAAATTACGTTTTCTAGTTGAAAATAAACTGCTTTAACTGAAAAATCAACTCGTACATGTTTGGTTCAAAATGTGTCTTCTTAAGGTGAAAATTCAAATATTTGGTTCAAGTTTCCTGCATTTTATTGAAAATTTGAATTTAATGGGAGAATATTTAACCTTCTTGGTAACTAATTTATCTTTTTAGTTAAAAATTCTTTTCATAAATTCAAATGCTTGGTTGAAAATGAATGTACTCTGTTCAAAATTCATCTATTTTGGTAGAAAATTCTACTTTCTTATAAATTTCTTCTTCTAAACTCTACTTTATGATAAAAATTTAATCTTCTTTGTTGAAAATTATAGTATTTAGTTGTAAGTTTACTTCAATTTGATTGAAAATTATTTTTTTACTGAAAATTTAACTATTCTATTTTTAGTAGAAAATTGATGTTTTAGGTGAAAACTCAACTATTTGTTAAAAATCCATCTTTTTTTGTAGAAGAGTACACTCATTATTTAAAGCTTCAGCTTTTTGGTTACAAATTAATTTCTTTTTGTTAAAAATTTTAATCTTTTTTTTTGAAAATTCGTTTCTTTTTTTGGTTGAACATTTATTTTATGAATTGAAAATTGAATTATTTTATTTTTTGTAAGAAATTGGCCTTTTTAGTTGAAAATTAATGTCTTTAGTGGAAAATTAAATTTTTTTTAGTGGAAGATTCATGAATGAAGCTGAACATTCACTTTAACTGTTCCGTTTTTTGTTGAAAATTTACCATTTTTTATATAACTGTAATCTTTTTCGTTAAAAAATTATCTGTTTTATAGAAAATTTAACTGTTATATTTTTAGAACTTTTTAAAATGAACACTTTTACATTACAAGTTAAATTATTATTATTTTAAATAGTTTAAAAATCCTTGAAAAGCTTAAAAGTTTTATTTCAAAATCTTGAAAAACCGAACTGTTGTTTACAAATTTTCCAAATTCAAAATTATTTTTAAAATCTTATTACAACCTCGGACTATATTTTGAAATGATTTGAATTTTTCTTAAAACTGTCAGGCTATCCTGCAAAATTAGAAAAATTACCTCACAATCTATCAGATTCACTGTTGAAAATTTTCTAAATCTTTTTCAATATTTTCCTTGCAATCTTAAAAAAAGAAGGTTTTTATTTTTTAAATAGAAAAATCAAAATCGTAACGTTCAAAGTTTAAAAACTCTTTGAAATTTTAACGAATCAAGGCGTTCTATGAAACAATTCAGTAGATTTAAATTATTCACATTTTTTAAACGACTGAGGGTTTCGTATTTCAATAGTTTAATATTTGACGTTAAAACTAGTAAATTCTTGAATTTTCCACGGTTCTAGAATCGTCTTTACAAATTAATTATTATTCAATTTTCAATTTTTAAAGTACAGTTTAATTTTTGAAATAATGAATTGTGTCATACTTACAGTTGATCAAAGAAAAATGTTTTTTATCAAAAATTATTAAATTCAACCGCTTTTAATTTTAATTATTTATGTCTTCAAGAATGCATTTTGAAATCCTTTACACTTAAAATGTACGCTTCAAAATAAAAATCTAAAACGTAAAATTGTTGAAGTAAAAGATTTTCGATTTATGCATTATAAACTAAATAATATCATAATAGAAAAAAGATAAGAATTCAATTTATTGTTAAAAAATTCTTGAGATCGAACTGGGACAGATTTGTTTTGATTTGTAAAATTCTAGGTAAAAAAAAAATTCACTGTCATTTCCCGGTTTCATAAAATTCCCGGTAATTTCCCGGGTACGTAATTTTTGCGAATTCGTAAAAACTTAATTCTGAAAAATATCTCTTTTAGTTATAAATGTTATTATTGGGTAGAAAATGTAACAATTTTTGTTTGAAAAGGCATCCTTTTTTATTGCAAATTCAAATTTTTTGTTAAAGATTAGTTTTTTTGTTGTGTTCAAAATTCAGAATAAATCTTGCAACTATTTCACATAAAATATACTTTTTGTTTTTAATTCCTATTTTTGTGTTAAAAAGGGAATCGAAATCTTTTTGGATGAAAATTTAAATTTTTTTAAAGATTGTTTTTTTTTTACTTAAAAATTCACCCGTTTTAGTAGAATTTAAATTTTTCTTGGACAAATGTGCGACTATTTAATTAAAAATTTATCAATCTTGTTAAAAAATCCTGTCCTTTGATTAAAAATTTGATTATTTATCAGAAAATTAACTTATTGTTTACAATTATTATTTTGGTGTTGGGAAGTGAACTAGAATCTTCTTTGGATAAAAATTTAACTATTTTTTTTTATAATTCATCTGTTTTAGACAAAATTTTATCTTTCTTCAATAAAAATGCAACTTCGGTTGAAAATTCAACTATTTTTTGAAAGTTTGTCTTGTTGTATTATAAAATTCAAAATTAAATTTTTTTGTCCTATTGAAAATTTTACTATTTTGTAGAAAATTTAATTTTTGTTAAAAATTTATGTATTGGTTTTGTAAAATGAAGTAAAATCATTTCTGGATTAAAGTTCAACTAAAAAAATGTGCAGTTTTCTTATTAAAAACTTATTTGTTATAGTAAAAATTTCATCTTTCTTTGATAAAAATGCAACTATTTTTCAGAAAAGTATTCAAATATTTTGTTAAATATTAAACCTTTTTGATACACAAAAGTTTGTTTTGGAATGAAATTTAAATTTTTTGGTAGAAACTTATTTTGTGGTAAATGCAACTATTGATGGAGAATTCAGCAATTTTGCACAAGTCATCCTTTTTGATTAAAAATTCGTTCTTTTTTTTTAATTAAAATTTCAATTTTGTTCTTCGAAACTTATTTCTTGTATAAAGATTTATATTTTTTTAACAGGAAATTCAACTTTTTTTTCAAAATTGGTCTCTTGATTATAAAATTCGCACTATTATAGTAGAAATATCTTTTTTTATACTCTTTTTTTTTAGGATTTATATTTTTAGTTGAAAATGCATCTCTGGGGTTAAAAGTTAAACAATTTTGTTAAAAAATTATATTTTTAAATTCATAATATTACTTCGGTAAAAGTTGAACCACATTGTTAAGTTTCTTTTTTTTACGGAAGTTTACGCCTTCGGTTGAAAATTTAACTGCTTAGTCGAAAAGCCTTTTTTTGTTTAAAATTAATTTTTTAACTGAAACTAAAGTTAAAAAATCTTCTTTTTTAATAAAAAAATAATAATTTTTTCGGTTTGAAATTTCATGTTTTTTTGGTAAAAATGGATCAGTTTCGTGAAAAAAATTAATTTTTTGCTAAAACCTCATATATTGGTTTGAAAATTCAATTTTTGTATAGAAAATTCGTTTTTTGGCTTGAAGGCTGAATAATTTAAATAAACTTTTATTTCTGTTTTGAGTAAAAAACATTTGTTGGATATTCGTCGTTGTGGTTTTAAGACTCTGATTTTTTTCCTTGTGTAAATTTCATTATTTTTGTTTGACATATAAACTATGACACTTTTTGGTTTGGAATTTATCCTTTTAGGTTGACAATTCAACTATTATGATGAAGATTTAATTATTTTGTTTAAAATTCAAGTATTTTCTTAAATAGTCATCTTTTATAGTAGAAGAGACATTTTTTTTTAAATAAATGAATAAGATTTGAAAATTTTTAATTTGTACCTGAAACACTGTTTTATTACGTTTATAAAAGATTCCATGTTAAAAATATTACAAGATAAAAACGCTCCTATTTGAATATTCGTGATCAAGGAAAATGAAAAATTAGTCAAGGAAAAATCAGGGAATTTTGAAACTAAGTTAGTACGGCTCTTAGATAATTAATTACTAGATTATTCAGTTGAAAGTCTGCCAATGTCGGAAATGAAAAAAAAACAAAAAATGCTCACCTAAAATACAAAGGCTGGCTATCGTCCTGCGTTTCGCTGACAGCCCTCGTATTCTTCTTGCTCTCTTTAATCCTCAACTCATCCTCCAACAAAATCAGCAAATTCTGATCCACGACATCGCTTCCCTGCGACGAATCCATCGTTCTCGAGCTCGAATCCGAATCATTGACACTCATAACCGGAGGATGATGAGTCGGCGTTCCCTGCTTCGATCCCGGACTCGATTGCACACTATTGCTCGCGTTCAGACTCTCCTGGCCCGGACTCTGCCTCGAGCCGTCGCTCAATTCCGTGAAGAAGTCTATCAAAAAGTGCAAACTGTCCTGATCGATGTTGAGCTGCAGAGGCAGAGCGCTGATCTTCAGACAGACTTCCTGGCCAGGCTGTTTTGGATCCGGACGAATGTGAACAGCCTTCAGCTCGAACATATTCGCGTGAGATTGTCTCGGTGTTCCCTCACTGCTGTACTGATAAAGAAACTTGTTGATGTTGGAGGAATCGAGACGATCTTTGATCTCGATCTCGTTCACGAGGAGAATTTGCCGAGAGGCTTGAGACGTGTCTTCGGGATAGACTTCGTGCTGGAAGCGGATTTTGTGCAACTGGAGTTCCATCAGGAGTTTATTGTTCCGTCCGGGACCACCGAGGCTGTACCAGTCCGATGGAGAATCGCGGGTACGAGCTCGGGGTGAATTTGGAACGCTGCCGAATCGAACCTCGTTTGGCGATGATTTGCTGAATCCGACACCACCGATCACCGAACGACTTCTGAAAATATTCAACATTTTTTAGGCGTGTAAAGGGCGTCTAGGTTTTTTTTTGTTGAGATATCTCAGATTTTTTTATAGCTAACTGTATTAAATTTAATTTAAAACGCTTCAAATTTCTAACTGTTCAAGTAAAAAAATTGAATTTACAAAAAGATAGATGAATTTTTAACCAGATAGTCACATTTTCAACCCAGAGGATTTATTTACAATCAAACAAGCGACTTCTCAACAAAATATATAAAATGAAAATCGAAGAGTTGAATTTTCAGATTTAAAAAATCAATTTTCAACGAAATACTTGTATTTTTAACTGAAAAGTATAAATTTATCACCAAAAAATGGAATAGTTCAATCTTGGCCAGATTAATTTTAAAACAAAAAGATGAATTTTTCACAAAAGAATTTAACTCATAATCTAAAAAATTAATTTTAAAATGAAATTATGAATATTTAATTGAAATACTTAA
The DNA here is from genome assembly GCF_010883055.1 of Belonocnema kinseyi. NCBI lineage: Eukaryota > Metazoa > Arthropoda > Insecta > Hymenoptera > Cynipidae > Belonocnema > Belonocnema kinseyi. The sequence goes on along the minus strand of NC_046661.1, from coordinate 73,989,352 downwards.
ATTTACAATAAAAAAAATTAATTTTCAAACAGTGAGATTAACTTTTAAACAAGAAGATTAATTTTCAATTAAATAGACGATTTCTTAACAAAATATATTAAATAACAACCAAAAAATTGAATTTTCAACTAAAAAAATTAATCTTAAATCAAATAGTTTAAATTTGAAGTGAAAAATATCAATTTTTCAACCAGAAATGGAATAATTAAATCTGCAATAGATTAATTTTAAAGCAAAAAATGAATATTTGACAAAATAGTTTAACTTTTAACCAAAAAAATTAATTTTTTGCTAAAATAATGACTATTTAATTGGAATACTTAAATTTTCAATAAAAAAAAGAGTTTTCAAACAGCAGGATTAACTTTTAAACAAGAAAATTAATTTCCAATTAAACAGACGATTTTTCAACAAAATATATTAAATAACAACCAAACCGTTGAATTTTCAGGTAAAAAAATCAATTGTCAACCAAATAGTTGAATTTTGAACTGACAAATGTAAATTTTTCAACAAAAATGGAATAGTTAAATCTTGACCAGATTAACTTTAAAAAAGAAAGATGAATTTTTCACAAAAGAATTTAACTTACAATAAAAAAATTAATGTTTAGTTAAAATAATGAGTATTTAATTGGAATACTTAAATTTACAATAAAAAAATTAATTTTCAAACAGTGAGATTAAATTTTAAAGAAGAAAATTAATTTTCAATTAAACAGGCCAAAATATCAATTTTTTAACCAAAAAATGGAATTAAATCTGCAACAGGTTAATTTAAAAAAGACGAATTTTTGACAAGAGTTTAACTTTCTTTTTTAACCAAAACAATAAATTTTCAGTTAAAACGATGAATATTTAATTGGAATACTTAAATTTTCAATTTAAAAAACGCGTTTTCAAACAGTAAGATTTACTTTCAAACAAGAAGATTCATTTTTAATTAAACAGACGATTTCTCAACAAAATATATGAAATAACTACGAAACAGTTGATATTTCAGCTAAAAAAATAATTTTCAACCAAATATTTTAATTTTTACGTAAACAATATAGATTTTTTTTACAAAAAATGGAAAAGTTAAATCTGCAATAGATTAATTTTAAAACAAAACGATGAATTTTCCGCAAAAAATTTTAACTTTCAACCAATTCAATTAATTTTTAGTTAAAATATTGAATATTTGGTTAAGATACTTAAATTTTCAGTACAAAAAAAATGAATTTTGGAACAGCGAGATTAACTTTCAAAGCAGAAGATTCATTTTTCATTAAACAGGCGGTTTCTCAACAAAATATATTAAATAGCAACCAAAAAATTGAATTTTCAACTAAAAAAATTAATTTTACATCAAATAGTTTAAATTTGAAGTGAAAAATATCAATTGTTCAACAAGAAATGTGATATTTAAATCTGCAATAAATTAATTTAAAAAAAAAAGGAATTTTTCACAAAATAGTTTAACTTTTAACCAAAAAAATGACTTTTTTCTAAAATAATGAATATTTAATTGGAATATTTAAATTTTCAATAAAAAAAAGTTTTCAAATAGTAAAATTAACTTTTAAACAAGAAGATTAATTTTCAATCAAACAGACGATTTCTCAACAAAAGATATAAAATTACAACCAAACAGTTGCATTCGAACAGTAAGATTAACTTTCAAACAAGAAAATTAATTTTCAATTAAACAGGCGATTTATCAACAAAATATATAAAATAACAACCAAACAGTTGAATTTGCAGCTCAAAAATCAATTTTAAACCAAATAGTTGAAATTTGAAATGAAAAATATCAATTTTTCAACAAGAAATGGAATAGATAAATTTGCAATAGATTCATTTTAAAACAAAAAGATCCATTTTTACATAATAGTTTAACTTTTAACCAAAAAAATTAATTTTTTGCTAAAATAATGAATATTTAAATTTTCAGTAAAAACAAGAGTTTTCGAACAGTAGAATCAACTTTTAAACAAGAAGATTAATTTTCTACAAAAAAAAAAGATTTTTTTCACAAAATAGTTGAATGTTCAACTAAGAAAAGACATATTTTCAACTAAATAGTTAAATTTAAACAAAAAAATCCATTTTTAACCTAACTTATGAATTTTAAACAAAATGAATTTAAAAAAAAAACATACATTTTCAACTGAAAATTCAATAGTTAAGTTTTTAGTTAAAAAAGTTAATGTTCAACCAAAAAGATGTTTTTTTTAGATAAAATGATCAAACATTTCATTTGAACAGTTACATTTTCAAATAAAGTAATAAAGTTTCAACTGAAATAGTTCATCTTAAACTGGAATAGTTCACTTTAAATATAAAAGATTAAACTACAACTGAAAAAAAATTCATTAAAATAGTTCATGTTTCAACTGGAATAGTTAAATTTCCAGTAATAAAATCTAATTGTCAGCCCAAGAAAAAACGAATTTTCAACTAAAAGGATGAATTTTTATTTCGAATGATGAATCTTTGACCAAAAAAAAAAAAAATTTTAATAGAAGAGTTTAACTTTCAACCCATTAATTAAATTTGTATTGCAAAAAGATGAATTCTTAACGAAAAAGGTATTAGTTGATATTACAACCAAAAAAGATTTTAACCTTTAATCAAAAACAGTTCAACAAAAAAGACGACTTTCTCAAATGGGTTGAATTTTCAATTAAAAAAGATTTTTTTGGTCAAGAGAGAGAAAAAATTGCAAACAAGCTGTTGAATTTTTAAGCAAAAAGATAATTGCTCCAACAAGAAGATTATCTTTATACCATTAAAGATCGAATTTTCAACAAAATAAATGAATTTTGAGCCAGAAACTTCAATTTTTAACTGAAAACGATTAATTTGCAAAGAAGAAATTGAATTGTTTAATTTTTAGTTCAAAAAATTAATTTCAAACCCAAAAAAAGTAAAATGAAGTGATATAAAGCTACTTTTACAAATGAAGAATCATTGTTATTAAAAATTTAGATTTGTCGAGAAAAAATAAATAAATAAGCACGCTTTCGAAAAAATTCTTCCGAGTTTTTTTCAGGTATAAAATTTTAAAATACGGAGCTATTCAAATATTTTGCATTTGTTAAAAATCGACTCGAAATATGAACACAGTTTTTAAAATCTATTATAACGTTTTTTTTTAGTTTCTAGAGGTTGAATTGATATGTTTAATTTAGATTTTAGAAAGCTTTGACAAATTTTATTTAAATATATTCTTCAATACTTTATAGCGCCATCGATTATTAAATAGTTGAATAATAATACAAAAATAATTATTTATTTATTCAACTGTATGATGAATCTTCAACTTGAAATAGATTAATTTTAAACAAAAAAGGTTGATTTTAAACTAAAATGATTAATATTTAATTAGAATAATTGAATTTCCAACAAAAAAGAAACATTTTTAAACAAGAACATTAATTTTCTACCAAAAAATATAATTTAAAAAAAAATACGTAAATTTTCAACTAAAGGAGACAAATTTGCAAAGAGTAGTTGAATGTTGAACCAAAAAAGATCAGTTTTCAAACCAAAATAGATTAGTTCAATTCTCAGTAAAAAAATTAAGTTTTAACCAAAAAGATGAATCCTCAACTGGAATAGTTACATTTTCAACCAAAAATATGAATAAA
>NC_046661.1:73971937-73985618 GCF_010883055.1 Belonocnema kinseyi | reverse complement strand
TAATAAATAATAAATAATAAATAATAAATAATAAATAATAAATAATAAATAATAATAAAATAATAAATCACTAGAATAATTAAATTTTCAATCAAAAAGATTAATTTCTACGAAAAAAGACAAAATTTACAACTAAAAAAGGCTGCACTTTTTATTGAATTTTTTATCAAAATAATTTAATTTTTAATGCAAAAAGACGAGTTTAAAAAAAAGTTTTTAACTAAGAGATAAGCTATTAAGAAAAAATAGAATAATTCAATTTTAAGTTGAAAAATTTATTTTCCTACAAAAAATGAGCATATTTTCAACCAAATAGATTTTCAACTAAAATGTTGAAGTTTCAAAAAAAAGAAATGAATTTTTAACAAAATAATAGAATTTTCAAACAAAAAGATGATTTTTCTACCAACAAAGCGAAAATTTTATATTTATACCAAAAAATACCATTTTTTAATAAAATACATGATTTTTCAACTAAAAAATACCAATTTCTCAAACAAATAGTTAAATTTTTATTTGAAATAAATAATTTTCCACAAGAAAAAATTGCAAACCAAAGTGATAGATTTCCAATAAAATTATGAATCTTCAAATAGAATAGATGAATTTTCAAACAAGATGATTAATTTTCTACTAAAAAGGATCAACTTTCAACAAAATAAATGAATTTTAGACTAAAAAACACCAACTTTCAACTAAAATAGTTGAATTTCTAACTAAAAAAGATTGGTTTTTAACCAAAAGTGGAGTAGCTAAATTTTCACTTAAAATTATGAATCTTCAAATAGAATAGATGAGTTTTTAACCGATAATAAGAATTTTTAACAAAAGAGTTCAACTTTCAACTAAGTAATTTTATTTTTTATCAAAAAGCTTATTTTTAACTAAAATTATGGATATCTAATTGGAATAGTTACATTTTCAAACAAGAGGATTCATTTTAAACCAAAAAAGATTTTTCAACAAAATACATGCATCTTCAACTAAAAAAGACAACTTTACACACAAATAGTTCATTTTTTAACCAAAAATCCAATTTTCAATTAAAATTTTTATCAAAAATATTTATAAAAAAAAATAAAATGTTCAGTTGAAATAAATAATTTTCCACAAAAAAAATGTTTAATCAAACTGATGAATTTTCAATGAAAATTATGAATGTTTAAATAGAATAGATGAATTTCAAACCAAAAAGATGAATTTTAAAGCAATATGATTAATTTTCTACTAAAAAAGACAAGTTTTCAACAAAATAGTTGAATCTTTAACTAAAAAATACAAATTTCTAACCAAATACATAGTTTCATTTTTAACTGAAAAAATTCATTTTTACCCAAAAATGGAATTCTTAGATTTTCAGTTAAAGAATTAATTTTCATCTAAACTGATAAACTTTTAACAAGATCTTTAAATTTTCAAGGAATAATATTAATTATATGTTTCAAAAACAGTTAAATACAATTAAAAAATAAAAAATGTCTACCAAGAAAGCTTTTTCAGCGAATAAAGGAAAAAAATCGGATAAAAAAATGTCTATAATTTCAGTTGACAAAAATTATTTTCCTACCAAAAATTGAGCGTATTTTCAACCAAATAGTACAATTTTCAACCGAAGAAATACATTTTTAACTAAAGTGATGAAGCTTCAACGAAAAAAATTAACTTTCTACCAAAAAGTTTCAGTTAAAATAATTAATTTTTCACAAAAAAGGAATTTTCAGCCACAGAGATGAATTTTCAACAAAAAGTTTATATTTCTGCCAAAAAAGATGACAATTTTCAATAAAAAAAACACTTGAATACAACCAAAAAATAGGATTTTTTATCAACAGAGATTTTTCAGCACAAAGGTGTAACTTATATGACGAATCTTTAACCGGAATAGTTAAATTTTCAGTAAAATAAAAATAGGAAGGATGATCTTTCTTTATAAAAACTTAAAAATCCAAGATTTCCAACTCATAAAAATCTGAAATTTCTCAAATTTCCTCACCTTCCTTGATTCATTGCATTAAATCGTTGACCCGCTTCATCAATCGTCACACGTTTCTTCATAGTATATTGCGAGCCTCCAAAATCTCTTCCTCCAAACCACTGCCATTGCAGATTCATTTCACGCAGTGTGTACCTCAAAACAGGATCGGGAAAGTGTTTCGGTGCCTTGAGAAGGTCCGTTTTCCCTAGTGGAATTGGAAAATGATTTTCTATAATGCGAAATGGTTCATGACACAGCCATCGAATTTCGGGAACTCCATGTATTGGCAAAATTCCCACTCCCGCTTCCTCTCCAAGAATGCAAAAATCCTCGTCCGGATCATCTTCTTCTTCTTCTTCTTCTTCTTCCAAATGTACTTCCTGGTTCGCTGAAGTCTTCGAGGCTTCTGGAGAAGATTCTGTTTGCAAGGAAGGATTCGACTCGTCTGGGAAGAAAAATTCCTCTACTTGTTTTTCCGCTTCCGGCGACTTTTTACTTGAATTCACCGCCGTTCCTGAGGAAGAGAAATTTAAGTTTAGGCCATTACCAGGGTGTCTACTTAAATCGTGGAAACAAAAAAAAAAAAATTGACAATTTCCGGATTTTAACGGATTCATTCAAATATTTCGCTTTTTTTTTTAATAATCGGTTTAGAAGCATATTTACACTGTTTTTCAAGGTCACTGTAAATAATGTTCCTTTTTCAGAATTTTTCTAGGTATCTCAAGTTTTTTTCAGATATAATTTTTCATAAACAGCTTCAATTTCCTAACTTTTCAAATAAAAAGATCAGATTTTCTAGCAAGAAAAGACGATTTTTCCACACAAATTCTCAAAAAAATATGTGAATTTCCAGCTATGAAAGATAAATTAGCCGCAAAATATTTTAGTTTTCAACTAAAAAAGGAAAATTTTCAATCAAAAATGGAATATGTGAATTTTCAGTTAAAAAAATTAACTTTCCATACAAAAAAAAATAGATTTCCATCAAAAGTGATGAATTTTCAACTAAAATAGATGAATTTTAAATAAAAAAAATAGATTTTCAAAGAAGACGATTAATTTTCAAACAAAAAGATTAACTTTTCACTAAAAAAGACGATTCTTCAACAAAATACATACATTTTTAACAAAATAGTCGAATTTTTGAAGAAAAAAATGATCAAACCTATATTTGTATTTTGAACTGAAAAATACTAACTTTCAACAAAAAACATGAATTATCTAGATCAATTTTCAATTATAAATGAAATAGTTAAATTTTTCAATTGAGAAAAAATTAATTTTCCTCAGAAAAAAATTTAACAAAAGTGATAAATATTTAACTGAAATACTTAGATTTTCAAACAAAATGATGCATCTTTAAAGAACACGATTAATCTTTAAGAAAAAATATTAATTTTATACAAAAAAAGACTATTCTACAACAAAGTACATAAATTTTTAACAAAATAATCGAATTTTCGAAATAAAAAAGACAAATTTTCATCCAAAAAGATGAATTTTCTAGATCAGTTTTCAATCATAAATGGAATAGATAAATTTTTCAAATGAACAAAATAATTTTCCTCAAAAAAAAACAATAAATTTTTATCCAAATATTTGAATTTTAAACTCAAAAGGTCAATATTATACCTAAAATGTAATGGTTAGATAAATCTTCAGTTCCAAAAAATTAATTTTATACTAAACTGATGAATTTTCAACTTTAATGAAGAATCTTCAACTGAAATCGTTGAATGTTAAACAGAAAAATTTTAAGTCCAAGAAAATTGTTTTATTTTAATAAAAAACAAAAATAATAATAATAAGAAGAAGAAGATTTAACTAGGATGACAATAATTTGGCTCAAAGATTTGAAATCTCAACCAGAAAGATGAGTTTTCGAACAAGAAGATTAATTTTCATACAAAAAGATTAATTGTTTACCATTTTATCGACAAAATACAAGACTTAACAACAAAATATCTAGTCACATTTTAAAATTAAAAAAACTACAACCATATAGTTGAATTTTTTACTGGAAACGACCAATTTTCAACCAAATAGTTGAGTTTTTAACTAAGAAAGATCAGTTTTCAATCATAAACGAAATGGCTAAATTTTAAGTTTAAAACATTAATTTTACTACAAACAAAAAAAACATTTTTCAAATAAAATAGATAAATTTTCAGTTATATATCTTTATGTTCGAATTTTTGGGGGAAATAAATGTTGGGAATAATCAAACAAAACAGATAATTGAATTTTAAAAAAATGGTACTTTAAATAAAAAAGTAAATTGTCTACCAAATAAGCTACATTTTCAACAAAAAAGCAGAGTTTTTAATCTTAAAAAACTAGAATTTTTTCAACAACTTTGGACTCTTAATGCTAAAAATATGAGATTTAAACAAAAAAGTTAATTTTCAAAAGAGATAACAAAAATTTTCGACCAATTCGTTGCATTTTCAACTAAACAAGTTTAATTTTGTAATAAAAAATATCGGATGTTTTAGATTTTTTTTACACAGAATACATACATTTTTAACGAAAAAGTTAATTTTGAACAAACAAAAAAAAAGAAATTTCAACCAAATTACTGAATTTTCAAACCAAAAAATTAATTTTGGACTAAACAGTTGCATTATGAACCAAATAGTTTCACTTTCTATCAAAGAGGCGAACTTTCAACAAAAAAAGTTGAATATTCAACCAAACAGTTGATTTTACAATTAAATGGTAGAAATTTGCAAGAAAAAAATAAAAACTATAACCAAAAACAGTTGCATGTTCGACAAAACAGTTGAGATTCTATTTCTTTCTCAACTAATAATTTTTTTTTTATTGACAATTTAACAATTTGGTTTAACATTCATCTTTTTCTTTGAAAATTCATCTCTTTCTGTCGAAAGTTGCTCTTTTTTAGTTAAAAGTGCAACTATCTGGTTAAAGGTTGATCGTTTTGGATTGAAAATTAATTTTTTTGTTAAAAATTCAACTGTTTTGTAGAAAATTCTTATTTTTGGCTTGAAAATTCATCAAATTGGTAGAAAATTTAACTATTTGGGTAAGAATGTATGTATTTTATTAAAAATTCATTATTTCTTTGTGGAAAAACAATTTTTTTTTGTAGGCAAATGCAACTGTTTGTTTGAAAATTTCATCTTTTGGTTGAAGATTCATAATTTTCGTTGCAGATTAGTTTTTGTTTCGGTTGAAAATTAATTTTTTAATCTTAAAATGAAACTAATTTGTTGAAAATTTGTTTATTTTTATTGAAAATTAACCCTCCTTAATGAAATTTGTGCTAATATTATATCCATTGTTCAAAACTTTTGGTAGAGAATTTTGGAATTTTGTTGCAAATTAGTTTTTTTTTGTAAAATAATTAATCTTCTTGGTAGAAAATTCAACTATTTGAATAAAAATGGCATTTTTTGTATCAAAATTAATTTGAGGATTTTTTTGGCTATAAAATTAACGTTCCTTTTTGAAAATTCATATCTTTGGTTGAAATGTAAGTTTTTTTTTGAAAATTTAAGTTTTTTTTTTTTGAAAATTCAATATTTTGGATGATACTTTTTTTGTTTGTAAACTCAAAAACAGGGTGGCCAAGCACAAAATGTCAGGTTTTTCTCGGATCACAAAAATGGCATGTTATCATTTTCGATCCTCTAAATTTAAAGAATCAATCAATAAATTAGCAAAATAGAAAATTATAATATTTTAACCAAATTTAGGATAGAAACATTCAAAATTGAACCATTACATCAGAAGTTGAATTATGTTTATTTAAAAAAGTTTAGATATCCTAAAAAGATCAAAACTTTATTTCAAAGTGTTGAAAAATATAATGTTTCAAATAAAAAATTATTATTAAAAGTTATTTCATAACTTTTAAATATCTTTTAAAATTATTTGAATTTCAAATAATTTTTGAAAATAAAAAATCATTTTCAATTTTCCTATCGTTGTTAACAAAATATTTTTATTCATTTGAAGCATTTTACAATTTTTAAAAGTTGATGCATTTTTTGTTCAAAATCTGCGAAAATCTACATTTTGTTTTAAATTAGGCCATGGCTATTTCCACCGGAATTTCGGCACGAATAGTCGAATTTTCTTGGTACACACAATTTGTTTTAATTATTTGAAATAATTTCAAGTTTTAAATTAATTTTGAATCTTTTCAAATCCTCTAAATATCTCTAAAGAATACTCGAATTTTTCATTTATACATCATAATTCAATAATATCAGTTAATAATAATATTTTTTTAATAAAACAATTAAAAGCGTTTCGCTCATAGTTTAAAAGCTTCTTGAAATTTTAAAGATTCAAGGCAGAAGGGATTTAGAATCGCCTTAACAAATCAATTATTGTTCACTTTAAAAAGTTCAATTAAAAAAAAATGAATTAATTTATATTTACAGTTGATCAAGTACAAAATTTTGTATAAAAAATTTTCAATTTAAAAAGCTTGTAATTGTTAATTGTTAAGGTATTCCAAGACTGCATTTAAACAATTCTTTAAATAAAAAATGTACGTTTAAAAATAAACATCTAAAATGAAAAATTTTCTTATGTAAACGATTTTCGAATCAGGCATTATAAAATGAATGATATTATAATTAAAGAATATAAAAATTCAACTAGTTCTTTAAAAACATAGTTAAAATTGAACTTGGAAATATTTTTCCGGACCAGTGGCCATCCTGAAAAAAACATTCTTATTGAAAATTTGTCCCTTTGGTGAAAAGTTCTTTTTTAAGAATATTTTTTGTTAAAAACGCAAATTTATTCTAAAGATAATAAATACCTTTCACAGTATCTTCCATCGCTTCTTCCATTAAATTATTGACCCACTCGACTTGACTTTTGCTCAAACTGTTGATGCTCTCATCCCCGACTAAAATTTCCTCGTCTCCGGACCCTGGCACCGAAATGGTGTCGCTGTTATCAATATTCGTTGCGATGTCACCATCGCTCGCAAAATATGTGAGAAGTTCCATCAAGGCTCGACCAGAATCGGCGCAAGTCCTTACATACAGACAATTATTGCTCGCTCTTAGATCGACTCTGGGAGCTCCTCCACACATTTTTTCGTTCAGTCGGAGCGACAATTCGAACAGTCCGAGATTCATAACGCAGACGTAGTCTCGTCGCAAATCCACATTTTTTCCGAGCTTCTCCGATATAAATAGGGCGAGATCTTCGGCAATAAAACGAAGGGTAGATGTGTTTGTTTGAGCTGCGATGTTGCTCGAAATGCTGAAACTTCCGAGCGTCACTATCGACCTCAGGGGAAGATGAATTGGCCTGGAATTTGAAAAAGAGTGTTACAGGGTGTCCACTCAAAACCTGGAGAAAAAAAAATCCCTGACAATTCCACGTTCTTTCCAGATATCTAAGATTATTCCAAGTATAATTTGTCATAATACAGGGTATCTAGCGATTTTTAGGAACAAAATTCAAGGCCTTTTCCAGGTTTTCCAGGTTGAGAAATAAAAGTTTTCCAGGTCTCCTTTTTTACATCAAATAATGAAATAAACGTATGTCATACATGTAAAAAAATGGTCATTTCCAGTTATCACAGTACGTACCTATTGTCGTCAAAAAAGGTGAATAGGTGACATTTTTTTCTAAAATAGGTGACAAATAGGTGATAAAGAAATGTTAAATAAGACAAACAAGTTGTAATTTGTTGTAAACCGAGAGATGCCTAGAAGTTTTTTTCTTTGATTAAAACGGCCACCCTGAAAATGGAGTATTTGAATTTCGACGGAGAACTAATTTTCAATTAAACAAAAATAACAACTATTTTTTTACAAAACCATTTCATTGTTTACAACATAGTTAAACCCTTTACCAAATTTTCGATTTTTCAAACAAAAAAGATGAATAGTCTGCATTTTGAAGCCATAAAAGTTCAATTTTTAACCAAAAAATTAAGCAGATGAATTTCTACTGAGAAAAATTAATTTTCAATTAAAACAACAACGATAAAAACGAATTTTATACAAAAAAGTTGAATTTTATACCAGATTTTTTAGTTTTGAACAAAATAGTTTAATCCCCAACCAAAATAGATAAATCTTTAACTAAGAAGTTGCATTTTTAACCAAAAAGAGATTGAATCTCTACCAAAAAGTGAATTTTCTACCAAAAAAAAAATTTTCAGTCAAGAATGAAAAATAATGTTAAGCAAATTGTTAAATTTTCAAGAAAAAAGATAAATTTTTATCAAAACATTTTATAGTTGATATTTCCACTACAAAACTGTAATAAAAAAAAAAAGTTAGATTTGATCAAACAGTATATATTTTCGACATGACTAGATTTTGACAAAAAAAGTGGATTTTCTATCAAAAAACGACGAATTTTCAACAAAAAAACATAATTTTTTAACCAAAATGTTGAATTTTTAACCAAAAATGGAGTAGATAAATTTTCATTGAAAATAAATTTTCAATAAAAACAAAAACGAATTTTCTACAAAACAATTTAATTTTATACCAATTTGTTGAATTTCCAAGCCAAAAAGCCTAATTTTCTATCAAATAATTTAATTTTAAAAACAAGAACATGAAATAACAACAAAAAAGTTAATTTACAATTAATCAGTTGACTTTTTAAACAAAATATTTAAATTTGTAGCGTAAAAAAACTTGTTTACAAGAAAAAGAATTTTTGATTAAATTTTTTAGCCAAAAAATACGAACTTTCAACTAAAATTATGAATCTTCAACGAAAAAAAAAATGAAATTAAAAAAATTCGTTCAACTTTCAACCAAGGAGTGGAATTTTTAATGAATCATTTTTTTGGCTCAAAATTCTACTTTTTGGTTACAAATTTTACTATTTTATTGAAAATTTAAGTCTTTTGTTAAAAAGTAATCGTTTTTGGACAAAAAATTAGATTGTTTGGCAGAAAATTCATTTTTATTATTGAAAATTCATATTTTTTGGTTGAACATTTATCTTTTTTGAATGAAAATTAAATCTTTTTATTTAAAAAGTCTATTATTGTATTTTTGTTCAATAAATAATTCCTTTAACTTAAAAAACATACTTTTTCTGAAAATTCAACGATTTTTTTTTAAAAGTCATCGTTTTTGGTCGAAAATTTATACTTTTGTAGAAAATTCATATTTTTTTGTTCAAATTTATCTTTTGGTAGAAAAATCTTTTTTTTTTAGTTGTTGAAAATTCACCTTTTCAATTTGAAAGTTAGTCATTTTCATTGAAAAGTCTACTATTATATTTTTGGTGTTTAGTTCAAAATTCTACAAATTGTTTGAAAGTTTATTTATTTTATTGAAAATTCAACTAGGTTCTTAAAAAGTCACCTTTTTTTGTTTAAAATTAACCTCTTAGTTAAAAATCTATTTCGACTGATGGTTAGTTCTTTTTATCAAAAACAAAAAAAAAGTATTATATTTCTTTTTGAGAATTAATATAAATTCAACTATTTTGTTAAAAAGTCATACTTTTTTGTCGAATATTGATACTTTTTGGATTTAAAATTCTCTTTTACTTTAAAAATCATCTTTTTAGGTGAAAAATTCAACCATTTGCTAAAAAAAATATCATCTTTTGGCTAAAACTTCATCTCTTGGTTAAAAATTCTACTATTTGGTTGAAAATCTAACTGTTTATTTGAAACCTGGTGTACCGTACACTTGTTGGAATCTTTGAAATTCTTGAAATGTTTTGAAATCCTTAAGAATTCTTTAAAATATTTGAGTAATATTTTGTAACCGTTTGAAACCTTGTCAAACATTTTAAAATCGTTTAAAATCTTTGAAATCCTTGAAACCTGGTGTACTACAACCTTGTTGAAATCTTTGAAATTCTCGTATTCTTTTGAAATCTTTATGAATGTTTTATGAAATCTTTGAAACTTTTGTGAAATTTTTTGGCATCTCCTAAAAAATTTTGAAGTTATTTAAATTCTTTGACATGTTTTTAAATCTTTAAAGTCATTTGTAAGTTTTAAAATCTTTGTGAAATGTTCGAAATCTTTGGGAAATTTTGGTGAAAACTTTTTAATCTAGTGTACACGCCTTGTTTGAATGTTTGAAATCCTTGAAATCTTTGTGAAATATTTTGAAATGCTTATAAAATCTTTCTTGAATCTTTGTTTGGAAAATCGTTTGTATTCGTTAAAGTCATTGAATTGTTTGAAATATTTTGAAATCTTCTAAAGTGTTTTAAAACCTCTTGAAATCGTTTCAAATTTTTAAAATCTTTGAAATCTGGTGTACTTTACCCTCTTTCAAATCTTTGAAATCCTTTAAATCTTTAAAGTTTTAAAATGTTTGTGAAATTGCTGTGAAATCTTTATTTGAAATCTGTTGTACACTCAAAAACCGAGTGGTCAGCTCCTCGAAAAATCCTATGTATGGCCATGGCTTATTCTAATTCTGAAACTGAATTAACATCGAAATTTTAAACTAACAATTTTTATGATTTATAAGTTGAACACCTCAGCAAAAAGTGAAAAAAAAAAATTAAAATTCAAAGTTTTCGTGAAAAAATCAAAGAGATTTCCAGGTTTTCACTAGACACCGTGTAATACTATATTAAATTCAATTTAAACGGCTTTAAATTTTGTAACTTTTCAAGTAAAAGAATTAAATTTTGAAAAAGGTAGATGAATTTTTAACCAAATAGTTGCATTTTCAACCGAAAAGATTAATTTTAAAACAAAAAGATGCATTTTTAACAAAATATATCAAATCTCAACCAAACAGTTGAATTTTCAGATAAAAAAAAATCAATTTAAAACAAAATAGTTGAATTTTGAACTTAAAATATAAGTTTCCAACAAAACAAAAAAATTAAATGTGGTACAGATTAATTTTAAAACAAAAAGATGTATTTTTGACAAAAGAGTTTAGCTGTAGAAGAAAAAAAAAATTAATTTTCAGCTAAAATGACAAATATTTAATGGGAATACTTGAATTTTCAATAAAAATCTGGATTTTCGAACAAAAAGTAGATTTTTCAACAAAACTAAAAAGATCAATTTTTACCCAAAATGATGAATTTTTAAATAAAATGATGAATCTTCAACTGGAATAGTTAAATATTAAACGAACAAGAAAATAATTTTCGATTAAAATGATGAATCTTTAACTGAAACAGTTGAGTATTAAACCAAAAAGATGACTTTTCGATTAAAATGATGAATTTTCCACTAAATAAGATACATTTTCAACAAAAAATTGACTAGTAAAATTTTCAGTTAGAAAACTACATATTCAGCCAAAAAGATAAATTTTTAGATAAAACGATAAAAGATTTACTTGGAGCAGTTACATTTTTAGTATTAAAATAACAAATTTAAAATAAAATAGTTATATTTAAATTTATACTCTAAACAAGATCAATTTTCAACCAAATAGATGACTTTTGAATTGAAACATATCAGTTTTAAACATAAAATTAAATAGTTAAATCTGGAATAGATTAATTTGAACACAAAAAGATGATTTTTTGACAAGACTTTAATTTTTAAACAAAAAATTAATTTTCAGCTGAAATGATTAATATTTTTCGGAATACATTGGAATACTTGAATTTTCAATTAAAAAAATGAATTTTTGAAAAGTAAGATTAACTTTGAAACAAGAGGATTAATTTGTTATAAACAAAATTGCCAACAAAATATATAAAATCTCAATCAAACAGTTGAATTTCCAGACAA
Organism: Belonocnema kinseyi; assembly: GCF_010883055.1. Taxonomy (NCBI): domain Eukaryota; kingdom Metazoa; phylum Arthropoda; class Insecta; order Hymenoptera; family Cynipidae; genus Belonocnema; species Belonocnema kinseyi. Next base: position 73,973,949 of record NC_046661.1, on the reverse strand, counting down.
AAAAATCAATTTTAAACAAAATAGTTGAATTTTGAACTAAAAATATAAGTTTCCAACAAAAGAAAAAAATTTGATCTGTTACAGATTAATTTGAAAACAAAAAGATGTATTTTTGACAAAAGAGTTTAGCTGTCGAATAAAAAAATTAATTTTCAGCTAAAATGACGAATATTTAATGGGAATACTTAAATTTTCATTAAAAAACTGAATTTTCGAACAGTAAGATTAACTTTTAAACAAGAAGATTAATTTTCTACAAAAATGAAGATTTTTCAACTAATCTAAAAAGATCGATTTTTACTATTTTTTTATTACTTACAAAAAAAAATAATTTTCGATTGAAATGATGAATCTTCAACTGAAATAGTTGAGTATTAAACCAAAAAGATGAAATTTCGATTAAAATGATGAATTATCAACTAAAAAAGATACACTTTCAACCAAAAATTGAATAGTCAAATTTTCAGTTAGAAAAGTACATATTCAGCCAAAAAGATAAATTTCTAGATAAAATGATAAAAGATTTAATTGGAACAGTTACATTTTCAGTCTTAAAATAACAAATTAAAAATGAAATAGTTATAGTTACATTTATACTATAAAAAAGATCAATTTTCAACCAAAGAGTTGAATTTTGAACTGAAAAATATCAATATTTGAACCAAACAAAGAATAGTTAAATCTGCAATAGATTAATTTTAAAACAAAAAGATGAATTTTTGACAAAAGAGTTCAACTTTCAAACAAAAAAATTAATTTTCGGCTGAAATGGTGAATATTTCATGGAAATACTCAATAAAACACTGAATTTCCAAAAAGTAAGATTAACTTTCAAACAACAAGATTAATTTTTCTAAAAAAAAGAAGATTTTTCAACAAAAAAATATGATTTTTCAACTAAAAAAGACAAATTTTGAACTAAATAGTTGAATTTCAACTAAAAAGATAAATTTTTATCTAAGCCGATGATTTTTCAAATAAAATGATGAATTTCAAATAAAATAGTTGAATATTGAACCAAAAAGATGAATTTTTAATGAAACACATGAATTTTCAACTAAAAAAGATACACTTACAACAAAAAATTGAATACTCTAATTTTCAATTAAAAAAGGTACATTTTCAACCAAAAATGGAATATTTAAATTTTCCGTTAAAAAAGTTTATGTTCAACCAAAAAGATAAATTTTTAGGTAAAATGATAAAATGTTTAATTGGAACAGTTACATTTTCAGTTTTTAAATAACAAATTAAAAAAAAGTTTAATTTTCAAAAAAAGTGATGAAGTTTCAACTAAAATGAATAATCTTCAACTGGAATAGTTCAATTTTTAATAAACAGATGAAATTACAACTGAAATATTTAATCTTTATCTAGAATTATTGATTTTTCAACTCAAAAGATTAATTTTAAAACAAAAAGATGAATTTTTGACAACAGTGTATAACTGTCGAGTGAAAAAAATGAATTTTCAGCTGAAATTATGAATAATTAATGGGAATACTTAAATTTTCAATAAAAATCTGAATTTTCGGATAGTAAGATTAATTTTCAAACAAGATTAATTTTCTACAAAAAAAAATAATTTTTCAAAAAAACTAAAAAGACCAACTTTTACCCAAACTGATGAATTTTTAAATAAAATTATGAATCTTTCTGGATTAGTTAAATGTTAAACAAAAAAATAATTTTCGACTCCAATGATGAATTTTCAACTGAAATAGTTGAATAATCAACCAAAAAGATTAATTTTCAATAAAATACATGATTTTTCAACTAAAAAAGATACACTTTCAAACAAAAAATTCAACAGTGTAATTTTCAGTTAAAAAAGTTACTTTTCAACCAAAAAGAAATATTTTTAGATAAAATAATCAAACATTTCATTGGAAAAATTACATCTTCCAATTATTGGTCAAGGGAAGGAAAAGAACAGTTTAGAGAAAAAATAAGAAATATCAAAATGGGAGAGGGAAATGTGGACGAGGAGATGGAAAAAATGATAGGAGAAA
>NC_046661.1:73970149-73971837 GCF_010883055.1 Belonocnema kinseyi | reverse complement strand
TTAATTTTCAATAAAATACATGATTTTTCAACTAAAAAAGATACACTTTCAAACAAAAAATTCAACAGTGTAATTTTCAGTTAAAAAAGTTACTTTTCAACCGAAAAGAAATATTTTTAGATAAGATAATCAAACATTTCATTGGAAAAATTACATCTTCAACCAAAAAATTAATTTTTTGATGAAAGTTTTTAGCTTTCACCCAAGTAATTAAATTTCTATTCCAAAAAGATAAATTCTCAACAAAAAATGTAGTAGTTGATTGTTTTAAAATAAGATTAATTTTATTCCATTAAAAAACGAATTTTCAACAAAATACATGACTTTTGAACCAGAAACTTGAATTTTCAGCTGAAAACGATCAACTTACAAATAAAACAGAATAGTTAAATAAAAAAAATTGATTAAAAAAAAAGAATTTTCAAAAACATTGTTAAATAAATATTATTTTACAAACGATGAATTATTGTTATAAAAATTCAGATTGTAATTTTTTTAAATTAAGCACGCTTTCGAAAAAATTCCCTGACAAAAAAAAATTGCTGACTTTTCTAGGGTTTTCCAGGCATATGAAAATTCCCTGACAATTCCAGGTTTTTCACGTAGGGTAAACGCCCTATGTTAAAAATAATCCAGACCGGACTAGAATGTTTTAATTTTCAACCAAAAAGATGAATTTTAACACAAGAAGTTTCGTTTTCAAACAAGAAGATTAATTTTCTACCAAAAAGACGATTTTCAACGAAATCCATGAATTTTCATAGAAATAGTTAAATTAAAAAAAATTGCAATCAAAAATGGAATACTTAAATATTCAGTCACAGAAATTAACAAAAAAAGTTAAATAACTTAGTAGATAGGGTAGATAAGTTTTCAACCAAAATTGGAATAGTTAGAATTTTCGTTGAAAAACTGCATTTTCCACCAAACATACGAATTTTCAACTAAATGATGATAAAGAGTATTTAATTGGAATAATTAAGCTTTTAACAAAAAAATAAATTTTCAAACAAAAAGATTATTTTTCAAACAAGAAGATTAATTTTATGCCAAAAAAGATGAATTTTTAAAAACAAAATACATAATTTTCAACAAAATAGATGAATCTTCAAGCAAAGAAGACAAATTCACAAACCAAGAGTTGAACGTTGAACCAAGATAAATTTTTAACTAAAATTATGAATATTCATCTGGAATAGCTACATTTTCAACAAAAAATTGAATTTTTTACTAAAATACTTGATCTTTGAATAGAATAATTGAATTTTCAACAAAAGAAATTAATTTCAGCGAAAAAAGACGAAATTTTTAACTAAAAGAGACAACTTTTCAAGACGAGTTGCATTTTCTACCAAAAAAAACGAATAAAAGAAAAATACATGAATCTTCAACCAGCTATTTGAATTTTCGACTAAAAATGATTATTTTCAACCAAAAGTAAAATAGTGTTAAATTTTAAGTTAAACAAACTAATTTTCAAAAAAATATTAAAATACAGTAATATAAAGCTACTTTTACAAATGGATAATCATTTTTATTCAACATTATCGAGGGGCTATTCAGTCCCAAGAATCATGTAACCCCAACTCTTGAAATCGATTTCGAATCGCATGAAATTATATGAAATCATGAAATCATTGAAATCATTTTTTAGAAAGCCCGAAGTAAAATCATCCAACGTAGTGTAC
>NC_046661.1:73920520-73970049 GCF_010883055.1 Belonocnema kinseyi | reverse complement strand
TCCCCATTCAGCACTCGAATCAGTGCATGAAATCATTTGAAATCAATTTGAAATCTGAAATCACTGGTACCCACTAGCACAGAGTGAATAGCCCCTCGAACATTATATTTCAATTAAAAACAAATTGAGTCAATTCAGTCAAATTTGAATGATTTTAGAGAATTTTAAGGTAAACGAGACAAATTAGATGATGGTTATAAAAATTCAATGTCAATTGAAAACAATTTAAAAATATGAAAAAACTTCATTGAATTTAGAAAATTTGAAATGAACTCAGAAACATTCAAGGGAATTTAAAAGACTGATGAAATGTCTAAGAATTCAAGGCGAGGCTAAAATATTTCATGGTCAATTAAATAAAAACGTTTGAAAATTAAAAAAATCCACTGACTTAAGTAGAATTGAGTAAATTTAGAAGAACTTAAGTGTTAATTACAAAATTCTAACCAAAAAGGCGACTAATTACCAAAAGAGAATTCAGAATTCTTCCAAGCAAAATTAGAATTAAAATTAGAACCAAAAGAAGAATTCAGAATTCTTTCAAGCAAAATTAATATGAATATAATATTAAATTCAATATAAAGCAGATGAAATTTCTAACATTTCCAGTAAAAATATTTCTTTTTTAAAAAGATAGATGAATTTTTAACGAAACAGTTGCATTTTAAAAGAAAAAGATGCATTTTCAACCAAAAATGGATGTTCAACTAAAATTAAAAACTGAAAAAAATATTATCAGCAAAATAGTTTAATTATAAACAAAGTAATTAAATTTTCAACAAAAGAACGGAATTTTAAACAGATTAGATCACAGACCATCAAAAACGATGAATTTTTAATGAAAAAAAAAGATTAATTTCTTACAAAACAGATGAATTTTTAATTCGAAAGGAGGAATTTGCTTCCCAGAAAAGAAGAATCTTCAACAAAACAGTAAACTCTTCGAACAAAATATATAACTTTCTAAAAAACACTAGTATTTTTTACAAAATAAATAAAATTTCAACTAAATAGTAGAATTTATGAGCAAAAATATTATTTTTTTGTAGAAAATATTTGAGTTTTCAAACCAAAAAGTTTAACTTTTAATCAAAAAAAGTTTATTTTTAATCAATAAAGTTGATCTTTCTACCAAAAAAGATTAAACTTTTATATAAAAAATCTAATATTCAACAAATCAGTTTAATTTATAACAAAAGTAGATGAGGTTTAGAAAAAAAATGATTCAATTTTGAACAAAATAATTAAATTTGCAAAAAAGAGTTGAATTGTTAACAACATAGTTGATTTTTTAAATTAAAAATACACCGTTTTTAGAAGACAATAGCATTTTTAACAAATAAGATCATTTTCAAACAATAAATAAAAAACACACTTTTTATTCTGAAGGTTGAATTTACTACCCCGAAAAGAAGAATCTTAAAAAAAAAGTGAACTTCTCAAACAAAATATACGACTTTTTAACAAAATATTTTAGTTTTTTAAAAAATAAATAAAATTTTAACAAAATATTAGAATTTATAACCAAAAAGACGATTTTTCCAGAAGATAGTTGAGTTTTCAACGAGAAAAGTTTAACTTTTAACAAAAAACTTAATTTTTAATAAATAAAGTTGACCTTTCTACCAAAATAGATAAGTTTTAGAAAAAAATGGTCCAATTTTAAATCAAATAATTAAATTAGCAACAAAATAGTTGAATTTTCAAGTCAAAAGGACACATTTTTCAGAAGTCAACAGAATTTTCAACAAATTAGATCATTTTCAACCAATAAATAAGAAAATATTACTTTTCTAATAAAAATATGAATTTTCGATCCAAAAGGACGAATTTATTATCAAAAAAAGGCGAATGTTCAATACAAATTTTAAATCTTCAATAAAATCAGATGACTTTTAAACAATTAAATTTTTAACAAAATAGTAGAATTTTTGTCCAAAACAGTGGAATTCTGAGCCAAAAATATATTAGTATACTTTTTAACAAAAAAAATTAACTTACAACCAAAAAATAGATTTTATTATCAGGTTAATTCGGTTCTATTAATTCAGTTCGCATTATTGAATTGTTAAAAATGTTCATTATCATAATTTTTTTATAATTCTAGAATTATATAATTGAAAATAGATTATTCAGAATTTGAAATAGGTGCCAAAAAAATCCAGTCATTTTTTAAAAATTCTATTACTTTTTCAGGTCTTGTAGTAACCCTGAAAGTCTCAAAATGAGATCGAAAATTTAGATTAATAAATCTAAGTCATACCTATAGTCTATTGCACAATCCCAGAGATGAAGATGCAATTCCGTAAGAACTCCTGGTGGTGAATATCCAGCAATCGGATGATCACTGACGTCTAAACAATCAGTCAATTGTGTAAACCAGGAAGTTTGAGAGGTGCACATCCTGTGCCTCAAAGTCGCATTTCTAATTCCAACTGCTACCCTAAAAGTCTGAGAAAAAATGGTCAAATTTAGCAACAATTTCTTTTGTGATAAAAAAAAAAAAAGATAAAACAAAAAAATTTGTTTATAATCCATTTTTTTCTAATATTTCAATGAAAATTGAATCCGGTACAAAAAAAATGTCAGAGTGTTTTCAATTAAATTCAATTAATTAAATATCTAAATAATAATAATCAAATAATACTTCAAACATAATTATTAATTTCTTGAATTTGTCAAAGTAGTCTATAAGTTTTAATAATAATCCAAACCATTTTTTATTTCATTTTCTTATACTTAAAATGCAGTGCATATTAAGGTAAGAATTATGTGAGAACTATATTTAATTTTATTTAATCCACTTCAAATTCATAACTTTGTAGCGAAAAAATTGCACCAAAAAGAAGATTTTTTAATAAAATACATGAATTTTCAAGCAAATAGTTAAATTTGCAGTTAAAACAAAATTATTTTTCAATCAAATACAACTGCATTTTGTAATATAAAAGATAAGTTTTAAGCCAAAAATGGAAGTTTAATTTTCCGTGAAAAAAGAAAAATTTTCTACACACAAAAAACATGCAAATTTGCAAAATTAAAGTGATGCATTTCAACTAAAATTATGAATCATTAACTGGAATAGATGAATTTTAAATGAAAAAGTTGAATTTTCAACAAAATGTGTTCAGCATTCAACCAAGTAGTTTTATTTCCAAACAAAAATGTGAATTTCAAACAAGCATTATAAATTTTGATGTGGAACACTTGATTTTTAACCAAAAATATGAATTTTTGAAACAAGAAGACTAATTCTTAAAAAAGAAGATTAATTATCTACCAATAAAGATGAGTTTTTCAATAAAATACACGAATTTTTCACTACAAAATACATAATTTTCAACCAAATAGTTGAATTTTAACTGAAGAGATTAATTTTCAACCAAAAAAGGAGTAGTTAAATTTTTAGTTGAAAAAAAAATATATCAACCAAAATGGTAAATCTTCAACTGAAATAGTTTAATTTTCAACCAAAAAGATTCTTATTCAACCAAGAAGATTAATTTCTACTAAAAGGATGAACTTTTATCTAAAAAAAATAGATTTTCAACAAAAAATTTAAGAGTTAAATTTTAAGTAGAAAAAAATTATGAATAGTTTAATTTTCCATCAAAAAGATTAAATTTGTCAAAAAAACAATAATAAATTTTCAACAAAATATATGAATTTTCAAGTAAGGATAAATTTTCAACCAAAAATCAAAACGTTAAATTTTCTGTCAAAACAAAAAAAAATTTCAACTAAAATTATGAATCTTTAACGCGAATAGTTGAATTTTAAACAAAAAGGGTAAATTTTAAACTAAAATAATAAATCTTTAAGTGGAATAGTTGAATTTTCAACTAAGAAGATGGATTTTCAAACCAAGAAGAACAATTTCTACCAAAAATACGAATTTTTATTTAACGAAGATAGATTTTCAACAAAAAATTTAAGGTTAAATTTTAATTTGAAAAAAAAGATAAATAATTTAATTTTCCACCAAAAGATTAAGTTTTTAACAAAAAAGCAACGAATTTTTGACTAAATACACAAATTTTCAAATAAAAAAGATAAATTTTTAACCAAAAATTGAAGAGTTAAATCGTCAGTTAAAAAAATTAATTTTCAATTAAAATTCCGAATCTTCAACTGAAATAGATAATTTTAAACCAAAATGATGCATTTTTAACAAAAGAGTTCAACATTCATCCAAGTAGTTTTATTTGCAACCAAAAAGATGAATTTTTGAAACAAGAAAACCAATTTTTAAACCAGTAGATTAGTTTTCTAACAAAAAAGACGATTTTTCAATAAAACACATACATTTTAAAACTAAAAATATCAATTTTCAACCAAATAGTCGCATTTTTAACTGGAAAAGACACCTCTTAACCAAAAAGGAATCGTTAAATTTTTAATTAAAAAATTAATTTTCAACCAAATGGTAAATCTTTAACTGAAATAGTTGAATTTTAAACAAAAAGGGTAAATTTTAAAATGAATAATAAATCTTGAAGTAAAAGACTTGAATTTTCAACCAAAAAATTTAAGGGTAAATTTTAATTTAAAAAAAAGATGAATAGTTTAATTTACCACCAAAAGGTTAAATTTCTACCAAAAGAAGCAAAAAATTTTCAACCAAATACATGCATTTTCAAATAAAATAATAAATTTTAAACCAAAAATTGAAAAGTTAAATTGTCAGTTAAAAAAATTAATGTTCAACTAAAATTATGAATCTTCAACTGGAATAAATTAATTTTCAACCAAAAAATATGAATTTTGAAACAAGAAAACTAATTTCTAAACAAGTAGATTAATTTTCTACCAAAAAGGCGAATTTTTCAACAAAACACATACATTTAAAAATTTTAAATCTCAATTTTCAACCAAATAGTTGTATTTTGAACTGGAAAACACACTTCTTAACCAAAAAGGAATAGTTAAATTTTCAGTTAAAAAAATTAATTTTTCAACAAAATGATGAATCTTCGACTGAAATTGTTGAATTTTAAACAAAAAGGGTCAATTTTAAACTAAAATAATAAATATTTAAGTAGAATACTTGAATTTTAAACCAAAAAATTAAGGTAAAATTTTAATTTGAAAAAAAAGATGAATAGTTTAATTTTCCACCAAAAGATTAATTTTCTAACAAAAAAAGTGAAGAATTTTCAACCAAATACATGAATTGCCAAATAAAGAAGATAATTTTTTAACAAAAATATTAAAAAGTTAAATTGTCAGTTAAAAAAATGAATTTTCAACTAAAATTATAAATCTTCAACTGGAATAAATTAATTTTAAACCTAAAAATGCGTTTTTAACAAAAGAGTTCAACATTCAACCAAGTAGTTTTCTTTGCAACCAAAATGATGAATTTTAAACTAAAAGGTGAATATTTAACTGAAACACTTGAATTTTCAACCAAAAATATGAATTTTTGACACAGGAAGACTTATTTATCTGATTTTTCCACTAAAAAGACAAACTCTCAAACAAATAGTTGATTTTTTTAACTGAAAAAATTAATTCTCAACCAAAAAAGAAATAGTTAAATTTTCAGTTAAAAAATTCATTTTCAACTACAATGATGAATCTTCAAATGAAATAGTAGAATTTTAAATAAAAAAGGTCAATTTTTAAATAAAATGAAGAATCTTTAAGTGCAATAGTGGGATTTTCAACAAAAAGAAAGAATTTTCAACTCAGATGATTAATTTGTACAAAAAAGCCAAATTTGTATCTGAGATACATAGATTTTCAATAAAAAATTGAAAAGTTAAATTATCATTTGAAAAAAAAGATGAATAGTTTAATTACCATGTAGATATAATCTCAACAATATTTTGTTGAAAACAAAACAAAAAAATGTTAAAAAATTGTTGAGGTTACACTCACATGATCTTCAATTTCGAATAAGAAAAGCAACAATATTTTTCAACTAAAATGATGAATCTTTAACTGGGATAGTTGAATTTTCAAGCAAAGGATGAATTTTCAAACCAAGAAGATTAATTTCTACCAAAAATACGAATTTTTATCCCACGAAGATAGATTTTCAATAAAAAATTTAAGGTTAAATTTTAATTTGAAAAAAAGATGAATAATTTAATTTTCCACCAAAATATTAAGCTTCTAACAAAAAAGCAACGAATTTTTGACTAAATACATGAATTTTCAAATAAAAAAAATAAATTTTTAACCAAAAATTGAAAAGTTAAATCGTCAGTTAAAAAAATTAATTTTTAATTAAAATTCCGAATCTTCAACTGAAATAGATCAATTTTAAACCAAAATGATGCATTTTTAACAAAAGAGTTTAACATTCATCCAAGTAGTTTTATTTGCAACTAAAAAGATGAATTTTTGAAACAAGAAAACTAATTCTAAACCAGTGGATTAGTTTTCTACCAAAAAAGACGATTTTTCAACAAAACACATACATTTTAAAACTAAAAATATCAATTTTCAACCAAATAGTCGCATTTTTAACTGGAAAAGACACCTCTTAACCAAAAAGGAATAGTTAAATTTTCAGTTAAAAAAATTAATTTTTCAACAAAATGATGAATCTTCGACTGAAATTGTTGTATTTTAAACAAAAAAGGTGATGAATTTTGTATTCAAATGCTCAATAATTTACACGTATAAGCTGGAAGGTATTAGCACTTTTCAACTAAATAATTTCAAGTTTAATGAATTTAAACTTTTAAAGCTAAAAATGTTTTTCGTAAACAGAAAGATTAATTTTCTATAAAAAAAAGACTATTTTTCAACAAAAAATATGAACTTTTAACAAAAAAGTTGAATTTTCAAGTAAAAAATACCAATTTTCATCTAAAAAGCTTAATTTTCTACAAAATTAATAAATCTCCAAATAAAATAATGAATCTTCTTGAAGAATAGAAGAAGTTTTAACAAATATATGAATTTTTGGGAAAAAAGTTCAATTTTTAACTAAGTGCTTTTATTTTCAACCAAAAAGATTAATTAATAAATAAACTAATCAATATTCAATTGCAATATTTGCATTTTAAAGCAAAAAAAGGTTTGTCTAAACAGAAAGATTAATTTGCTATAAAAAAAGACTATTTTTCAACATAAAAATATGAACTTTTAACAAAAAGGTTCAATTTTAAACTAAAATAATAAATCTTCAAGTAGAATACTTTAATTTTGAACCAAAAATTTAAGTTTAAATTTTAATTTAAAAAAAAGATGAATAGTTTAATTTTCCATCAAAAGATTAATTTTCTAACAAAAAAGTAAAGAATTTTCAAAAAACAAAAGAGTTCAACATTCAACCAAGTATTTTTCTTTTCAACCAAAAAGATGAATTTTAAACTAAAATTATGAACATCTATCTGGAACACTTGAATTTTCAACCAAAAATATGAACTTTGAAACAAGAAAACTAATTTCTAAACAAGTAGATTAATTTTCTACCGAAAAAGGCGAATTTTTATCCAACGAAGATAGATTTTCAACCAAAAATCCAAGGATAAATTTTAATTTGAAAACAAACTTCGAATAGTTTAATTTTCTACAAGAGAGATTAAATTTCTAAGAAAAAAGCAACGAATTTTCAACAATAAACATAAACTTTCAACTAAAAGATAAATTTTCAACCAAAAAGGGAAAACTTTAAATTTCAGTTGAAAAAACAAAATATGTTTCAACTAAAATGATAAATCTTTAACTGGAATAGTTGAACATTAACCCACTCCTGCGAAAAACCGGGAATTTACAAAAACTCAAAACAAAAAATGCAAAATTAAAAAAAAAACTAAATAAAAAATAAAGAAACCTTAATTTTGTGAGTTTGGTGTGCAGCCTGGATGCGAATAGCAAGTGTGAGCATGTCCTTTTCCGTCGATTTAAGAGTGATATTGGCTCCGGGTTCAGTTCTGTAAATCGCCGCTTGACAATGCCTCGGAGTGATGCTGTTGATGGACCTCAAAGGCGGCGATTGAGAAGGCGTTGTCGTCAACCCACAATGATTTAAGGACAAGTTTTTGATCATCGCGCAAATATATCCGAGGTTAATATCACCCTTATATGCAGTCACGGAAAAAAGGGTCGCATCCCCGAGTCTCAAAATCAGCTCGCCCTGTTGACCAGGAATCACATTTCGCAGAGAATCTCTCACCGGAGTATACATGCTCAGCAGGCCGTGGTTTATATTCAGGGTCAATGCGAGTTTAGACTGTCCGCTTTTCGAAACTCGGCTTGGTTTTGCTTTGTGCATTTTTTCCTGTGTCGAGTAAAATATTCCCTCGTCGTCGAAGGAATCCGAGTCTGAATCGTACTGAATTCCACTTTTGCACATGCTGAATCTGGACAGGGTTCAGCGAAAGATTTGATAATTCGTGTTTCAAAGAAGGAAGATTTAAATTTTTTAACTAAGAACCAGCAAAAGATGTGACTTTTCAAACAAAAAAGATGGTTTTCTATCGTAGACAGGCCTGTGAGTCCCTATGTGTTTAAATATACAGAGTGACCGTTTTAATCGAAGAAAAATATTCCCGGTTTTTTCCCGATTCGTAAACATTTTTCCCGGTCAATAAAATTTTTTAAATTGAACTCTATTCTAAACAGTAAAATTACAAGTAATACAAAATAAACAACAATTTAAAGCATTTAAAGAGGAACTATTGAATTTTAAACTTTTTAAATTTAAGTTTAAAAGTTTTTAAATTCAAAAATTTTGTATTCAAATGCTCAATAATTTACACGTATAAAGTGGAAGGTATTAGCATTTTTAACTAAATAATTTCAAATTTAATGAATTTAAACTGCAAAATTCAGAATTTTGAACATTCGTATATTATAGAGTTCAAAGATTTAGATTAGGTTCCGAAAATATAAATCCACGTTAACTTTTTCAGTACTCTAAATTAAAGAATGAATCAATGAACTTTAAAAATTTTCAAAATTATATTATTAAGTTATTTTAGGATAGAAAAATAAATTTTTTTAAAAGTAAAGTTCCTTAATTATTAATTAAATTATTTTAATTTAAAATATTTTAAGCATCCTTGAAAAGCTTTAAAATTTTATTTCGTAATGTTGAGAAATTTAGAAGTTATTTTAATTTTCTTCAAATTTCAAATATTTTTCAGAATTTCTAAATAACTTTTAAAATTAACTGAATTTGTCCTGTAACTTTTAGACAAAAACTGCAAATTAAAAAAAATCCTTACCATTCGAATTTATAAATAACAATTTATTATCTATAAGGAAAAATTAGAGTGATTAGAAGAGATATTCAAAGGAAAATTGAAAATGAAATTTTCATTTTGAAAAATTATTTTAACAGAATATTTAAAAATATTTTAAGAGATTTCCAAAATTGTCAAAAAAGGTCCTGGAAGATTTTACAGATTTTTTTTTAATTTGCAGGATTTTCTAAAAATGTTAAGGAAAATTTCATTCTTTTTAAAATATGTTTAGAAGTTCTGAAAAAAATTGTGCACGCTTCGTTTAAATTACTTGATATCAGTCAAAATTTTAAATTAATTTTTACTGTTTTCAAAACTTCTAAGTATCTCTTAAATTTACTCAAATTTTTTCTACAAATAACAATTGTTCAATTATTATTTATACATAAAAATTCAACAATTTCACTTACATATAACATTTATTTTAAAAGAAAAACAAAAAAGGTAACGTTATCAATTTGTAAAGCTTTTTGAAATTTTAAAAATTCAAATACTTATTCTTTTCAAATACCTAAATTAAAAATTTCAAAGCAAATGTGTTAAAAATTGAATAATTCAGGCTTGAATAAAATTTTTAATTTAATCAAAAATTTAATTATGACTATATTATTATGAAGTTAATTTTAAGTTGTAAATAGTTCAAAAAACGGACAGAAATACTATATTAATAAATGTATTGATTAAATTTCATATAAGAAATAATAAAAAAAGAAGACCTAAAACTTTAAATTAAAAATATTTTACTGACGAATCATAAAAATTTGTATTTAAAAATAAACTTGTCGGAATTAAATCAATTACTGTCCAGATTTTTATACTGAAAGTACAGATCCATTTAAAAAATAATTTATTTATTTATGTTTACAGTTGATAAAATAAAACTTTTTTTAATAAAAAATGTTCAACTTAACATTGTTTTAATTTTGAATTGTTTAAATCTTCGAGACTGAACTTTAATTATCAAAAAAACTGTTGAAATCCAACTTGGGCAGATTTTTCTTCTGAAAATTCGTAAAATTCCCGACGAAGAAATAAATTTAGTCATTTCCCAGGTTTTCCTGGTCCAGCGGCCACCCTGATTATAGTTTGAACAAATTATTATTGTTGATAACTATCTACTCATATATTAATGCTAGATAATTGCGGTTTTGTTATGAAATTTTTCACTTTTTGTCAACTTTTCACTTCGAGCGAGGTAATAATTAATAAAAATTAAAAAATATAAGAAAAAAATAAGTAATCTTACCTCGGGTAGATTGATTCCTGTAGAAGATTTGAGGAGAAATCAAGTCCCATGTGACTTTCGGCGGTTGCGTATATTGGCCTGGGAGCAGAAGGCTCCCATAAAAAGAGATCCGTGTTAAATCGGTTGTACAGCAACTCGTATAAACGTTTTGACGGAATTTGGAGTGAAGTACAAGGGAGGCCGATTTCCAATTGAATTCTCGATCCGTGAATTCCTTCCTCGATAAATTCGAGCATTTCTTTCCGATTTCCTGGGATTATAAGCTCCTCGCCTTCCCTAAAAACCGTATAAGTTTTCAATGAACTTGCAAATTTTTTAATATTTCCATATTTTAAGTCACTGAAAAGGGTTAAATTAGTAAAATAAATACGTATTTTTAATCAATTGAACAGTTTGCTTCAGGGCGTTTACTTAAAACATGGAAAAAATTCCCTAATTCCAGGTTTTTTTCAGGCATCTCAAGTTTTTTTCAGGTATATTTTTTGCGAGTTTATTATAAATAATGTTTTTTTTTAGTTAAAAGGAATTTAATTAATTTTACAAGATATTATTAAATATTTATACTAAAAACAAAATGAATACTTTTCTTAAATTTCTCCTTAAAGTCCATGAATTTGAATAATAGTTCAAACAAATTTTTTATTTTATTAAGTTATATTTAAAGTGTAGTGCATATTTAGGTAAAACAATGTAAGCACTATAATAAATTCAATTTAAACAGTTTCGCAAATTTCTAAATTTTCAAGTAAGAATTTGGATTTTCAAACAGATGGATAGAATGTTTAACCAAATAGTCGAATTTTTAACCGAAAAGATTAATTTTCTACCAAAAAAGATGTAAAAAACATTAATCCTTAATCAAACAGTTGAATTTTAAACAGGAATAGATCGATTCTCAAATAAACAGATGAATTTTAAACTGAAAAAGATCAGTCTTTAATAAAAAATGGAATAGTTCAATTTTCAGTTTAAAAAATTATTTTTTCACCAAAAAAAAGAGATTTATTCCGAAAACAAATTTAACTTTTAATCAAGTAGTTTTATTTTCAACAAAAATATTAATTAATAAATTAAATTATTTGATTAATGAACTTATCAATATTCAATTGCAATACTTGCATTTTAAAGCTAAAAAAGTTTTTCGTAAACAGAAAGATTAATTTTCTATAAAAAAATACTATTTTTCAACAAAAAATATGAACTTTTAACAAAAAAGTTGAATTTTCAACTAAAAAGCTGAATTTTCAACAAAACTAATAAATTTCCAAATAAAATAATGAATCTTCTTCAAGAATAGAAGAAGTTAAAAAAATATATGAATTTTGGGAAAAGAGTTCAATTTTGAACTAAGTGGTTTCATTTTCAACCAAAAAGATTAATTAATAAATAAAATTATTTAATTAATAAATTGATCAATATTCAATTGCAATAGTTGCATTTTAAAGCAAAAAAGGCTTGTCTAAACAGAAATATTAATTTGGTATAAAAAAGACTTTTTTTTCAAAATAAAAATATGAACTTTTGAAAAAAAGTTGAATTTTCAACTAAAAAATACCAATTTTCAACTAAAAAGCTGAATTTTAAATAAAACTCATAAATTTTTAAATCAAATAATAAATCTTCTTCAATAATAGAAGTTTTAAAAAATATATGAATTATTGGGAAAAGAGTTCAATTTTGAACTAAGTGGTTTTATTTTCAACCAAAACGATAAATTTCCTACCACAATGAGGATTTTTCAGCAAAATACATAAATTTTCAATGAAATATTTGCATTATCAAATACAAAAAGAAAAAATTTTAACCAAATAGTTGAATTTTAAACTAAAAAAGATCAATTTTCGACGAAAAATGGAATATCAGATTCATTTTTACCAAAGAAGACGAATTTTACAGAAAATACATGAATTTTTAATTAAAAACATAATTTGCAAAACAACAATTGCATAATAACATTTTCAGTAAAAAAATTAATTTTTAACTAAAAAACATAATTTTTCAACCCACTACTGAATGGTTACATTTTCAGTAAAAAAAATCAATGTTCAAATAAATAAAAATTTCAACTAAAGAGTTAAAGCTGCAACTGGGATAGTTAAAATTTTGAGTGAATTTCAGTCAAAGAAAAAAATTTATTTAAAAAAAATAGCTCATTTTCTAACCAAAGAGATAAATTTTCAATTAAAATGATGAATATTTAAGAACAACAAATTAATTTTTAACAAAACAGTAACTCTCAATCAAGTGATTAAATCTTCATTGAAAAAATAAAAATTCGGTGTAACAAATGTATTAGTAATTATTTCAACCAAAGAAAATTTAAATGTTTAATAAAAAATAATTAAATTCAATCAAAAAGAACGAATTTAAAAAAAAATACATGAATTTTCTACCAGATACTTGAATTTTCAGTTAAAAAATTGATATCAAACAAAAAAAAAGAATTTTCAACAAAATAGTTCAATACATCAATATAAAGCTACTTTTACAAATGAAAAATCGTTCTTATTTCATTTAAAATTATTTTAAAAAATTAAGCACGCTTTTGACAAAAATGTCCTGACTTTAAAAAAATCCGTGAATTTTGAAGATATATACAAATTCCCTGACAATTTCATGGTTTTTCAGGCTTTATTTTTTTTAGGCAAAATTTTCAGGTTTCTAAACTAATATTTTATAAGCTTTAAAAATTAATTTAAAGTTTATTTAAAATGTTATTCTTTAATCTATTATTGAATTAAAATCATATTTATTTATCGCATTAAATTCGAACCGAATTATGTAATAGAAACCAATAAGACAATTTATTAATTTTTGATTAAAAGTTCATTCGTTTCGGCAGAAAAGTTTATTAATAAATTTTTGGTTAAAAATTCATTTTTTTCGGTAAAAATATTATTATTTTTATTATCATTTTGTTAAAATGTCGTACTATTTGGTTAAAAATAAAGTTTTTGCTCAAGAATTTAACTTTATAGTTACAAGTGTTATTATTTGGTTCGAAATTGATTTTTGTTGTTGAAAATTCACAAAATTTGTAAAAAAAAGTTGTGTTGAAGTTATGTTGAAATAAAGAAGATAATTTTTCAATCGAAAATGGAATAGTTAAATTTTCAGTTAAAAAAATAATTTATAATCAAACTGATGAATTTTTCTGGAATAGTTGAATTTTAAATAAAAAAAGTTGACTTTTTAAACAAGAATATTAATTTCAATAAAAAAAGAAAAATTATTAACAAAATACATGAATATTCAAAGAAGTAGTTAAATTTTCAACTAAACACGATAAATTTCGAAACAAATACTTATTTGTTGAACTAAAAAATATCTATTCATAACGAAAAATGGAAAATTCCAAAATTAATTTTTTAACCATATTAATTAATTTAAAACTAAAATGCTGATCCTTCAACTGGAATAGTTGCATTATGCAAATGAATTATCGACTAAAAACATGAATCTTTAACCGGAATAGATGAATTTTCAATCAAAAAGATTAATTTGTACTAAAAAAGGAAAAGTGTCAACAAAATCGATGAATTTTCAACTGAAAAAAATCAATTGTCAAGTAAAAATTTAATATTTAAATTTTAAAATGAAAAAATTAATGTTCAATCAAAGAGATACACTTTTAACTAAAACGATAAATATTCAAATGGAATAGTTAAATTTTCTGTCAAAAAAAATTAACTTTAATTTAAAGAAAAAATGAATTTTAAGAAAAATATCTCATTTTTCAACTCAATTAATTTTAAAAACAAAAACAAAAAATGTTTAATAAAAGAGTTTAACCTCCAAGCACGTATTTAGGTTTTTATTCTGATAAAATTAATTCTTAACAACAAAAAAGTATTTGATATTTTAATCAAAAATAGTTTAATTTCATCAAAAAAATACGATTTTTCAAACAAACTCTTGAAGTTTCAACTAAAAGCGACCAATTTTAAACAAGAAATAGGATAGTTAAATTTTCAGTTAGAAAAATAAATTTTGAACAAAAAAAAACAACAAATTTTCATCAAAACAGATAAATTTTGAACTGAAAAAATATCAATTTGCAACGAAAAATGGAATAGTAAAATTTTCAGTTAAAAAAATTTTTTAAATCAAATTAAATAATATTCAATTAAAATGATGAACTTTCAATAGTAATAATTGAATTGTTATATTAAAATCTGAATCTTTAACTGGAATATATGAATTTTCAATCCAAAAGATCAATTTATACCAAAAAAGAAAGATTGTAAACAAAATATATGAATTTCCAACTAAAAAATATTAATTAACTAAATATTAAATATTTAAAATTTCAGTTAAAAAAATTAATTTTCAATAATGAACATGACTTTTATACAAATATGATGGAATATTCAATTGAAATAGTCTCATTTTCAGTTTGAAAAAGTTATCCACAAAAATACAACTAATTTTCTAAAAATATTGAAATTTTCAAATAAAGATTTTCAACTAAAGTTCATTTTTCAAAAACAAATTATATAGTTACATTTTTGGTTAAAAAATTAATGTACAACATAAGTGATAAATATTTATCTAAAACGATGGAATATTCAAATGGAATAGTTAAATATTCAGTAAAAAAAATTCATTTTTAGCCAATAAAGAATTTTCAACAAAATATCTCATTTTTTAACTAAAGAGATGAATTCTCAATTAAAATGATGAATCTTCAAACCAAAAAATAAAGGTTTAAGAAAAGAGTGTAACTTCCCAGCACGCAATTACATTTTTATTTCAATCAAATGAATTTTTCAAATAAAATTGAATTTTTAATAAAAAAAAATAGTTTAATTTAACCAAAAAAAAAAAAAAACAACTTTTCAACATGAGTTAAATATTCAGCAAAGAAGGATTTTTCAGCCGAGAGAAAGATTTTCAAACAAACGCTTAAATTTTCAAAAAAGTATAAGAATTTTCAACCAGATACTTGAATTTTCAACTAAAAACGAGCAATTTTGAACAAAAAAATATATTAAAATTATCAGCTACAAAAATTAACTTCAAACAAAACAAAAAAAAACCAACAAATTTTCAAAAAAAATAGTTAAATTTGGAACTAAAAAAATATAAATTTGTAACGAAAAGTGGATTGAACTATAAATATCAATTTCTACAAAAAAGATAGATTTTCAACTAAAGCTCATAGTTAAATTTGTTGCCAAAAAAATTAATTTTAAAGCAAAGAGATACATTTTTAACTAAAGCGATAAATATTCAAATGAAATAGTTAATTTTTCAGTAAAAAAATTAATTTTTAGTCAAAGAAAAAACGAATTTTTAGCAAAAAATCTCCTTCAATTAAAGAGATGAATTTTCAATTAAAATAAAAGAGCTTAACTTACAAGAACGTAATTGAATTTTTATTTAAAAAAAAAGAATTCCTATCAACAAAATAGTAGTTGATATTGCAACCAAAAAAAAATTAAATTTTGTTATCAAAAATAGTTGAATTTAATCCAAAAATGGACTTTTCAACATGAGTTAAATGCTAAAAAAAAAGATTTTTCAGTAGAGAAATATTTTCAAACAAACTCTTGAATTTTCAACAAAATATAAGAGTTTTTAATCAGATACTTCAATTTTCAACTAAAAACGATCAATTTTAAACAAAAAATAGAATAGTTAAATTTTCACTTAAAAAAATTAATTTGAAACAAACAAAAAATTTTTAACCGAATAGTTAAATTTTGAACTAAAAAAATATCAATTTGCAACGAAAAATGGAATAGTTAAATTTTCAGTTAACAAAAAAATGTAACCAAATTAAATAATATGCAACGAAAATGATGAGCCTTCAATTGAAATAATTGAATTTTTAACTAAAAAGATGAATCTTTAACTGAAATATATGAATTTTCAACCCGAAAGATTAATTTATACCAAAAAAGAAAAATTGTAAAAAAATACCTGAATTTACAACTAAAAATGGCATATTTAAATTTTTAGTTAAAAAAATTAATTTCCAATCAAAATCATAAATTTTGGACAAATATGATGGAATATTCAATTGAAATAGTCACATTTTCAGTTAAACCAAAATTATGACAAAAAAAACAACTAATTTTCAAAAAATATTTACTTTCTTAAACAAAGATTCTCAACAAAAAATCATTTTTCAATCAGAAATTAAACAGTTAAATTGTTTTTAAAAAAAATTAATGTACAACATAAGAGATACATTTTTATTTAAAACGATGAAATATTCAAATGGAATAGTTAAATTTTCATAAAGAGTTTAACTTCCAAGCACGTAATTAAATTTTTATTCCAAAAAATTAATTCTTAAGATCAAAAAAGTATTTGATATTTCAATCAAACAGGATTCAATTTTTTATCAAAAATAGTTTAATTTAACCAAAAAAAGACGAGTTTTCAACACGAGTTAATTATTTAACCATGAAAGTTTTTTCAGCCTAGAGAGAGAAATATTTTCTTTAAAAACCTCTTAAATTTTCAACAAAATAGACGAATTTCCAACTAGATACTAGCTAGCAGGCTAGTTAAAATTTTAGTTAAAAAAATTAACTACAAAAAAATTAATTTTTAACAAAATAGTGGGATATAGTAACATAAAGCTACTTGTACAAATAAATAATCATTGTTATTTATATTGCAATTTAAAAAGAAATTAGACGCAATTTAAAAAAAAAATTAGACACACCTTCGAAAAAATTCTCTGACTTAAAAACAAAAATCTCCTGACATTTCCAGGTTTTTCCAAGTATATAAAAATTCCACATTTTCCAGGTAAAATATATACCCTGAACCTTACCAAAAAAAACCGAATTCATCAATTTACCTGTTCTCGGGATCGGTTCTTTCTCCCTGATTTTGAGACCTAGCATGAGGAGTATCAGATTCGTGAATAATTCTTTTCGAGCTAAAAGGGGAGGGCTCATGTCTCGCGGCGTTTTCCAAATTTTCAAGGGTGTCATCCAAACTCGATTCTGGCTCTCCTTCGGAACTATCTTCGAGAGGTCCTCCGAGATGCTTTGGATAAACTGTGATAACGATTCTGGGCCAACCAAAGCCCTCATTGTCCGGTTGAAGAGATCCATCTGATTTTTCGTCCGCTGAGGCTTTTCCAATTTCGACGGGAACATCCGAATCAGCCTCGGTGTATGTCAGGAGCAAACGACGGCACTGAATTTCGTGCCTTGCCAGATGATGGGATTGACTTTCCATTGACGAATGGATCTTGGTGTCTATTAGTTTAAAAGTTACGTAGTCTGGACGCACGGATCGCTTCCACCAGGGAACGCGATTCATATCGTGCAGAGGCCTCATATCTGGTATTGGAAACCTATTTCAAAAACGAAACACAAAAGAAATCAATTTAGATTTTAATTTGACTTTGAATTCTTCCACAATAGTTTTCATTTTCATGCTACCAGTTAGAGTTCTGAGCCGTTTATATTACTTTGAGAACGGTAACGAGAATATAACCGAAAGATAAATTCTCTGAGAATTTATGAGAATCTCAGAATTTATTTTAATTAATAGAAAATTGCATTTTTTTGGCTAACTTTTCGGTTGAAAATTCAACTCTTTTTTTTTGAAATTTTGTTTAAAATTTATATTTTGGTGTTGAAAAATGAACTGAAATATTTTCTGGATGAAAGTTCCACTTATACAAAAAAATTTTTTTTTTAATACAAATTCATCTGTTTTAGTACAAAATTGATCTTTTTGGATAAAAATGCACCTATTAGGTAGAGAATTTAACTATTTTGTTAAAAATTCATCCTTTTTAGTTGAAAAAGTTCGTCTTTTTGGATTGAAAATTCAATTTTTTTCATAGAAAATAATTTTTTTGTTACAAAAATTCAATTTTTGATGTTACTGAGTTAACTGGAATCTTTTTTGGATGAAAACTCAACATTTTTTGTTAAAAAAAATTCTTTTGCTTTAAGATACATTTAATATTTTTTTTATAAAAGTGTAATTATTTGCTAGAGAATTCGACAATTTTTTTTAAAAAGTCATCATTTTTGGTTAAAAATTGGTCTTTCTGGATTGAAAATTCAATTGTTTTGGTAGAAAATTATTTCTTGATAAAAAAATTCATAGTTTGATCATTTGGTTGAATTGCTTTGTTAAGAAATCACTTTTTTGTTAAAGATTTATATTTTAAGTTGAAAAGTTATCTCATTGGTTAAAAGTTTAATTATTTTGTCATAAATTAATCTTTTTTAATTGAAAATTCAACCACTTGGGTCAAAGTTAAACTACATTGTGAATTTTTTTCATTGAGGGCTTATGTCTGGTTAAAAATTTAACTGTTCAGTGGAAAATACTTTTTTTTGGGTTTAGAATTCATTTTGTAACAGAAAATGTAACTTTTCCCTTTTTTTATGATTGATATTTTTCAGTTAAAAATTCGCGTTTTTTTTGTAAAAAATAAATTTTTAGTTTGAAATTTTCTTATTTTTTTACCTAAAAATGCATGAGTTTCGTGTCAAATTAATTTTTTGTTGACCAGTCATATTTTTTGTTTGAAAATTGAATTTTTATGAAGAAAATTTATCTTCTGGTTTGAAGGTTCAATAATTTAGATAAACTTTTATTTATTTTTGGAGTAAAAAATCTTTATTTGTTGGAAATTCGTCTTTTTGGGTTAGAATTATTTTCTTTTGCTCTATAAATTTAATAATTTTTTATTAAAATATAAACTATGACACTTTTTCGTCTGTAATTTGTCTTTTTAGGTTAAAAATTGAACTATTATGTTAAAAATTCAAATATTTTGTTGAAAATTCCAGTCTTTTGTTAAAGAGTTATCTTTTTAAGCAGAAAAAACTTTTCTTTTTTGTTTGAAATTAATTAATACATTTGAAATTTTTTAATTTGTATATGAAACACTAATTCCTGAAAATATTGTTAAAAATCATAAATTCTTAAATTCTTTATAATTTTTTTAACTTCTCCTAAATTCTGTCATATTCTCGGTTATATAACCTAAACTTAATTTCTCGGGAATTTAAGAACTCTACTCTCAGTATGATTGGGAATGGTGAGCTACCGTTTGGCCACCTGGTGACGACAATTGGAACTAGAAAGAGTAGGTACCATTCTAAAGATGTATTTTAATTTTTGCATACAAGTGTTTTTACGATTGTTTTGTGAATTATAAAATAATGATTGAATGCTAAAAACAAATCTTCAGAAAAAACAAATAGTTTTAGATAGAATTCCCATCTTATACAATGAAAAAACACATATTTGTGAAATAGATTTTGTTAAAAAAAAAACACAATTATTTCCCTATTTGGCGTGAATTTTTAATGCATTTTAAGCTTAAATAAACAGAAAAATTGTATCCAGATTAAGAAAAGAATACTAATAATAGACGATTGAAATTGAAATACAAATTCTAACCTAAATTTTAGTTCATATTTTTAAATTGTAAATGTTTCATGTATGAATTAATAAAATTTTACTTTGAGTTCATTTTTGCTTCAAAATAAGTCCATTTAGGTTTATAATCTTTTGAAAATTACAGTAAATAGAACAATAATTGTTTTTTTTGTTTGTAGACAAATATTTATGCAAAAAAAGTCTTTTCTCACTGTATAATATGTCATTTCCATCTAAAACCCTTTGTTTCTTATAAAGACTTATTTTTATTATCCAATAAACACTTTAAACTCCGCACAAAAATATTTAAAACACTTTTATGCACAAATTCAAATGTATCTTTAAAAGCGTACCTATTCTATTCATTTCGGATTTTCGTCACCAGGTGGGGCATCATAGTTTAAGCATTCCCAATTTTCAGTGTTGTAATAAAATATTCTTGACCTTTATGTGCTTTTGAGAATTTAATGAGCATTTATCGACATTTTTAATTGACAAAATCGTATTTTCTATCTTTATTAATAATAATTAAATTATTTAAATTTCGAGGAAAAATGTACCGCATCAAATTGGAAAATGCGCTTAATTTCAATTCTAAAATCATTCAAAGTAATAGAAAACATTGCGTATACCAATTTCTAAATTCTTCTAGGTACGAAACCAACTAAACACCTAGAAAATTAATAATATCAATGAAAAAAACTTTTGCTTCCAAATACATTTTAAACGCTTTTTAGTTAAGTTTCAAAATTAAAAAGATAAATTTTGAACCTAAGAAATGAATTTTTAACTAAAATTATGAATCTTCAACCAAAAATAAGAAATTTTAACCAAATTGTTAGTTGATTTTTTAACCAAAAATATTAATTTTATACCAAAAAAGACTCATTTTCAACAAAGTACATGAACTTTCATCTAAAAGAGATTAATTTTCGAGAAAAATCAGACTAGTTAAAATCCTGGAAAATAAATTTTCAAACAAAAAAAAAATTTCAACAACAAAATATTTCTTTTTATCCAAAAAAATTAGTTTCTAACAAAAACTAGAAGAATTAAATCTACAGTTAAAAAATCAATTTTCTAACAAAAAAATCAATATTCTAGCAAAACAGATACAGTTTCAATCAAATATATAAACTTTCAACTAAAAAATATAAATTTACAAACCAAAACTAGAATACTTCAATTTGCAGTTAGAAAAGTAAATTTTAAACAAAACAAAAAAACTCGTTTTTAGCTAAAGTAATTTGTTTTCAACAAAAAATATAAGTTTTCAAGTAAACATGGAGTAGTTACATCTTCAGTTTAAAAAAATTATAATTTTCAAGTAGAAAAACCAAATTTTCCGCGAGAGAAATTAATTTTTAATTACAGTGATGAATTTTCAACCAAAAATATGAATTTTTGACCACATAGTGGAATTTTCAAATCCAAAAGATGAATTTCTCTATATAAAAAAACGAATTTTTAACTACATATCATGTTTACAAACAAAGAAATAAATGCTTAACACAAAATAGAATAGATGAATTTTCTACAAAAAAAAAAACGAATTTTCAACAAAATAGTTAAATTTTCTACCAAAGATACTAATTTTTTAACCAAAAAGATAAAGTTACAACTAATGAGAGTAATCTTCTACCAAAAAAATGACGGATTTTGAAGAAATAATAGAATTTTCACCTAAAACCGAAAAATTTTCATCTAAAAATAGAATAATTAGATTTTTAGTAAAAACTTAATTTTCAATAAAATCCAAGTCAATGTTCAACCTGGAAGATTAAATATCTATAAAATATACAGGTTTTCGACAAAAAGGGAACAATTAATTCTTTTATTACGGATTAACAATTATAGTTAAAAAGGCCAATATCAGCTTTTAATTGAAGTTTTGTGTTAAAAAATGTATTGTTTTGCAGAAAACTAATCTACTTGGCTTGAAAATTAAACTTTTCGGTTGAAAAATCATATTTATTGTTTATAATTGAACTATTTTGTAAATAATTCGTCTTTAAAATCAAACAAGTTTATTTAAAATTCATGCGATTTGTTCAAAAATTTTTTAAAATTCTTTTTGTTTCAAAGTTATTTTCTTTATCAGACTTTTTATCTGAAATATTAACTATTCCATTTTCGATTGAACCTTTATCTTTTAAATTGTATAAGTTAAAAAATCAACTATTTGGTAGAAAATTCATATGTTTTGTCGAAAATTCAAATGTTTGGTAGAAAATTTATATATTTTTATTAAAAATGATATTTTTTTGTTGACAAAAATTCATCTTTTTCGATTTAAAAGTCCATTGTTTCTTAACAGATTCAATTTTTAAGCTTAAAACTTTAGTGTTTTGTTGAAAATTCATAATTCTTTGTACAAAATTTAATCTTTTTCGAAGAAAATGTATCGTTTTTGGTAAAAAAAATGTGTTATTCTTTAGTTGGAATATTAACTGTTACGGGAGAATTCCTATTTTTTGGTCGAAAAGTCGATTATTTGACTTTAAGTTTAAATACTTTGTAAACAAATTTGTTTTTTAATTAAGGATTAATAATTATAGGTAAAAATGCAACTATTGGCTTTTAAATAAACTTTTGCGTTAAAAATTCTACTGCTTTGCAGAAAATGCATCTTTTTGACTATGAAATTAAGTAATTTTCTTGAAAATTTATGTAATTTGTTCCAAAATAGTCTTCATTGATAAAACGCTAATCTTCTTAGTCGCAAAATTCATATTTTTTAATGAAAATTTAACAATTCTATTTTTTGTTAAAACTGTATTCTGCAATATTGTATAAATTAAAAAATCAACTTCTTCTTTTTAGGTAGAAAATTATTCTGTTTTATTGAAAGTTAAACATTTTGGTTGAGTATTCAACTATCTTATTAAACATTCAACTTTCTTGATTAAAAATGAAGTTTTTTTTGATGAAAATTTAACTGTCTTCTAAAAAATTTGTCTTTTTGTCTTGAAAATTCAAATATTTGAATAAATTTAAGTCTTTCTTGTTTGAAAATTTGACCATTTGATTGAAAATTTACTTTTGTATACTAAAAATTCAACTATTTACTTAGAAATTCAACTATTTTGTTAAAGTTTTAATTATTTTTGAAATTATATTGATCATTTTTGGTCAAAAATTCAACTAAGTTGTTTAAAATTTATTCTTTTGGATTGTAAATTCTTCTTTTATAGTAGAAAAGTCACCCTTTTTCATTAAAACTTTGTCTTTCTTGGTTAAAAAGTAACAGTTTCGTTGAAAATTCAACCGTCTTTGAAAAAATTCAGCCTTTTAGCTTAAAATTCTTCTATTTGGTTAAATACCTAACTATTTTTCGAAAAACTCGTCACGTGCACGGGAAAGCTCATATATTTTATTGGTAATACAACAGTTTGGTTAATAATTAAATTTTTTTAAATTCTTTGTTTTTAATGAAAATTTGACTATTTTCCTTAAAATGCAATATTTTAAGGCTTGAAATCTTGGAAATTTAAAGTGTTTCGTATTGAATTGAATATTTTATCTACATTAATTTTATTAAAAATAATTTATAAACGTAAAATACTTCTTTAGACAACGGCTAAGTTACTTTCAATGGAGGGGGAAGTAAAAAAAGGCAAAAATTAGTAACGTGATTTAGGGATCCCCTATAATTGGAAAAATTTTCAGCGTAAACAGAACTTGGCTTGGCGCCTCGACTACGTCACTGATTATATTGATGAATTACCTGAGTTTTACGACGCATTTCGGCGACAATATTTTAATATCCGTTCTAGATTCTGGCAAGGTTGGACTCTCGACAGCTTGATAGAATAGAGATTGCTGATTCTGCAAAACAGTGATTTATTACCTGGTGTATATTCATCAAGCTAATTAAGACAAGATAATTAAGATAGAATTTGAATGTACTTTTCAGACCTTAAAGACGGTAAAACTGGGGTGATTTAGAATTTGATTGCCGCCAAATGTGAGCAGGGTGCAGCAAAACTTCATTTTCAAAATTCCCTGACTTTTCACTTATTTTCCCCTGACTAATTTTTCATTTTCCACTTACATTAATATTAATTTAAAACTCAAAATTCTAATCGTGTAAGATTTTTAATATGAGATCTTGATTTTAAAAGAATTAAAAAGAACTCGATGAAACTGATAAGAATTCCAGGTGACTTTTAACTTTTTAACTTTTAACTTCAAAGTAGTTCGATTTAAATTTTTAAAGAATTGAAAGAAATTAAAAAAACTGTAATGATTTCAGTATAATTGGAGTGAATTTAGAGGAATTGAAAATGAATGAGAAGAATTTGATAAGATTAATAACAATTTAAGGTGAATTAGGAAAATAAAATTGAATTAACCCTTAAAGGGCATACTGGATGTAAAACACCCAGTCACTTATTTGCGCTTTAACAAAACGTACCAAATAGAAGAAAATGGAACATATGGCGCCAGATTAACAAATGACATGAAAACCTATTTTTCTATGTCATTTTCACATAATTTTGATTTTTATCATTTTTATGCGCAGTTTAAGATCAATAAAATAGTTTAATCACGCAAAGTACGGTGTTTTATTTTTCATTGAATTGAAGCTTTTATTTTTCAGAATAAATACCTTTTTTGAAACGAACACTATAAGACTAATTTTATTTTTGAAGTGCCGTATCTCGAAAGTATTCAGGTAAAATTTTAAGTGAAAATATTAAAAACTTAAAAAGTTATGAATTTTAGAGTGAAAGAAGTCATCTTTCATTTTTTTTCGAAAAGGATTTTTTTAAAGTACTTTAAATATCAACAACTGTTATGAAACCTTTTTCTCCTTAAACTAGATAGATTAAACATCATTAATTGATTTTCTTGTTAAAAAAGATCTAATGCCGTTGGCACAGCACACGTTTGAATACCTTCGGGTGCCTAACACCCAGAATGCTCTTTATGTAATTTTACGGAAGTGTGACCTTGAAGGATTAAAAAAAAATTAAAGAATATGAAAAAGTTAATTGAATTCAGTAAGTTTGAAATGGGTTTAGAAAAAATTAAAGAATTTAACGAAATGCTCAAGAAATCAAGGTGAGTTTAAAATACTTAAGTAGGAATTAAACAAAAAATATAAAAAAATTAATTGAATTGAGTAAAATTGAGTGAATTGAAAAGGATTTAAGTGAATTCGAAAAATTAAAAAGAATTCTAACAATTCAATAGATTTAAAAAGAATACAGGATAAATGAATAAGAATTAAGAGGAAATTTCAATTAAATTCAAATTAATTGGCAAAAAACATTCTATGAAATTTGATAATATTTCCAAAAATTCTGGAAAATTTATTGAAACTTTTTTTAGCTCTTGAGAATTCTTTAGATTAATTAAAAATACCATAAGATCTCAAAAAAATTTTTAATCTCTTAAAATTATTGAAATCTATTACAAATTTCTTAGAATATTTAGAAATTTTTGTAAATCTTTTTAATACCATTAGATGATTGAAATCTATTAAAAAATTACCGAGAATCTTTTAAAATAATCTAAAATATTTCAAATCCTTTGAAATCTTTTGAAATACCTTGAAACTGTTTTTAGTTGTTGAAAACTCTTTCGAAGTTTTAAAAATATCCTAAAGATATTCAAATTCTTTTAAATCCCGTAAATCTATTGAAATAAATTAAAAATTCCTTGAAATATTTTTAAATTCGCTAAAAATTGTAAAATCATGTGAAATTCCTATTAATTTCTTAATGATCTAGAAAATGCCGTCAAATTATTGACATCTATAAAAAATTCTTTGAAAACCCTTATTATTTTTGTAGCCTCTTGAAAATTCTTCGCAATGTTTTAAAATATCGTAAAATATTTTAAGTTCTTTGCCTTCAAATAATGAAAACCAATTAAAAATTTATCGAAATTTGCTAAAATACCTAAATTATTGAAAATTCTGTAAAATCCTGTCAAATTATTATAATAAATAAAAAATAACATGGAATATTTAAAAATTCAATCAAATGTTTCAAATTCTTTACAAGCCCTTGAAACTATCTTAATATCAAGAAAATTCATTCAGTTGCAAAAATAATTTTAACGGTCTTGAAAATTCTTCGGGATTAAAAATATGTATTGAATCAGATATTATATTATTATATTATTAGTTATTTATTTAAATCGAATTAAAATAACCTCAAAACATTTTAAATTCTATGGAATTTCTTCTAATTAATAAATTCTATTAGAAATTCATAGAAATATTTTAAAATTCGGTAAAATATTTCGAATGCTTTGAAGCCTCTTAAATATTATGAGATCTCTTGAAACCGTTAAATACACGAAATTCTTTAAAAACTCATGAAAATCATTATAATCCTGGAAAAATTTGTAATCTCTTGAAAACACATTGGAATCTTTTAAAACACTAAAATATTTTAAATCGTTTGAAATCATTTTGATCAATTGAAACTTATTTAAGTTCTTAAATTTTTTTGAAGTTTAAAAAATACTCTAATATCTACAAAATCCTTTATAACACCGGCCAATTATTGAAATATATTTTTAAATCCTTGGAATCTTATAAATATCCTAAAATATTTCAAATCTTTTGAAATCCATTGATATTTTTCTAGGCTGTTCAGAATCCTTCGGAATTTGAAAAAATACCCTAAAATATTTCTAATTCTTTAAAATCTCTTCAGATCATTGAAATCAATTTAAAATTCATTGAAATTTGTTAATATATCTAAAATCTTACAAATTCTTTTCAATACCTACAGATTATTGAAATCGATTAAAAAATTAGTTGGAATTGTTTTAAATTCTCTAAAATAATACAAAAATATCATTAAATTCTTTGGAATTCTTTCAAATCATTAAAATCTATTAAAAATTCCTTGGAACCTTTTAAAACGCACTAAAATATTTCAAATACTTTGAATTGTTTGTAAATTATTGAAAATAATAAAAAAATTTCTTCGAATATTTTAAAATTCCCTCTAAAATATTTCAAATCCTTCGAAATCTTTTGAAATCAATTAAAAATTGCTTGGAATATTTTTAAATTCTCTAAGATATTTAAAATTATTTGAAGTCCCTTGAAACTTTTTAAAGGTCTTGAAAATTCTTCGGAGTTATTAAAAGTACCTTAAAATATTTTAAATTCTTGAAAATATCATCAAAATTATTGAAATCGATTAAAAATTTCTTGGAATATTAAAAATTTTCCTCGGAAATATTTCATATAATTTAAACTCCCTTAAAACTTTGTAAAGCAGGCGAAATACCAACCTATAGAATAAACCAAATCTTTAGAATAAAATACCAATAAAATACCATAAAATAAACAAAATACCTCAAATATTTAAAATCCTTTGAAATCCCTTAATATTTTTGTAGACTCTAGAAAATTCTTCGGAATGTTTTAAAATATCCTCAAATATTTTAAGTTCTTTGTCTTCAAATTATTGAAACCAATTTAAAATTAATTGGAATTAAAACATAAATAAATAAAATACCTAAAAATACCTAAATTATTGAAAATTCTTTAGAATCCTGTCAAATTGTCTAAATATCAAGAAAATTCATTCAGTTTTAAAAATACTTATTCAACCAGATATTATATTTATATACTATCAAATATTTATTTAATTCAAATTAAAAATACCCTACAATATTTTTAATTCTTTGGAATTCCTTCAAATTAATACAATCCATTAAAAATTCATAGGAATATTTTAAAATTCGGTAAACTATTTCGAATTCTTTGAAACCTCTTGAAATATTATGAAATCTCTTGAAACTGTTAAAAGTTTAAATATTCTTAAACCATATAGGTCCTATAAAATCGTTCCATTGCTTCCGAAAAACAATAAAACATTTCAAATTCTTTGAAATCTTTTGAAATCCCTTGGAAACTTTTTGAAGCTTTTAAAAATTTCTTGAAATTTTTAAAAATACCATAAAATCTTTACAATCCTTTGGAATCCCTTCGAATTATCAAAAATTTCTAAAAATTCTCTGAAATCTTTTAAAATTTTCTAAAAAATTTCAAATATTTTGGCTTCTTTTGAAAATTCCAGAAAATTTTAAAATCCTTTGAAATCCCTTAAAACTATTGAAATATATTAAAATTTTATTTAGAGAAAAGTGACTAAAGTAAACTTTTCATTTCAAACAGTTAATATAGTGACATTATTTGAGAAAAAAGTGTCACAGTCTTGATTATTCTTGACAGCTTATTAAAAATCCATGACTTTTCCCTGACCAACAAAA
The DNA here is from genome assembly GCF_010883055.1 of Belonocnema kinseyi. Lineage (NCBI taxonomy): Eukaryota > Metazoa > Arthropoda > Insecta > Hymenoptera > Cynipidae > Belonocnema > Belonocnema kinseyi. The sequence continues at coordinate 73,941,975 of NC_046661.1, read as the reverse complement.
TTCCCTGATTTTTTCCTGATTACCTACAATATTTTAGATTTCTTAGAAGCCTTTGAAACTTCATAAAGCTCTTAAAAATGTTCCGGAATTTTTTAAATACCGTATAATCTTGAGCAATCTTTTGAATCCCTTCGAATTATTTAAATCAATTAAAAATTACTCAATTTATTTTATTTCCTAAAATATTTTAAATTCATTGGAATCCCTTAAAATTACAGAAATCTATTTAAATTATAGAGTAAAAAAGTATTATAAGTTATATTCTTAGGAAGAATATAAATTTCACGTTGGGAACAGATTTTTCCAATCACAAAAATCCCTTACTTTCAAATAAAATTACTCACCAATGCATCCCGCGCAGAAGCATTCGAATTACAAGTACAAATTGGTAGTGGATTTAAAACAGCAGAAATTCTATCTACTATTGTGACGTCAATTTCACTCCTACATGGTTCTAACTGTATGCTGAAAAACCAAAAAATAATCCAATAAAAAATCAGTAGAAACCAATTTCTTTCGAATTTAAATTTTTTAGTCAGTTTATATTTTTACAGGTTTCTAACGGCAAAAATGAACCGGTCAAAAGCTTTAAAACGTTTATCATTTAGTCTAAAAACCTCGAAAAGAAAAAGTTCAGAAACTACTTTTAAATTCTAAACATTCGAATGAAATATCGTACATCACTCATAGGGTTACACACACGCTATCCGTCTTGAAAATAAAGATTCAAACTGGTAAATTCAACCAATTTTTTAACGTTCTAAATTTAATAATTCTAAACACAATATTTAAACAAATTTAATTGTCTCATTCAAGCCTTTAAATGGAATAATTTTACAATAATTAGTCTTCTGGTTAAAAAAAATTGCAGCTCCTTTGAGCTCACACAAATTTTAGTTTTTCAAATAAAAAAAAGTGAAAACATGAGGAATTTCAATTTTTTGTTAAAATTCATGCAATGTTTGATAAAAATGATAATGTCAAGTCATTTTTATTTTTCTACGTAAATGCGAACTAAATTAATACAAACTAATAAGAAAATCCAACTATTTTTGGTTAAAAGTTCATTCTTCTCGGTCGAAAAGTCTGCTATTAAATTGTTTGTTATGATTTCATCTTTTTTATTTAAAATTTTTATGATTTGGTTCAAAATTTAATTATTTTATTACAAAATTAACAAATATGTTGAAAAATTATATTTCTTGGTTGAAAATTCAATTATTTTGGTAAAAGATAACTTGCTGAAAATTCGCATTTTGGATAGAAAATCCATAATTTTAATTTGAAATCCATTTTTTTGTTGAAAATTCGTTTCTTTTTTGTTAATGAAAAACTATCTTTCATTTCTATCTTGACTAACAAACTTTTTTGAACTGAAAAGTCAACTATCTTGTTGAAAATTCATCTTTTTGATTTCAAAATGAATCTCTTTCTGTACAAATTTAATCTTTTTTGGTTAAAAATGCAACTTTCTGGTTAAAAGTTTAACCTATTTGGTTGAAAATTGATGCATTAATTGAGGATTTAAGTTTTTTCTTAAAAATTGGTCTTTGTTGGATAATTCGAACTGTTTTTTTAAAAATTAAAATCTTGTTTGTTTAAATATAAATTAAACTTTTCGTCGAAAATTCATGTTTTTAGACTAAAATTCATCTGTTTTATAGGGAATTCGTCTTTTTGACTTAAAATTGCCAGAATTTGGTATAAAATTCAACTATTTGGCACAAAATTGAACTGTCTAATAGAAAACTCGTTCTTTTTTTTATTGAAAATTAATTTTCTTTAATAAAAAGTCAACTCCATCAGTTTTTATCAAAAATTGATCTGATTAATTATAAAAGTTCAATTATTTAGTTAAAAAATGTTATAGGTGGATTTTTTGAAGAATTATTCTAATAAGATTTAGACGATCATCACATCTAGTCTTCAAACTATTTGTTTGAAAATTTAAAATATCTTCATTTTGTTGCCAATTCGTCTCTTTGGTAAAAAATAATTTTTTTTCTGTTAAAAATACAACTTCATGGTTTTGAAAAAAATCTGTTTTAGTTGAGAATTAAAATATTTTGCTGCAAATTCGTCTTTTTTGCTTACATTCGTCTTGTTTGTATTTTAAAATATTGGATATGTATCTTGGATATTTTGTACAGAATTCGTCTCCTTGACTTAAAAATGTAACGGACTTGTAGAAAACTTGTTTTCTTTTCAGTGAAAATTAAGTTTTTTTAACATAAAATGTAACTGTTTGATTTTTTTATCTTTCTTCGTTAAAAAGTTAACTATTTGGCTGAAAATTCAAGGATTTTTGTTGAAAAATCGTATTTTTTGGCCATATTCAACTGTTTTTCATTGAAAATTAATATATATACTTTTTCAATGTAAAATATCACTTTTTTGTTGAATAGTAGTATTTCCAGGTAGAAAATGCCATTTTTCAGAGAATTTATCTCTTGGGGTTGAAAATGCAATAGTCTTGTGGAAAACTCGTTTACTTTTGATTAAAAATGATTTTTTTTAACTGAGAATTTCATTACTCGTTTTACAGTTGAAAATTGATTTTTTTTTAGTCGAAAATTCAACTATTTGTTTGAAAATTCGTCTTTTGTGGTTATATTCAACTGGTTTTTATTTAAAATTATTATTTTTTATGTTAAAATTTAAAATATATTTTTCCTGAAAATTAGTAATTCCAGGTTGAAAATGCAATTTTCTGCAGAGAATGAATCTATTTGGCTTGAAAATTAAGCATTTTTGTAGAAAATTCGTTTTATTTTTAGTGAAACTTAATTTTTTAATTGGAAATTTAACTATTCAATTTTTAGTTGAAAATTGATATTTTTTTTGGTTAAAAATTCAACTATTTTGGCTGAAAATTCAAGTATTTTGTTGAATTTTTTTTCTTTTTTGTTATATTCAACTGTTTTTTATTAAAAATTAACATCTTTTTTGTTTAAAATTAGTATTTCTAGATTTTAAATAGAACCTTTTTTTGCAGAGAATTCATCTCTTGGGCATGAAAATTCAAAAGGCCTGTAGAAAACTCGTTTAATTTTTATTGAAAATTATTTTTTTAACTGAAAATTTAAATATTCGATTTTTATTTGAAAATTCGTCTTTTTAGTTATATTCAACTTTTTTTATTTGAAATTAATATATTTTTATGTTAAGATGTAAAATATTATATTTTTCTTCAAATTAGTATTTCCAGGTTAAAAATACAACTGTTTGATAGAGAATTCTTTTCTTTGTTTGAAAATTCAACTATTTGGCTAAAAATTCAAGTATTTTGTGGAAAATTCGTCTTTTTGGTTATTTTCAACTGTTTTTTACTTCAAATTAAAATATTTTTTGTTTAAAATTAGTATTTTTAGATTCCAAATGTAATTTTTTGGCAGAGAATTCATCTCTTGGACTTGAAAATTCAATAGTCCTGTGGAAGAGTCTATAACTTTTAATTGAAAATTATTTTTTTGACTGCAAATGTAATTATTCGATTTTTAGCTACAAAATAATCTTTTTCAAGTGGAAATTCGTCTTTTTTGTAACATTTAACTGTTTTTTTTAATTTTAAAATTAATATATTTTGATCATAAAATGTAAAATATTATAGTTTTCTTGAAAATTAGTATTTCCAGGTTAAAAATCTAACTTTTTTGCAGAGAATTCATCTCTTTGGCTTGAAAATTCAGCATTCTTGTATAAAATTCGTTTTCTTTTTAGTAAAAATTAATTTTTGTACTAAAAATTTATCTATTCAATTTTTAGTAGAAAATTGATCTTTTTTTGTTCAAAAATCAACTATTTGGCTGCAAATTCAAGTATTTTGTTGAAAAATCGTATTTGTTGATTATATTTAACTGTTTTTTTATTTCAAATTAAAATATTTGTTGTTGAAAATTAGTATTTCTAAGGTAGAAAATGCAACTTTTTTCGGAGAATTCATCTCTTTGGCTTGAAAATATAGCATTGTTGTAAAAAACTTGTTTACCTTTTATTAAAATATCAATAAATATCAATTTATTAATTTTAAATCAACTAGTACATTTTTTGGTGAAAATTACTTTACTTATCTTTTTCGTAGAAAAATTTTTGTTTAAAAACACAGCTGTTTCGTTAAAAGCTTATCATTTTGGCTTGAAAATTCAACATTCGCTAATTGGCTACAGATGTAGCCAATTAGCGAAAAAGTTGAAAAATATTTTGTAGAAAAAAGTATTTAAAAAAAACGTGATATTATCAGACAATTGTAAGAAAAAGAGTGTCTTCAGTGTCATTTTTTTCTCAAAATACTCGTAAAATAGTACCGTCACCAAGAAAAAGTGTGTAATGTATTGTAAAAAATGGACAAACCACTTACTCAATTTCTGTCCGTGGCTGTGCAAATTTCGTGATCTGTGCATGTCTGACCGCCTTCTCCGTATATTTAAATCGCATGCGAAAATCAGTCGCATTCGAGAATCCAAGGCTGCTCCCCTCCTTCGGAAAAGTGAGCAATTCGATAAATTCAGCGGCCGGCGTTCCTTGAGAATTCGAACCGCCAGTGTCCACTAAACACTCGACAACTTCTAAACTGGCTAGACTCAGGCTACCGGAAATCGCGGAATATTGAGCTGTCGTTTTTTCACTAGCCTCGATTACCAAAGGCGCCGCGAGAACTCTGATATGACTCAGTTGACAAGCCTCCAGAAAGAGTCTCGAGGCTTTTTCAAAGTCCTTGTTTCCGTAGCCACCCGAGGAGAAGATTTCCAATTTCTTGAAGAAATTCTCGGCAGTTGTTTCCATTTGTTTGGTGCTTGCACTCGTCAGGCCGATACCTTCGGTGCAAAGGGTGAGAATGTCCTCGTGGAGGAGAACCATCGCGATCGAGGATATTCTGATATGAAATTGCGAGGTTTCGGCTGATGGATCGGTGTCTATACTGTGTCTGTATTTGTGATGTCTGGGCAGATTTGTTACTGAACTTTTTGAACTTATGCTTGAGGCTGTTATACTTTCGTCCATGCTAATGTTGTTACTCGTGAGGGAATCGCACATGGAAGTTGCACCGGGGGTTCGTATTGGCAGGAACTCATCCTCGTTGTCTGATTCGTGGGTGGTTGATGTCGACCAGCCTTGAGTGTGTCTTAGGTCCTGAAATTATAGAGAAAATCAGTCATCACAGTACCTATTGTCGTCAAAAAAGGTGATTAGGTGACATTTTTTTCTAAAATAGGTGACAAACAGGTGATAAACAAATGTTAAATAAGACAAACAAACAAGTTGCAATTTGTTGTAAACCGAGAGATGCCCACAAGTGCGTTTCTTTGATTACAACGGCCACCCTGAAAATGGAGTATTTAAATTTCCACTGAGAACTAATTTTCAATTAAACAAAAATAACAACTATTTTTTTACAAAACCATTTCATTGTTTACAACATAGTTAAATCCTTTACCAAATTGTCGATTTTTCAAACAAAAAAGATGAATAGTCTGCATTTTTAAACCATAAAAGTTCAACTTTTAACCAAAAAATTAAGCAGATGAATTTCTACTGAGAAAAATTAATTTTCAATTAAAACAACAACGATAAAAACGAATTTTCTACAAAAAAGTTTAATTTTATACCAAATTTTTTAGTTTTCAACAAAATAGTTTAATCCTCAACCAAAATAGATAAATCTTCAACTAAGAAGTTGCATTTTTAACCAAAAAGAGATGAAATTTCTACCAAAAACTGAATTTTCTAACAAGAAAAAATTTTCAGTCAAAAATGAAAAATAATGTTAAGCAAATTGTTGAATTTTCAACAAAAAATATGAATGTTTATCAAAAAATTTTATAGTTGATATTTACACTACAAAACTTTAATAAAAAATAAAAAAACAGTTAGATTTGACCAAACAGTATATATTTTCGACATGACTAGATTTTGACAAAAAAAAAGTTGATTTTCTATTTAAAAAAGACGAATTTTCAATAAAAAACAGAATTTTTAACCAAAAATGGAATAGATAAATTTTCATTGAGAACGAATTTTTAATAAAAAAGACGAATTTCCTACAAAACAGTTTAATTTTATACCAATTTGTTGAATTTTCAAACAATTTAATTTTAAAAACAAGAACATGAAATAACAACAAAAAAGTTAATTTACAATTAATCAGTTGACTTTTTTAACAAAATATTTGAATTTGTAGTTTAAAAAAAACTTGTTTACAACAAAACGAAATTTTGATTAAATTTTTTAGCCAAAAAATACGAACTTTCAACTAAAATTATGAATCTTCAACGAAAAAAATTAAATTAAAAAAAATTCGTTCAACTTTCAACCAAGGAGTGGAATTTTTAATAAATAATTTTTTGGGTAGAAAATTCTACTTTTTGGTTACAAATTCTACTATTTAGTTAAAGATTCAACTATTTTATTAAAAATTAAAGTCTTTTGTTAAAAAGTAATCGTTTTTGGACAAAAAATTATATTGTTTGGCAGAAAATTCATTTTCTTTTAGATTGAAAATTAATATTTTTTGATTGAACATTTATTTCTTTTGATTGAAAATTAATTATTTTTATTTGAAAAGCCTATTATTGTATTTTTGTTTAATAAATAATCTCTTTTATTAAAACAAAACATACTATTTGTGAAAATTCAACGATTTTTTTGAAAAAGCCATCGCTTTTGGTCGAAAATTTATACTTTTGTAGAAAATTCATATTTTTTTGTTGAAAATTTATCTTTTGGTAGAAAAATATTTTTTTTTTTAGTTGTTGAAAATTCACGTTTTGTATTTAAAAGTTAGTCATTTTCATTGAAAAGTCTAATATTATATTTTTGGTGTTTAGGTCAAAATTCTACAAATTGTTTGAAAGTTTATTTATTTTATTGAAAATTGAACTAGGTTCTTAAAAAATCACCTTTTTTTTGTTTAAAATTAACTTATTGGTTCAAAAAATCTATTTCGATTGATGGTTAGTTCTTTTTATCAAAAACACAAAAAGTATTATATTTCTTTTTCAGAATTAATCTGAATTCAACTATTTTGTTAAAAATTCATACTTTTTTGTCGAACATTGATATTTTTTGGATTGAAAATTCTCTTTTATTTTAAAACTCGTCTTTTTGAATGAAAAATTCAACTATTTCCTAAAAAAAATATCACCTTTTGGCTATAAATTCTTCTTCTTTAGTTAAAAATTGATACTTTTTGATTGAAAGCTAATTATTTTTATTTGAACAAAAATTTTTTTTTTATTTTACAATTAATCTAAATTCAACTATTTTCTTAAAAAGTAATCTTTTTTATCAAAATTTAAACTGATTTATTAAACACTTGTATTTTTGGATAGAAAATCAACACCTTTGGTGTAAAAATCCTCATTTGTTAGAAAAGTCATATTGTTTAGTTGAAAATTCGTCTTCCTTGCTTCAAAATTAAACTGGCATTTAAGATATTCATCTTTTCAAATAAAAAATTTAAGATTATGTTTGAAATTGCAACTCGTCGATTAGGAAAGTGTAATAAAAACTGTATTTGGTGTGCAAGTTGAAATTTCGAATAAAATTGTACTTTTTCAACTATAAGAAGGTGACAAAAGATGAGAAACCCCAAAATAGGAGAAAAAGGTGACAAATTCCTAAAATAGGTGACAAACGGTGATAAAATCGAAAATAGGTGAAAAAAGGTGAATAGCTGACACTCTGTGATGACTGGAATGGTTAAACTGCGATGTTCCCTCTGGTGACAAAAATCCGAACTAGAAAGAATAGGTATGATTTTCAAGATGAATTTTAATTTGTGCACAAAAATGTTTTAACATTTTTTTTGTACTTTGAAGTATTAATTGAATAATAAAAATAAAACTTTATCGGAATTTTTCTAAACCTAAAAAAAACAGTTATTGTTCTATTTATTGTGATTTCGAAAAGATTATAAACTTAAATGGGCATATTTTGAAGTAATAATTCCAATCGTCTATTATTCGTATTATTTGCATAATCTGGATAAAATTTAAAAAATAAACATTTTTTTTAACTAAAAAGTTATATTAAACAACCAAATAGTTTAATTTAAAAGGAAAATGTACGAATTTTCAAGAAGATAGTAACATTTTTATTCAAATAGTTGAATTTTCAACCTATGAAGATAAATTTTCAACCAAATGTTCCAATTTTTAATTTAAAAAAATTAAACTTCAACTAAAAACAGTTGTATTTTTAACCAAATAGTTAAATTTGTAACCAAACAGATAAATTTTGGACGTTAAATAGGATTTTTAATTTGGATTTTAATCTAATTTAAATCTCTTACATTTTGAATTTTCAACTAAAATGATGAATCTAACAAAAAAAGATCATTTCTATCAAAGTGATTCAACCTTCGGTCAAGTAGTTCAACGAATAAAATGTAATAGTATATATTTCAACAAAAAAATACGAGTTTTTAACTTTATAAGATAGTTGAATTTTCAACCAAAAAGACGATTTGTCAAAAAATACAATAATGATCAATTAAACAGTTGAATTTTAAACCTGAATTTTGTAATAAAAAAGTTTAAAAACTTAATTTTTTCACAAATAAAAAACAGATTATTAAAAAAAAAATTATTTAAGTTTTAACGAAGTACTTAAATTTTCAACCAGACAGATGAATTTTCAACCAAAATAATAAATATCTAAGTGAAATACTTCGATTTTTAATCAAAAAGAAGAATTAAAAAAAGGAAGATTAATTAGCAAAGAAAAGGATAATTTTCTACCAAAAAAATATAGATTTTTAACCAAATATGTGGATTTCAAAATGAAATAGTTGAATTTCCAATTAAAAAATACAAATTTTCATCCAAATTGTTTAATTCCAAACGAGAAAGGATCAATTAAAATGCATCTTTAAAATTATACCTATTCTTTCTAGTTCGGATTTTTGTCACCAGGTGGCGTATCGCAGTTTAACCATTCCCAATCACGGAATAATGAAGGCTATAATAATAATTTTTCTGAGATTAAAAGTAAATTTCGGGGTTTTTTTCCACTCAATTCGCCACCCTGATTAGCGTGATTTTGCCTCTCAATATAATCGCCTCGCTAAAAAAAAGTGACTCACCATAGAGCGAAGTCCTTGTAGAGGTTGAATCTTCTGCATAAGTTCGCGTTCAACGCGATGAAAGTCACTATTGACCATTGGCTTTTCCATGCAATTTCTTGAAGCCACATTGCTCACATCTTCCAAGTCCGGAGATGCCAGACCGTCGGCTAATTCGAGCAAAATGTGAATTTGTCTTGGACTTAAAAATGATGTAAAAGATCCCAGAATCACCTCCAATTCCACCTTTGGCCCAGACACCTCTCCCTGTTTTACCTTCAATCCCAGTTCCTGCCTTCCGGAAATTTTTGCGAACAATATCGGATTTCTCGCGCCAACTGGTGAATTGTTCAGATAGTTATCATCCTCATTGTCGACGCTTTGATTCGGCGATATTTGTGGCGAGGAGTATTGCGCATCAGAGTCGGGAGTGGAGCATCGACTCCTTGAAGACGTTCTCGCCTTCGAGGGAAATTCGTCCGTGAAAATGGTGACTCCCTCCATATAGAATTTCTTCGTCATGAAAGCAGGAATCACGTATCCTTTCGATTGCTGATTCAGATCCAAGTTTACGTTATTCGGATCCGATCCAGCCTCGTCCGAATACTCGAGATTTTTTATTCTCAATTCCAAAGCGACTCCTGTCGTCGATCCCAACGGCATGTGTTCCAATCGAATCACAGTGTCGAGAAATCGGACTTTGATTTTACAGAGAACTGAAAGACAAGTTGTTTCAATCAACATTAATTTTTATCAGTTCATGCAATTTAAAAACAAAATATGGTAATAATAAGAAAGTGCTCGGTCCGAGGTCTGTGAAAGTTTAAATTTAATAAATGAAAAATAGCTTTTTCTATGCAAATTGTCAGCAAAAAAAGGTAGTTTATTGGCAAAATAAAGTAAAAGAATAAGTCATTTCAGTTTGAAGAGAAAAAACTTAATATTTTCATTACTGGTTACTTTTTCTCTCGTAATTCTCAATTTTACGAGCATAACATTATTGTCTACTGAAAAAGATTTAAAGAACGTGTTTTGATAACATTCTTTATTTTTTTTACCAAATAGTAGAACTTTTAATTACTAAAGATAAATTTTTAACCAAATATAAAATTGTTCAATTTTCAAACAAAAAGATGAGTTTTCTAACAAGATAGGAAAATTGAATTTTAAACAATATAGTTCAATTTTCAAACAAAAATGTTAATTTTAGACTAAAAAAGAAAGCATTTTCAACCAAACATGGAACAGTTATATTCTCTGTTAAAAAATTAATTTTCAATAAAAAAACTAAATTTTTAATAGAATAGTTAAATTTTTAGCAATTGAGAAGAATTTTCAACTAACAAATAAATTTTATAACAAGAAGATTGAGTTTCTACCAGTAAGATCAATTCTCAAGAAAATACATAAATTTCCAATTGAATATTTGAAGTTCTAATTAAAAAAGGTTTATTTTTATCTAAAATAGAATGAATGTTCAACCAAAATTGGAACAGTTAAATTTTCAGTTAGAAAAAATTAATTTTTAAAAATGTATATATTATGAATTAAACAGATCAATTTTCACCGAAAGAAATTAATTTGCAACTAAAAAAAATTTTAAACAAAAAATGAAATAGTTGAATTTCCAGTTAACAAAATAGTTATGAAGCAAAAAAGGAGGAATGAATAAAATACTTACATTTTCAACCAAAAATAAGCAATTTTCAACAACAAAGATGAATTTTCAAACAAGAAGATTAATTTTCTACCAAAAAGTAGAATTTTCATCTAAAAAATTGATTTTAAACCAAAAACAAATTTTAACAAAGTTGTTGAATTTTCAACAACCTAGTTAAATTTTTAAACAAAGAAATACATTTTAAACAGAAATAAATAAATTTACAAATAAGAAGAATCATTTCCTAAAAAGAAGACAATTTTCAAACACATAGTTAAATTTTCAACTAAAAAGATCAATTCTCAAAAAAAGAAAAACGATATTTTATAAACATAGTTAAATTTGCAACCGAAAAATGATTTTTCAACCAAAAAGATTAATTGTTAAGCATAAATATTAATTTTTAACTCAAAGAGAAGTATTTTCATCCGAATGGTTCATTTCTATAGTAAAAGAGGCGAATTTTTTATCAAAAATGCACAGTTATATTTCATCTAAGAACTACCCTAAATTGAAAGTCGTTTGATTCAACCAACAAGCACAAATTTTAATTTGTATATATTTTAACTTAATGATTCATCATTAGCTTTAAACCAAAAATTAAATAAGAGACAACTTTCCAACAAAAGAAAAAAAACAGTTAATTTTCAACCCAAGAGAAGAAACTGTAACTGATTAAATTTTAATCGAAAATGGTTCATCTGAAAAAAAAAAGAAAACTATTTTTACACGTACAATTTTTCATAACTCGGTGACATTCAAGTATTTCCCTTTTTTTATAATCAACTTGTACATATTTATAAAATTTCGCGAATTTATTATAAATCATGTTTTTTCAGACTTTGTAAATATCTAAATGTGTGAAAATCATATTATTCACATTTCAAATTAAATAACTGTTCACTTTATTTGTGAAAGTAAATAAAGAGAATAAAGAAGGAAATACGGAGATTTTTCACGAAAATATATTCTTTGAAGTAAAAAAAATTGATTTTCTCAACAACAAACAAACACGGATTTTTAACAAAATGGTTAAATTTTCAATCAATGTGATGAATTTTTAACTAAAATGATGAATCTTTAACCGGGCTGATCGAATTTTCAACCAAAAATATTATTTTTCAATAAAGAAGGTTAATTTTTTACCAAAAAAGACGAAGTTTCAACAAAATACATGATATTTCATCGAAAAAATATAAATTTTTAACCAAACATTGAATAGTTATATTTTAGTTTAAAGAATTATTTTTCAACTAAAAAGATGAATTTTCAACAAAAATGATAGAACATTAATATTTGAAACAAATAGCTAAATTTTCAATTACAAAAAAATAAACTTACAACAAAAAACGGAACAATGAAATTTCTAATCAACAAAAACGATAAATTGTACACAAAATAGTTAAATTTTCAACCAAAGCAATGAATTTTACATTAAAATGACGAATCTTCAACTTTAATAGTTCAATTTTTTACAAAAAGATAAATTATTAACTAAATTAATGCATCTGTAATTGGAATAATTGAACTTTAAATAAATAAGATGCATTTTCAACCAAGAAAATTAATTTTTTAACAAAAAAGAAAAAGTTTAAAGAAAATTCTGGAATTTTCGACTAAAAAAGTTAACTCTATCATCAAAAATTGAATAGTTACATTATCCGTTAAAAAATGAATTGAGATAAAAAAAGAAACGATTTTTCAAACAAAATAATTCAATTTTCAACTGGAATAGTTAAATTATAAATAAAAGATTAATCAATTAATTAACAAACTTTCAACAAAATACGTAGTTAAATTTTCTACCAATGTGATGAATTTTTAACTCAGACGATGAATCTTCAACTGAAATAGTCGAAATTTTCAACCAAAACGATGAATTTTCAAGCGAAAAGATTAATTTTAATAAAAAATTAATTTTCAACTTAAAAGTTGAGTTCCCAACTAAAATCATGAATCTTTGACTGTAGTAGATAAATTTGGAACCAAAACAATACATTTTTAACAAGAGAGTTAAATTTTCAACCAAGTAGTTGAATTTCAAACCAACAACGTAGATTTCCAAATAAAATGATGAATTTTAAATATAGTGTAGTTTTTTCAACAAAAAATTTTTTTTTCTCAAAAAAGACGAATTTTTAAGCAAATAGTTGATTCTTCAACTTAAAATGATAAATTTTCAACCGAAAATGGAAGGATTAAATTTTTAATCACTAAAAATAAAAAACTTCCATAAAATAGTTAAATTTTAAAGCAACGTAATGAAAGTACATTAAAAATAAGTCTTCAATTGGAATAGTTGAATTTTTAACCAAGAGGATTAATTGTCAACTAAAATGTTCAATCAAGAAGATTATTTTTTTCAAAAAAAAAGGATCAACTTTCAACAAAAAATTGAATTATCTAATTTTCGGTTTAAAAAATTAACTGTAAAAGAAAAACAAACAAACAATTGTCCAACAAAATAATATATGTTTCAACAGAAATATTTAAATTTTTAATTAAAAAAATAAATTGAAACCAAACAAACTTTAAACAAAATAGTTGAATTTTCAATAAAAAAGATGATTTTTTAAAAATAAAAATGACGAATTTTTAATAAAAAAGGACAAATGTCTAATAAAATATATGATTTTTCAATCAAATACTTAAATTTTGAACTAAAAAAGATCCACTTTAAACTAAACCAAAAATACAATATTTAACTTTTCAGTCAACAAAATTAATTTCGAACCAAAAGAAAAAGAATTTTTAACAAAGTAGTTAAATCCAGTAAAATAAAGCTACCTTTACTAATGAAAAAAACTTTACTTAATTTTGCATTACAATTTAAAAAAAATGTTAAGTACGCTCTCAAACAAATTCCCCGACTTTAAAAGAAATCCCTGATATTTTTAGGTTCTTCTAGGAATATAAAAATTGCCTGGTAATTCCAGGTTTTGCAGATTTTCTAGTGAGTAGAAAATCCCGAACTCTTAAAATATGGTGTACAAGCTTTCGTGAAATCTTAAAAATTCTTTTAAATCCTACTAATTTTTTTAATTATTGTAAATTCTTTTAAACTTTTACGAATTTTTAAAAATGTTTGTGGATCCTTTGGAAATTATATGCGATTTTTTTTAATCCTTCGAAATTTTATGTGAAATCTTTCAAATAGTTATACGATATCTTTTAAATATTTACAATATTTAAAATTCTTTAAAATCTTAGGAATTCAAATCATCGGCGATTTTTTGAAATATTCTTCAATTTTAGGATATCTTTGACATTTTCGCGAAATCTTTAAGCTTTTTGTGAAAGTTTTCTGAAAGATTTAAAATCTTTTGCGAAATATTTGAAATTTTGAAGAAAATTTTTGTAAAGTCTTATAAAATCTTTGAAATTTGTTCTTAATCTTTTAAAATATTAAACATTATTTTAAATTCTAGGAACCTTTCAAATTCTTCTAAAATATTTAAAAATTTATTTAATCTACAGGCGGAAATATATTTTCACATTAAAATAAATAAAGTAAAACAATTCCTAGGAATCCTTCAAATAGGAAGAGGAGTATTTTCAATTTTTGCGAATTTTGAACGAGTTTCGTGAATTATTTAGAAATTATCTTCGAATTTTTGAAATGCTTTGAAATATTTGAAATTTTTGTAAAATCGGTGAAATATTTGTGAATTCTTTTTATATTCTTTAAAATCTTCTGTGAAATCTTTAAAATGATTGCATCTTTTTATTCTTTTGAAATATAAAAAACTCTTTTAAATCCTTGGAATCTTTTAAATATTTATGATTTTTTTTTATTTTTGTGAAATCATTTTACATGATCTGCTCTTTGAAATTTTGGAAGAAATTTTTGTGCCTAGTAGGAATCCTTCCAAAAAGAAATAGAATTATTTGAAAATTTTTAAAAGTTTTGTGTATTATTTAGAAATTATCTGCAATTTTTTGAAATATTTTGAAATCTTGTAAAATCTTTGAAATTTTTGCGAAATCTTGAAATCCTTTGAAATCTTTTGCAGAATATTTGAAATTTGGAGGAAAATTTGGCGAATTCTTATGAAATCTTTTTTTAATCTTGAAAAAAAATTATGAATCTTCCTGGGAATCTTTCAAAATTTTGTAAAATCTTTTAAAATTATTGTAATCTATTGGCGCAAATATATTTTCACATTAAAATACAATAGTGCAAATACAGTTTCACATTAAAATACAATAAAGTGCAACAATGCCTAGGAATCTTTGAAATTGAAATAGGAATATTTGCAATTTTTTCGAATTTCTAAGAGTTTTGTGAATTAATTAGAAATTATCTGCGATTTCTTTTTAATCCTTTGCAATCTTTGTAAAATCTGTGAAATATTTGTGAATTATTTAAAATTTTTTATGGAATCTTTTAAATGATTGCGTCATCTTTTAATTTGTTTGAAATATTAAAAAATTATTTTAAATCTTAGGAATATTTTTAATCTACGTGAAATCGTTTACATTTTTTAATGTGAATTCTTTTGAAATCACCTACGATTTTTTTAATTCTTTGAAATTTTTTCCAAATCTGTGAAATTTTCGTGAATTCTTTTAATGTTCTTTAAAATCTTCTGTGAAATCTTTAGAATAATTAAGTCACCTTATAATTCTGTTGAAATGTTAAAAAAATTATATTAATATATGTATTAATTATTATTAATTAATGATTATATATTATATTTTTATATAAATATTAACAATTCTTTTATAGTATTAAACATTTTTTTAAATTCTAGGAATCTTTCAAATCTTTGTGAAATCTTGGAAGTTTTTATGAATATTTTTAATATCTTCCGAGAAGTTTTAAAATCCTTTGAAATATTTGGTGAAATATTTTAAATCTGTTCAAAAAGTTAAAAAACATTTCAAATAATCTGTGATTTTTCGAAATCCTTTGAAATCTTTTTTGAAATTATGTTAGATCATCTGTGAATCCATTAACTTTTTTGTGATATCTTTGACATTTTTGGGAAATCTTTAAAAAAATTTTGTGAAATCTTTCTCGTGCCTTTAAAATATTTGTCAAAAACTTTGAAATTGAGAAAATTTTTGTGAATTTTTATGAAATTTTTTCTAAATTTTTTGAAATATTAAAAATTCTTTTGAATCCTAGGATATTTAAAATCTTTGTGAAATCTTAGCAATAGTGGAGCATTTTTTTTGTGAATTATTATGAAATTTTTTGAAATATTACAAATTCTTTTAAATCCTAGGAATCTTACTAATCTTTGTGAAATGTTAGAAATTGTGAAGCATTTTTTTGGTGAATTATTATGAAATATTTGAAATTCATGCGAAATCTTTCGAAATATTAAAAATTCTTCTAAATCTTAGGAATCTTTAAAATTGTTGTGAAACATTTGAACTCTTTGTGAACTCTTTTGAAATATTACAAATTCTTTTTGAATCCTAGGAATTTTTCAAACCTTTTTGATATATTTGAAATTTGTGCGAAATATTGAAAGTTTTTATGAATGTTTTTGACATTGTCTGAAATATTATTAAATCCTTTGAAATATCTTCTGACATATTTGAAATAGTTTTGCGAGATATTTGAAATCTTAAAAAAATTTAATTCCTTTATATCCTAGAAATTTTTAAGAACTTTGAGAAATATTTTTTATTTTTGTCAAAACATTTCAACTCATATGTGAATTCTTGAAATTCTTTGAATTCTTTTGTGAAATCTTTTAAAATATTAAACTTCTTTTAAATCCTAGGAATATTTTTAATATTTATGAAATAATGTTAAATCATTCGTGATTCTATGAAATCCTTTAGCAAATCTTTAACATTTTTGTAAAATCTTTCTGATATCTTTAAAATAGTTTGCAAAATATTTGAAATTTAAGGAAATTTTGGTGAATTCTTATGAAATATTCTCTGAAATCTTAAAAAAAAATTATAAATGTTTCCAATTTCTGTAAAATCTTTTGAAATTTTTGTAATCTATTGTTGCGAATATATTTTTACATTAAAAGACAATAAAGCGTAACAATGTCTAGGAATCTTTCAAATAGGGATAGGAATATTTGACATTTTTGCGAATTAAATTTTGTTGTGAATTCTTTTGAAATTATCTGCTATTTTTTTTTTAAATCCTTTGAAATCTTTTTAATTTTCTGTACAAAGTTTGAAATGATTGCGTCATCTTTTTCATGTTTGAAATTTAAAAAATTATTTCAAGTCCTAGGAATACTTTTAATCTATGTGAAAACATTTAAATTTTATTAATTAATGTGAATTCTTTTTAAATCGTCTTCAATGTTTTGAAATCCTTTGAAATATTGAAAATCTTTGTGAAATCTCTTGTAAGATCTTAAAAATTGTGGGGACAATTTTTGTAAATTATTATTAAATCTTTGAAATTTATGCGAAATCTTTTAAAACATTAAAAATTCTTTTAAATCCTAGAAATCTTCTAAATCTTTGTAAAATCTTTTTAAAAAATTCAATCAATGTGAATTCTTTTGAAATCATTTGAAAAGTTTTGAAATCCTTTGTATTCTTGAAAATATTCGAAATTGTGGAGAATTTTTTCTGAATTATTATGAAATCTTTGTAATTCATGCGGAATCTTTGGAAATATTAAAAATTCTTTTAAATCCTAGGAATCTTTCAAAATTCTGTATAATATTTGAATTCTTTGTGAAATCTTTTGAAATTTTTGTGAAATCTTTTTAAATAATTGAAATATTGAAATTTGAGATGAATCAATTTACTTACTCGAGTCTATGGTTTGTGCGAAGAGTTCGACACTTTCGAGTGGTTGTGAGTTTCCGGCATCTTTAGCGTCTTCCTGTAAACATTCTTGGGCGAGTTGCATGCTGGAATTCATTGAACTCAACATGGATTCGAACATGGAGGTACCGGTGTCTTCCCTTTTTCGAGGTTGAACTGTTAACCTGAGGCCTTTGATTTCTACAAAACTGGGTTCGGTTAATAATGATAACCAGGGAATGCTAATGGACATTTCTTCGACTGAGCCGTCGATAAACTGCAGAGGCAGTTGATGCTGTTGGCCCATTTCGTTGAGAGCCTGCGAGCAAAAAAGGAGATCATTGGATTCAATCTTTTCATTTATTTACTTTTCTCTTAATTAATTATTCCCTTAGGAATCTATTGTGTAATTATCATTGTTAATTCATATTTAAGGAATTATAATTCGATTAAAATCAAATTTAAAATCCCACTGCAATTAAACAAAAATTTCTTTAAAAAAAAAACTTCGGACAAAAATAAAAAAAAAAAGGAAAGAAAAATAAGAAGGCAACCAACGTTTCGGTACAACAGGGGCATTTTATGGTGGTTGTCCCAATTTGGTCGTTGGATTCTTGGTTTTCTTTTCAGGAATTATATACATAAACTTCATTTTAAATGATTCAAAAATTGATTCAATTTTTTTATATAACTTCGGTACAATTTGTTGCATTTTGAAAGCTTCGAACATTTCCAAACTTGGATAATTTAAAATTTTGAATTAATACAGAGACTTTTTAATTTCTCACGTTATCAAAGTGAAGATTATTTTTCAATTTAGAAAAGATGGATACTTATCATTTTAAACGCATCCAAATTTAAAAGCCTATCTTGACAGGTTCAACAATTTTAATTTATTTATATAATAATCATTACAGTTTCGAAGCAATTTAAATTTTTATTTTCGATGAAAATCGAATTTGGAGAGATTCCTTAAGTTTTCAGAGATCAAATTATAGTGTAAATTGAATTAATAGAATTCTTTTCAATCTTTCGTTAAGAATTCGTATTTTATCTTTTTGATTAAAAATGTTACCATCTGGTTAAAAATTAATCTCTTTCAGTTGAAAATTAAATTCTTTATTAAAAATTCACATTTTTGGATGGACAATTCTGATGTTTTGTACAAAATTTGTATTCGCGGCTCGAAAATTAAACACTTTGTTAAAAAAATTAACTATCTGGATGAAAATTTATGTATTTTCTTGAAAATTCATCTTTTTGAAAGAAAATCAATTTTTGTTTGAAAATACAACGGTTTAGGTTAAAATTAATCTTTTTAAATTAAGGATTCAAGTATTTTGTTAAAAGTTGCACGACTTTTTTAAAAGTTCTTTTTTTGGTGTAAGATTCAAAATTTTAGTTGAAATTTTGTTGTTAAAAATCTAAATATTGAATAGAAAAGTTTTTTTTTGCTTAAAAATTCAACAAAATTAAATTTGAAAAATTACAAACTTAAACTTTTTTAAATAGAAAAATCGTTATTTTCTTAATTGAAAATTAATTCTGCTTAATAAAGATTTAAATACTCCATTTTTGTTTAAACATTTATTTTTTTATTTAAAAAATTCTACTATTCAGGTAAACGTGTTTAGAAGTGAAAAAATGTAAATTAAAAATCAATAAAATAAAATTTGAACTAACATCAATGATTTGGCTTTTTTGGGGGAAAAGTTCATTATTTTGTTAAAAATATACGCAACTTGTTGAAAATTCGTATTTTCTGGAACAAAATTGAAATATTTGCTTAAAAATTGATATCTTTTATTGAAAGCTGGTCTTTTCTGGTAAAAAATTAAACTTCTTAGTTGAAAACTCAACTATTTAGTTTAACTTAATTTTTAACGAAAAAGTTGATTTTTCAACCAAAAAATATAAATTTCAACAAACGTTAACATATTAGTTAAATTTTCAAGCAAAGAAATGAATTTTCAAATAAAAAGATGAAGTCTCAACTAATGAGATATTTTTTCTTCTATTTTCTAACAAAAAAGACGAATTTTTAAAAAATACAGGAATTTTCAACAAAATAGATAAATTTTCAACCAAACAGATACATTTTCAACGAAGAAGCTTGAATTTCTATGAAAACAGATGAATTTTCACAAAAAAATGGAATGGTTAGAATTTTCAACCGAAAAATATAATTTATCACGCAAAATAATTGAATTTTCAACACAAAAAATAGAGTTCTCAACAAAATAAATCAACTTTCAACTCAAAAAGATAAAATTTCAACCAAAAAAAAAAAATTAATTTTCAACAAAAAAATTGTCAAAACAATACTTTATTTTTCAACAAATGAATTTAATTTTTAACAAGCAACAAGAATCTTCAACTAACGGGATTATTATGCTACTAAAAAGGCGAATTTCCAGAAAAATACATAAAATTGTCAATAAAAAAGTATACATAAAAAAATAGAATACGTAGTTAAAATATTAGAAAAATAAAATTAAAATTTTTAAATAAAGAATCAAATTTTCAACCAAAGAACTGAATTTAAAAAATAGAATAGTTAAATTTTCATTAACCCTTAAAGGTATCCCTGGGGTCTTTTATACCCAGCTTTTTCTAAATAATGATTTTCGTAGCTTAAAAAATTTTAAATCAGACTTATAGCGCCATTTGTCGACAAAGCATGAGTACCAATTCCTTTGAGGTACATTTACGCCAAGCCTACTGCATCATGCGTGCTTCTGTGGTGCTTCGAAGTGGATTGGTGCCGCCAGAGACCCCACGAATACCTTTGTGTTTCAAAAGTGTTACTGACTTCGAAAATTATTTAGTCATTTGTACTTATTTATTTTTATAAACAGTAAGTACATAGTGTTTTGAAGTATTTAAATTTGTTTTAAGTAGTTATTAAAATAATTTTTCAATTATTAGGATGTCTTATAATCTACGATCGAGTATACGGCAGTGTCTACTCGTGCAAGACATCGTATTCTAAAATCATTGCAACTTCAGAATTCCAACCAGAACCCAAAAATATCAACAATTACAGTTTATGAAAGTATTATTATTTATTTGATGGTACCACACTTACAAGAACGATTTAACTATACTCGGCTATCAAGAAAGATCAAAGTTGGTATTGAGTGCATTTTGCAATCAAATTTACCAAGTGTAAGAGCATAAGAAAGGGTTCAATTTGACGGGGGACAGAGATGTTCTGTCTGCCTAAGAAAAAGGGACCCAAAAGTCTACTGAGGGCTGTGCGTTAGGGTGGAGCAAATTTCCGAAATTTTGAAATTTGGGTTGGAATAATGAAATTATACTGCCTACTGGGACAAATAATACGCCCTAAAAATTTTATTGAAAAATATTAAGTCCTTCAGGTTCCATAACTCATGAGAAGTTTCCCAATATGTATCGGTCAAGAAGAAAACCCATAATATTCATTTAGGCTTCAATTACTTCTTGGAAGGTTTTTCGTGGTGCATTTGTTTATTTTTAATTCAAAAATTTAAGTTATGTTGATTAAAACGATTTAGCTCCATCGATTATCGATGAGGCTAGATCGATTATCGATGAAGCTAGATCGATTATCATCCTGTGATTCCCCCTTTGGCACTGTGACTTGCGTTTTCAGTCAGTCATTCACAGAGTCGCGGCTTTCTTCATTTTGACGTTAAACAGAGTGCTATTTTTGTGATTTTTCGTCTTACTGTGTGATCCATTTGCAGTTGAAATGCCGAAAGTGACAACAAGAGTGAAAATAGTTTGTGACATTTTAGGGGTAGCCAAAATCTTCTCGGATAATGTTTTGCCCACACAAGGTGATGTTCTTTGACATTATATTTTCATTTTCGGTGTATTGAAAAAGGAAAGCAACAAAGACCCTTCCTCCCTGGGAATAATTTTGCAGATTGATAAGTACGTAAGGAGTATATGGGAAAAGGCTTCACTCCCCATCGTCAGTCAAAAACGGTCTTCCGCTAAAATTAAGAGCCT
>NC_046661.1:73912964-73920420 GCF_010883055.1 Belonocnema kinseyi | reverse complement strand
AAATTAAAATTCGAAAATTTTTTCTAAAGCCTCCAGGGGACTTCGTTTTCGCACGAAAAAATTTTATGTGCCCTTATTGCATCCGGACCCACAATTAGAGGATATCCCCCCATTTCCATGTCATACTAAAGCAGTGGAAAGGTGTATTAAGCTGGTCACAGAAGCATCTGGAAAACTGCGAAGAGAAAGAGCGCGATGGCTACATCATCAACAAAATTGAATCCCAGAAGAAAAACCCTCGCCTGAACACAACAAAAGATCTTACGAATTGACTGACGATTCCCTACGGGATTGATACACTCAGAAATCATGTTAATACTACCTCATTCATTGCTTATCATCAGTAAGTTGAAAAATAAACGCAATTTCCTGTTTTCGTGTATTTATGAATTTATGTTATATAAGTACATACCTATTCATGAAGAATGAAGTTATGGAGCCCGAAGGAATTTTTTGATCACTCTGAAACTTTGCAAACATCTTATTCAGGTCATATGGCAACATAATTTCCCTATTCCATATAAAAATTTAAAAAAAATTTTTTGTTGACAAATTTGCTCCACCCTACTGTGCGTCGTGTATGCGACCTACTTGTGATGCAACCCCGTATCTTATTCTGCAGCGAATGTTGTAATGGAAAAATAAATTTTATTCTGTATGTTTGATTATAAAACAAAACTTTTCTGAACATTTCAATCATATTTTTAACCATATATGCTTTTATTGTAAACTATATAATTATAAATGTTCAAAAAAACTGTTTTTTCATTTTTTGCTAAAATGCATGTTTTGATTTTTCAAAATAAATATCTTCTTTTGAGCAGTAACAAAAAACCTCGGTATTTTTTCGAAGAACTATATCTTAAGTATGTTCAGTTAAATTTTTATCTCTTAATATCGAAAATTAACAGAAATATCGATTTTTTTGTTAAAATTAAAAATATATATTATCTAGTTGTATCTTATAAAGGCTATAAAAAAGTACACCCAGAAAAATTTTCGTGTAAAAATATTAAAAATCCTTATTGCAATAAAGAAATTTCTGCTGGGGTCTTCAGTGACCCCCCTCATACTTTATGTTATCACAGAGGGGGGATACCTTTAAGGGCTAAACAAATACTTTTCATCCAAATAAAACAATTTTTCAACGAAACAAATGAATCTTGAACCAAGAAAATCCGATTTTTGTCAAAAAGATCAATTTTTGACAAAAAATTGAATATTTAAATATTCAGTTTAGGAAACAATTTTGTAACTAAAATGATGAATATTTAACCAAAAAATTAAATTTTAACCAAAAACATGAATTTTTAAACAAACAAAGCGAGTTTTCAAGAAAAGGAATGAACTTTCAACTAAACAAGATAAATGTTTAACAAATGACATGAATTTTAAACAAACAAAAAAAGATTTATTTTCAACCAGAATAAACCAGATTTTTCAACACGATTGTTACATTTTTAACTAAAGAAATGAATTTTCAACCAAAAAGATGAAGTTTCAACTAATGAGATTAATTTCCAACCAAAACGGTGAATGTTCATCAAAAACAGATAAATTTTCAACTTAAAATAGAATAGTTAAACTTTCAGTAAACAAAAAATTTAATTTCAACTTAATGAAATAAATATATAACGAAATAGTTTAATTTTTAACGAATCAGATGAATTTTCTACCAGAAAGATTAATTTTGAACAAAATACATGAATTTTGAACCAAAAATTTTAAGTTTTTAAGAAAATTTGAATCTAATAGTAAAAATTTTTAGTTAAAAAAATAAATTTTCAAAACAAAACAAAAATTAATTTTCAAAAAAACCGTTAAATTCTTAACAAAAGAAAGATTTTCCAAAAAACGAGTAATTTTTCAACATAAAAATATTTTTTAGTGAATAAAGAAAAAATCTTATCCTAAAAGTTAAAGTTTCAACCCAAAAGGATTATTTTTGTACCAAAATAATTGAACCTTCATCAACAGAAACAATACATTTTAAACGAAATTATTGACTTTTTAGCTCAAAAGACCAATTTGGTACAAAAAATATCAATTTTCAACAAAATACATGAATTTTTAAATAAAGACGATACATTTTCGATCCAAAAAACAGACTAGTTAAAATGTGAGAAAAAAAAATTTTTTAGCCGATAAAACTAATAATTTGCAAAAAAATAGTTAAATTATCAACCAAAAAAATCCATTTTTAACAAGGCAGTTCCACTTTCAACTAAATAATCAATTTTCAACTAAAAAATATTCTTAAAAC
Organism: Belonocnema kinseyi; assembly: GCF_010883055.1. Taxonomy (NCBI): domain Eukaryota; kingdom Metazoa; phylum Arthropoda; class Insecta; order Hymenoptera; family Cynipidae; genus Belonocnema; species Belonocnema kinseyi. Next base: position 73,918,157 of record NC_046661.1, on the reverse strand, counting down.
AGAATAATTTTCTACCAAACCGATGAGATTTTTAACCAAGAAATCTGTAATGCAAATAAAAATATCTGAATTCCAAATTATTTCAAACGAAACATTCAAATTCTAAAGGATATTGAAATGTGGAAATTAGATACAATCACAAAGCATTCAAAATCAAATAATCTAAAATGTCAAACAATTTTTTCCAAACATAAGAATTTTACACAAATTAAGATAAAGTTTCAGAAAAAATTAAGCAGTTGAATTTTCGATTAAACAAATGAATTTTTAATAAAAATGATGAACCTGACACAAAAAATAGGGAATTGTTAGCAAAAAATTTTTATTTCCAACTCAAACATAAAAATTTTCTACCCAACTAATTAAATTTTTAACGTAAAAACACGAGTTCTCAACAAAATAAACGAACTTTCAACTAAAAAAAGATGAATTTTCATTTAAGAAATAAAAACACGAATTTTCAAAACAATATTAAAATTTTTAACATAAATAAAATTTTAACTAAAAGATGAAGGAGATTACTCGTCTACCAAAAAATAACTTTCAAACAAATATTTGAATTTTTACCTAAACAGAGGCATTTTTAGCCAAGAATAAATTTATTTTATAAGTTTGAAAACTATTATTTTCTCAATGAAAATTAATTTTTTTAACTCGAAATTTAACCAATTTTGTTTAAAATTAATCTAATTTGACAGAAAATTATTCTAGTTTGTTCAAAATTTATCTTTTTGTTTCAAAATTACTTTTTTTAATAAAAAACTAATTTTTTTTTATTCGAAACGTAACTTAAAGTCACGTTTTGAATAATTTTAAACAACATTAGTTAAATTTCGAGTTGAAAAAATTAATTTTCAGTAAAAAAATAATAATTTTTAAACTTATAAATTACATTTTAAACAAACTAGTTACATTTTACTCAAACAGATGAACGTTGAAGATTAAATTTCTGTTAAAAAAGATCACTTTTATACAAAAGATGGAAGTTAAATTTTGAGTTACAAAAACTAATTCTTAATGAAAAAATTAATTTTCAAACAAAAAGATCAATTTTGAACAAACTAGAATAATTCTCTACTGAAATAAATTAATTTTAAACAAAACACATACATTTTCAACAAAATATTTAAATTTTTAACGAAAATTTCAATTTCAACTGAAAATACATTTCTATTCCAAAATTTTATAGTATTTTTTATATTTTCAGTTAAAAAAATTAATGTTCAATAAAAAAAATCAACAGAATAGTTCAATTTTTAAAAAAATAAGATGAATTTTGAACTAATGAGATTTCTTTTATATTTTCAGTAATAAAAATTAATTTTCAAACAAATAAAATAAATTCTGTAGGAAAAAGAATTATAGTCTATCACAAAGGATGAATTTGAAAAAAAAACAGATATTTGCAACTAAATAGTTAAATTTGTAACAAAAAACAAGTTTCTTAACTAAATTACTAAAATGATAAGTCATCAGGTAGGAAGAAGTTTAAACAAAGTAGTTCAACTTTCAACTAAATAGTTGGACATTCAATAAAAAATATATTTAAAACAGAATAATTTTCAACCAAATAGGTGCGACTTTTAACCAAAAAAGATGTTATTTGGATAAAATAAATTAATTTTGTACCAAGGGTCAGATTTTCCCTGAAATTTCCCAATTTTCTAGAATTCTCTGATCTGTGACCTGTAAATCTTAATTATAAATTAAAATATCCGAATTCAAAATTATTTAAAATGAAACCTTAAAATTCTATATAATATTAAACTGCTTTAAATTTAAATGCCCTAAAATGTCAACAAATTCTTTTGTATTCGAAAAATAAACAATCTATGTCTATTGTCTATAAAAGTAAACAAAAAGTCGCTGCTAATGAAAAAGCAACATTAAAAAAAAATTGATTGTCTTTATACAAAATTTATTTTGAATTGAGATATATCCGAATCATGAAGAGAAATAACGCGTAATAGAATTCGTTTCAAAACATGCGTGCATAAAATCTATACTACATAACGTTATCAGTTCCGCGGATCGTTGACGATCAAACAAAGAAAAAATTCCAAATACCTGGACATCGAGTTTGACGTTCGTCACAGAGCCAGTGCCATTGCAAAGATTCACTGTCAGCTGGTCCAGGGTGAGTTTCTCCTCCAGGAACTGGCCGAGGTACCTCTGCAAAAGGTACCTGCAGGCCGTGTTCTTGATTCCTTCCGTCCATTGAAATCGACCCAACCAAGACATCTTGTCACTCCTCTTTAAAAAAAATCACTCCCCGAAATACATCGATCTTACTCGTTTATAATCGGGCCAGGAACTGTGACTCCGCTCGACTCCAGGAACACAAATCGTCATACGCCTCAATTTTAGGTTAGGTTAGGTTCACACGGGAACGAAATGCGTCAGGAATTTGATTTCCAAGAGTCTCATTACTTCGGATGCACGTGTCCTCACACCCGGGACAATCACGATCAACATAATATGTTATTCTGCGATTCCGAATTGATTTCTCGATTGCGATGTTATGTTTTTTTTTTGCTAGACAAACACTCGCAAACTCCGGTTATGATAGTTTATGATAGTTCAAGGAACGTTGAGGAACGTGAAGCAACATCAGGCTGCTAGTGCTACCTACACTGTTTTTTCATTGATTGAAATCAGCTGATTTCTGATGTCGTCTGGCTAGGGCCGTGCAAATAAAGCCGAGAACCCGTACATTTAATATTTAAAGCCCTCCTGTTTATGCCAGTTTATGCTGTCCAGACAAGAAAAGGGACCGAACTTGAATTACGTAACAGTTCAGGGTTTGGAGGGGGGGGGGGGGGGGGGGGGGCAATTTGTTACGGCAGGTAATTTTTGCAACTTCACAAAAACTTTCTACTGAAGATTATCTTTTTTAGTTATAAATTTTATTATTTGCCTGAAAATGTAACAATTCTCTTAAAAGACATCCTTTTTGGTTGAAAATTCATCTGTTTTCTTAAAAATTTGTCCTTTTGGGTTGAAAATCTAACTCTTCGTAGAACATTAACCTTTAGTTTAAAATTCATATTTTGTCGCTGATGAGTCAACTGAAATCTTTTTTTGGATGAAAACTATTGTTTTGTTGTTGAAAATTTGTCTTTTTAATTTCAAGTTTAATCTTTTTTAGTGGAAGCATTGCATCTTTTTTCGATAAAATGCAACTGTTTTGTTGAAAATTCGACTATTTCCTAGAAAATTTAATTTTGGTTTAAATTCATATTTTTACGTTGAAAAGTTAATCGAAATCTTTTTGAATGAAAATAAAACTCCTTTTTTGAAAATTTGTCTTCTTCATTCAAAAATTCACCATTTTTAGTAGAATTTCCATCTTTTTTGGATAAAGTTGAAACTGTTTGGTTAAAAATTTAACAATCTATTCAAAAAGTCCAACTTTTTCGTTAAAAATTCGTCTATTTAGCAGAAAATTAATCTATTGTTTATAATTCTTATTTTGGTGTTGGAAACTGAACTGGAATCTTCTTTGGATGGAAATTTAAATATTTTTTTAAATTCATCTTTTTCGAAGAAAAGTTCGTCTTTCTTGAATAAAAATGCAACTGTTCGGTTGAAAATTCAAATCTTTTTAAAAATTAAAAAATTCTCCTGCTTGAGCAGAAATTGCATCTTTCTTGGATAACAATGCAAGGGTTTGGTTGAAAATGCAATAATTGTTTGAAAAGTCACACTTTTTGATTAAAATTTCTGCCGTTTCGTTAAAAATTTACCTATTTTGTAAAAAACTTACATTTTGTTTAAATTAAATATTTTTGTGTTGAAAAATGAACTGAATTCTTTTCTGGATGAAAATTCAACTATTAAACATTTTTTTGAACTAAAAGTTCATCTATTTCAAGAGAATTGTCATCTTTCTTGGACAAAAATGGAACTGTTTGGTTGACAATTAAACTAGTTTGTTAAAAAGTCATACTTTTTGGTTAAAAATTCTACTGTTTTGTTGAAAATTGATCTATTTCGTAGAAAATTTACTTTTTGTTTAAAATGCATATTTTGGTGTCAAAAATGAACTGCAATCTTTTCTGGATGCAAGTTAAACCTAAGAAAAATGTGTCGTTTTTTATTTAAAATTCATCTGTTTTAATAAGAATTTCATCATTCTTGGATAAAAACTGTTTAGTGGAAAAGTCTTTTGTTTTGGTTAAAAATAAATTTTTTACTGAAAATATAAATTTTTCATTTTTTTAATTGATATTTTTTAATTCAAAGTTTTCCTTTTCGTGTAAAAAAATAATTTCCTTGGTTTGAAATTTTATTTTTGTTGAGTAATAATGTATTAGTTTCGTGGAAAATTATTTTTTTGCTCAAAATTCATGTCTTTTTTGCTTGTAATTTAATTTTTATAGAGAAAACTCATATTTTGGCTTGAGCGTTCAACAATTTAGATAAACATTTATTTATTTCTAGAGTAAAAAATCTTTATTTGTTGCAAATTCGTCTTTTTGGTTTTGAAATTATTTTTTTCTGATACTTTTTTGTTTGAATATTATGTTTCAGGTTAAAATTGATTTTGTTAAAAGTTTAATTATTTTATTAATAAGTCAAGTATTTTGTTATAGAGCCATCTTTTATAGTAGAAAAGATATTTTTTTCTTTAAAATAAATTATTAAATTTAAAAATTTAATATTTGTAGCTGAAATACTGTTTTATTACGCTTATTAAATATTCTATGTTAAAAGTATTACAAGATTCAAATGCTAATATTTAGATATTAATAATTAAGAAAATGAAAAATTATTCAAGGAACATTTAGGGATTTTTGAAAATGAAATTCTCGGACACTGACTAATTCTACTAGCAATAAGTAGCAAAACATTTCTGGAAACTAAAAATTATGTACAGTAAGAGGGGGCTAGGGGCGGGGGGAGAAATGTTTTGTTACGGTTTGTTATAGGGTAGGGGGGTCTTAGAGAGGGTCTTTTATCCGTTACGTAATTCAAGTATGGCACATTAGGCGTCAACAAAATTCGTGAGTGAAAAAAGATTTTAATAAAAATTTTTTTATTCCGTTTATAAAAGATCCCAGGTTAGAAATGTTAAAAGCTTAAGATTCTAGTCTACAATTGTGGGTCCGGATGCAATAAGGGCACATAAAATTTTTTCGTGCGAAAACGAAGTCCCCTGGAGGCTTTAGAAAAAATTTTCGAATTTTAATT
>NC_046661.1:73888296-73912864 GCF_010883055.1 Belonocnema kinseyi | reverse complement strand
AAAATTAAAATTCGAAAATTTTTTCTAAAGCCTCCAGGGGACTTCGTTTTCGCACGAAAAAATTTTATGTGCCCTTATTGCATCCGGACCCACAATTATTAAATGATCATTTAATATTCTTCTCAGTAATTTATTTGTATTTTATCTATATTTATTTTTTTGCAGTTGCTTGTTCCTGATTGTTAACTTTTTATATGTAAATTTCGTGGTTCCTGTCAAAATTAAACGTTTCGGAGAGTAGTAGAAATTTTAGTATAAATTGCATCTTTCTTAAATAGAAATGCAACTATTTGGTTGAAAATTCAACAATTTTGTTAAAAAATCATACACTTTGGTTGAAAATTCATATTTTTGGTTTGAAAATTCGTTTTTTGGACTGCAAATTTAAGTATCACCGTAAAAAAATTACTTTTTGTTTAAAATTCATATTTTGGTGATGGAAAGTCAACTAAAATCTTTTTTTGATGAAAATTTAACTATTTCTTTTTCATAATTTGTCTCCTCAATTTAAAAGTTAATCCATTTTAATAGCATACTTGCTTAAGCATTTAAATATTTTGTTCAAAAATTTTGGTTGAACCACTTTGTTAAGAAATATTTTTTTGTTAAAGATTCAAATTATTATTTGAAAATTAATTTCATTGGTTGAAAGATTAAGTGGTTTGTTCAAAATTTATTTGTTTTTTAATTGAAAATTTTACCGTGTGGGTTAAAAATTAATTTTTATTGCTAAAAATCCATATTTTTAGTTCGAAAATTCAATTTTTGTATAGAAAATTCGTCTTTTGGCTTGAAGATTCAACAGTATAGATGAACTCTTTTTTCATGACTGAAAAATCTTTATTTGCTAAAAATTCGTCTTTTTGGTTTTAAAAATCAATTTAAAAAAATTTCATAATTTTTTTTCAAATATTAACTATTATACTTTTTTGTTAAAAATTCAAGCATTATGTTAAAAAGTCATCGTTTATGGTAGATTAGTCATTTTTTTATAGTAAATAAATAAATGGGGAAAATGGAAAACTGTTCAAGTAAAAATTAGCAAATTTTCAAAATGACGTTTTGGGCCACCCTTAGCAAAAATATTTCGTTGACCAACGACCAAGCGGCATGACGCGAGAGAAATACAAGTTTGAAAAGGCATACATTTTTCTTTTTTGAATAAAAATTCGAAAAAAGCCTTTTTAGTGGATGACCCTATAGAGGAGTTTTTAATTAAATATTCAATTTTTTTCTTGTTAATAACTCAACTAGTTGGTTGAAAGATGACATACTTCGTAAAAATCTTATTTTATTTTTTAAGTTTTATTTTCTGTGGTTGAAAATTTTACTATTTCGTTGCCGATTTATATATTTATTTTCGAAAAATTAATTATTTTAACTGAAAAATTGAACATTTCAGTTTCGGTTCATAACGAATCTTTTTTATTTTGAAAATGAACTAATTTGATCAAAATTATTTCTTGCTGGTTGAATTCAACGGGGTTTGATATAAATTTTTTTTTATTTAAAATATCAATAACAAATACATTTTTCATTAAGAATTAATTGTAATTTTTTGGTCAGAAAATGTTTTTTTTTTAAATTTTAAAATTAATCTTTTGCTCGAAAATTATTCTGCTCGTTTGAAAATTCATATTTTTGGTTAATAATTAATTTGTTTTGGTGTAAAATTTAACTTTTTGTTGAAACTCCTCTTTTTATTGAAAATTATTTTCCTAACCGAAAATTAAACGATGCCATTTTAGTAAAAATGTAACTTTTTTAGTAGAAAATTCATGCAATTTGCTAAAAATTTACCTTATTTGACAATATATTATTCGACTCGTTTGAAAATGGTTAAAAACTCATTTCAATATTAAAATATAATGAATTTGTTGAAAATTCATTTTTTTCTGTTGTTGTGGGAAATGCACATTTTTTAGATGAAACTTTAACTATTTAGTTGGAAATTTATGTATATTGTGAAAAAATCCTATTAGAAAATTAATCTTCTTGTTTGAACATTCATCTGTTTGGTTGAAAATTAAACTATTTTATTTTTGGTTGAAAATTTATCTTTATTAGTTGAAAATTCAAATTTCTGAAATTCAGAACTACGCAAAAAAAAACACAGACCAATAATAACAATATCAAATTTTAACATTTTCATCAGAGATGATATTGGATTTGTGTAAAATTTGCCTATCCCCGCTCAGTTTTGGTCAAATGTCCACGTTTTGAGACCGTTGGTACCCGAAAAACAGGTTTTTACGAATGTGTCTGCCTGTATGTTTCTCTGTATGTGTGTCTGTCTTTTAGCATTTTCTAAATTTCTGAGACCACTTTCTTCAAGATTTAAAAATGCTGTGTACGGCTGTTTGTAGTACACAACAATTCAAACAATTGATTCTCACACATTTTTTTGATAAAAATAAAATTAACAGACTTATAGCGTTTTTAAAATCTAAAAAAAAACGCAAATGAAAATTTTAAGTCAAACAACGCACGAAATGAAAAAAGTCAAGAAAACAAAAATATTGGTTTTTGAAATCCCTACAAGTTTATCATACCAAAATTTGGATTTTTTGTAAAAAATCGAAAATGCCAATTTTTATCGTAAAAAAAATACTGAGAAATAAAAAATTGCACTTTACCGTCAAGCTATTCAAGATACCAAAAAATATAATACTAAAAATTATACGGCTAAAACAGATCTGAAAATTGATTATGGATTACTTTTTGATAGGACACGTAGTTTTTGCTTTATTCGCAAAAAAATATCTTTAAAATTGGAAAAATGCAATTTTTGGACAAACGACACAAGCCACGGAAAAAAGTTATTCACCCAAATGAGAGCTACAAATTTGTTATCAATCATTTCTTGATAGGATGTGTAGTTTCCGTTTCATTTAAAAAAACAACATTCAAAATAAAAAATTTAATTCCTCGACAAACGACACAAAGTACGAAAAAAATAATTAGACAAAAGTTGTTCAACCCAAAAAGAGTTATACATTTTTTGTTTATTATGTTTTGATGAAGCGTGTGGTTTCTGTTTTAATACAAACAAATAACATTAGAAATTAACAAAAAATTAATTTTTTTTGAAAAATGACATAAGGTACGATAAAAAATCAATAGTCAAAAGTTGTGCAGCCAAAAAAGAACGACAAATTTTTTAATAATAATTTTTAGATAGGATGAGTAGATTTTCTTTTATTTGTAAAACATAAGTTTAAAAATAAAAAAATAAATTTTGGAAAAAACGTCATGGAAGACGAAAAAAAAGAGAATATAATGTCGAAAACTTCACTTGTTGGTTGAAATCGAGTGCGAAGCACGAAACACATAATGAGCATATATTCGTTAAAACCGAAGGAGCTTGAACAAAAGAGAATTCACAATCACCAAATCACAGTTGTCGATGCTTTGAACTTTAATTAAAAAAAATATGTGCACAAATGTGATAGAAATACCAAAGCGTGTAAGGCGAATGAAATACGTTATCGATCGCGAAGCGCAAGATCCAACAGCCGCGCGTTGAGAATGTGCCCGCAAAGTGGTCAGTTTTTTCTTTCCAATCTGAGTGAATTACAGTTTTACTTTGTTTTATGAATTACCTGTAAACTTGTATTATTAATTTTTATAAAAAAAACAACTTTTTCAATAATCCAATTTGAATTTTCGCGGAACTTTGACTAAAGCAGCTAGCGCTACCTATGGTAAACTCCTCAGTCCTCAAAGGGTAATCGTGTTACCGTGGGCAATCGTGTTTCGCATCTTGTCACTTGAGCCTTCGCTTGTGATCTTGTGTGACATTTGGCTTTGTAATTTAAATGGCGACAAGTGACAAGTGTGGAATATTAAAAGTGACAGGAAGAAAGTGATTATTGAATATCTTGAATATTAATCAAGAACTGCGCAGCTTTTTCGGATAGGTGTTCAGTGTTTTTATGTGGTTAACATAATCCCAAAAGTTGAAGGAGAGAAGAATGGCACTCACGAATATTTTGTTATTGAGCCAAATTGCGGGATATGTTGTGGCTCTTATATTGTCTTTGTGCATTATTGTGCCCATGAGTTTGCACCAGAATGAGTTTCGGTGAGTTTTATCAAGTTTTTGAGGTTAAATTTACCCCGCTTTTAACTTTAAGTCTTTGTTCACGAACCTTAATTAGGTTTGGTTTTCCTGCTGTTGCTGTATTGTTTTAGCATCTCCTTGAATTTGTAGTGACAAAATATTGCCTACGATTATTGTTTTTTTGATGAACTTTTCCCTTCGATGCTTTTTTTTATAGTAACATCGCAATTCAGGAACTAAAATTTTACTAAATGTTGCGTAGTTCGACACACTTGTAGTCTGTATTTAAAAATGTATAGTCGGAAATCGGAAATTGTACAGTGGAAAATTAAGTTTTTTTTTTAAACAAAATTTCTAGTTTTCTAACCTAATATGTTAAAAGTATTAAAAATGAACTGCAATGTTTATTTAAACTGTAACTAAATATTTTTTCTCGCTTCTCCACTTAAATTCGAACTGAATTAATAAAACTAAATTTCATTATTTTGATAGAAAATGTAACTGTTCGGTTTAAAATTAATTGTTTTGTTGAAAATTCCACTATTTCTCTAAAAAGTCATCTTTTTTGTGGAAAATTCGTCATTTTGGGTTCAAAATTACACTATTTTGATAAATTATTCAACTGATTGACTTAAATTCCACTCTATTGTTGAAAATCCGTCTTTTTGGTTTGAAAATTAATCTTTTTTGTTTAAAATTTGATCAATTGTTTTAAAATTGATTTATTTTCTTGAAAATTCCACGATTTCTCAAAAAGGTCATCCTTTTTGTTGAAAATTCGTCATTTTTGGTTTAAAATTGGACTATTTTGGTAGAATATTCAATTGACTGATTCAAAACTAACTTTTTTGTTGAAAATTCAGTAGAAAATTAATCTTTTTGCTGGAAAATTTAACACTTTTGTTAATTTTTTTTCTTTTCTTGGCTGAAAAATCTTTCTTGGGTACAAATGTCACTCTTTTGTTGAAAATCCGTCTTTTTGGTTTGAAAATTCTACTTTTTCGGTTGAAAACTTAATCACTTTCTTCAAAATTGATTTATTTTGTTGAAAATTCCACTATTTTTCTAAAAAGTCATCCTTTTTGTTGAAAATTCGTGTTTTTATGTTAAAAATTTATTTATATTAGTACAAAATTTAACTTTTTGGTTGCAAATTAACTTAAAAGTCTATTATTATATTTTTGGTTACAAATTCTTTTTTTTTTGTCAAAAATTTAAACCAAATATTTAATTTTGTTCAATTCCACGTTTTCTCTAAAAAGACATCCTTTTTGTTGAAAATTCGTCATTTTTGGTTCAAAATTGGACTATTTTGGTAGAATATTCAACTGATTGATTCAAAACTAACTTTTTTTGTAGAAAATTCAGTAGAAAATTAATCTTTTTGCTGGAAAATTTAACAATTTAGTTAATTTTTTTTCTTTTCTTGGCTGAAAAATCTTTCTTGGGTACAAATGTCACTCTTTTGTTGAACATCCGTCTTTTTGGTTTGAAAATTCATCTGTTTTGGTTGAAAATTTAATCACTTTCTTCAAAATTTATTTATTTTGTTGAAAATTCCACTTATTCTGAAAAAAGTCATCCTTTTTGTTGAAAATTCGTGTTTTTGTGTTAAAAATTGGTTTATATTGGTACAAAGTTCAACTTTTCGGTTGAAAATTAACTTAAAAGTCTATTATTATATTTTTGGTTAGAAATTCTTTTTTCTTGTCAAAAATTTAAATCAAATTTTTAATTTTGTTTAATTCCACTTTTTCTTGACATCCTTTTTGTTGAAAATTCATCATTTTGGGTTCAAAATTGGACTATTTTGGTAAGTTATTCAACTGATTGATTCAAATTTCACTCTTTTGTTGAAAATCCGTCTTTTTGGTTTGAAAATTCATCTTTTTTTGTTGAAAATTTAATCACTTTCTTCAAAATTGGTTTTTTTTGTTGTTGAAAATTCCACTTATTTTGTAAAAAGTTATCCTTTTTGTTAAAAATTGATTTATATTGGTACAAAATTCAACTTTTTGGTTGAAAATTACCTTAAAAGTCTATTATTATATTTTTGGTTAGAAATTCTTTTTTTTGTCAAAAATTTAAACCAAATGTTTAATTTTGTTCAATTCCACGTTTTCTCTAAAAAGACATCCTTTTTGTTGAAAATTTGTCATTTTTGGTTCAAAATTGGACAATTTTGGTAGAATATTCAACTGATTGATTCAAAACTAACTTTTTTGTAGAAAATTCAGTAGAAAATTAATCTTTTTGCTGGAAAATTTAACACTTTTGTTAATTTTTTTTCTTTTCTTGGCTGAAAAATCTTTCTTGGGTACAAATGTCACTCTTTTGTTGAAAATCCGTCTTTTTGGTTTGAAAATTCTACTTTTTCGGTTGAAAACTTAATCACTTTCTTCAAAATTGATTTATTTTGTTGAAAATTCCACTTATTCTGTAAAAAATCATCCTTTTTGTTAAAAATTCGTGTTGATTTATATTGGTGCAAAATTCAACTTTTGGGTTGAAAATTAACTTTTTTGATAACAATTCAGTAGAAAATTCGTCTTTATGGCATGAGAATTGAACCATTCGATTGTCTTTTTTTTTCTTTCTTGACTAAAAAGTCATACTTTTGTTGGTAATTCGTCTTTTTGGGTTCAAAATTTAACTTTTTATGTACAAAATTCAAATATTTAGTCACAAATTATCTAAAAAGTTTACTATTATATTTTTTATTTACTATACATTGTTTTTGGTTAAAATTTTTTTTAATTGTTTGAAAATCTATTTATTTGGTTAACAACTCCACAATTTCTGTGAAAAGTTATCCTTTTGGTTAAAAATTCGTCTGTTTGAGTTAAAAATTTAACTTTTTTGGTAGAAAATGGGACAATTGGGTTGAAAATAAACTTTTTTTTTTAAATTGAAAATTTATATTTTCGGTTTGAAAATTGAGTAGAAAATTAGTCTTTATGACATTTTTTCATTCTTCAGTAAAAAGTAATATTGTTTTTTGAAAGTTCGTCTTTTTGGATTCAACATTTATCAGTTTGGGTATAGAATTCAAATATTTGGTTGGAAATTAACTTAAAAGTACTATTATATTCTTGGTTGAGAATTCATTTTGTTTGGTTAAAAATTTGATCACTAGTTTGAAAATGTATTTATATTGTAAAAATTGTACGGGTTCTCTAAGTAGTCATCCCTTTTTATTGCAAATTCGTCTTTCTGGGTTAAAAATTCTACAATCTTGGTAAAAAATTCAACGATTTGATTTAAAATTAACTTTTTTGTTAAAAATTTAGTAGAAAATTCGTGCCTTGCTTGCGAATTCAACAATTTAGTTGACATTTTTTTCTTTATTAACTAAAAAGTCATTTTTTGTTGTTAAAAATTTGTCTTTTTAGGGTTCTTTTTTGGGCTTCGTCTTTCTGTTTCTACCAAAAAGGCTAATTTTCAATCAAATAGTTGAATTTTTAGTCTTTTAGTTTTTAAATTGACATTTTAAAAAATGTTTAATTCAGAAAAGAAAATTATCTAGGAAACAGTTTTTTTTGGCTTGAAAATTCAACAAATTTGTTGAATTTTTGATTTCCTTTCTTGACTAAAAAGTCACTTTTTTTTATTTCTCTTTTTGGATTCAAAATTAAACTATTTTGGTATAAAATTAAAGTACTGTGTCTAATTTAAAAGACACTATTATATTTTTAGTTGAGAATTCATCTTTCTTGGTTACAAATTTTATTACTAGCTTAAAAATTGAATTATTTAGTTCCAAATTTATATTTTTTGGGTCGAAATCCCCTTTTAACTTAAAAATTCAACAATATTCGCAGGGCGTCTATTCTACCTGAAAACCCTGGAATTGTCAAGGAATTTTCAAATGCCTGGAAAAACCTAGAAATATCAGGGATTTTTTTTAAGTGAAGGATTTTTTTCGAAAGTGTGCTTAATTTTTTATAATTACAATCTAAATTTGAATAAACATGATTCTTTATTTATAAAAGTAGCTTTATAAAACTGTATTTAACCATTTTGTTGAAAATTCTTTTATTTTGGGTTTGAAATTAATTTGTTTAATTGAAAATTTAACTATTCTATATTTGTTTGTAAATTGATAGTTTTCGGTTGAAAACTCAAGTTTCCTGTTCAAAATTCATCTATTTTGTTGAATATTCGTTTACTGATGGTATAAAATTAATCTTGTTTGAGCAAGCATCATTTTGCTTAAAAAATCAACAGTTTGTTTGCAATTTTTCTCTCTCTTGATCGAAAAAATCTTTCTTGATTGAAAATTCAACTCATGTTAAAAAGTCTTATTTCTTGGCACTACTACTACATTTTTCGTTGGGAATCCGTCTGCTTTGGAATTGGAATTTGAGTACTTGGTTGAAAGTTCAACTCTCTTATTAAAAATGTGAAGATTCATCAATTGAATTAAAAATTCATCTTTCTGGTTGAGAATTCCCTTTTTCATTCACTGACAATTAATTTTTGTTGCTGAAAATTTAACTATTCCAGTTGAAACCTTAACTTTTTTGTTGAAAATTTGTTTGTGTTTTTTTGGTTAAATTTTTTTAAACTGAAAATGTATCTATTCCAATTAAATATTTCATAATTTAATTCAATATCAAGTTTTTAACTATAAATTTAACTATTCAATTTTTGGTTAAAAAATTATCTATTTTAGTTGAAATTGCGTATTTTTTACAGAAATTAATCTTCTTGTTTGAAAATTCAACAATTCTAGATAAAGATTAATCATTTCAGTTGTAATTTCATCTTTTTTATTTAAAATTGAACTATTCCAGTTAAATCATCCTTATTTAAAAATTCATTTTTGTTGTTTAAAATTAAACTATTCTAGTTGAAGATTCATGATTTTATTTGAAAATTCATCAGCCTGGGTAAAAATTGGTTTTTTAGTTGAAATTCATATATTTGGTTGAAAATTTGTCTTTTTTCAGTTGAACATTCAACTATTTTGTTGAAAATTCATGTATTTTGTTTCACCTAAAATTACGTTTTTTTGTTGCTTGAAAGTTAAACTATTTTGTCAAAAATCCATCTTTTTGTTTAAAAATAATCTGTTCCAGATTGATCAATTCCATTTTTGGTTGGAAACTGATAATTTTTAGTTCAATATTCAACTAGTTGTTTAAAAATGGACCTTTTTTAGCTAAATATTCAACTGTTTAATAAAAAATTGTCTTTTTAGTTCAAATTCAAATGAGTCTGAAGTTCCAAAATTTACAAAAAACGAAAAATAAAATATTTGAAAAGTCAAAATCTTTTCATTGTTTATGACAGTATTATGTGTCAAAATTCCCATCTTAAAGTTTCAGCCCTCTAGCGCATAGGAACCCACCCCAAATCAACCCCTAAATATAATAAAATTCGTTAAAAATACAGAATTTTAAAAAGCCAAAATGTTTTTAATGATTATCGCTGCATTTAGTGCCGAAAGTGCCACAAAAAAGTTTCATCCCTCTAGTGAATGTGGAACACGCCCCAAATCAACCTCTCCATGTGTGTTCCACATGCACTAGAGGTGTGTTTCACATGCACTGGAGGGATGAAACTTTTTGGTGGCACTTTCGGCACTAAATGCAACGATAATCATCAAAAACATTTTGACTTTTTAAAATTCTGTATTTTTAAGGAATTTTATTATATTTAGGGGTTGATTTGGGGTGGGTTCCACATGCGCTAGAGGGCTGAAACTTTGAGATGGGACTTTTGGCACATAATACTGTCATAAACAATGAAAACATTTTGACTTTTCAAATATTTCATTTTTCGTTTTTTTCGTTTTTTGTTAACGTTGGGAACTTCAGACTCATAAATTCAACTACATATTTGGTTGAAAATTTTTTTTTAGTTAAAAAATCAACTAATCTATTGAAAATTCATGTAATTTAAAAAAATTGTTTTCTTTTTTGTAGAAAGTTCTTATAGTTCGAAAATTATTTTTTTTTTAGAAAATTCAAGTATTACAATTAAATATTCATCGTTTCACCTAAAAATTAATTTTTTTGTTTGTTGAAAGTTTAAATCTTTTGCCAAAAATCCATCTTTTTGTTTTAAAATTTATCTGCTCTAGATTTAGCAATTCCATTTTTGATTGTAAACTGATATTTTTCAGTTCAGTATTGAACTAGTTGGTTGAAAATTGATCTTTTTTAGCTAAATATTCAACTGCTTAAGTAAAAATGTATCTTTTTAGTTCAAATTTAACTACATATTTAGATTAAAATTGTTTTTTTTTTTTAGTTACACATTCAACAAGTTTGTTGAAAATTCATGTATTTCTTTGAAAAATCGTTTTTTTTTTAGAAAATTAATCTCATAGTTCGAAAATACTTTTTTCTGTTAAAAATTTAAGTATTCCAATTGAATATTTATTGTTTTAGCTAAAAATTATTTTGTTGTTGTTGAAAGTTAAACTTTTTTGTCAAAAATCCATCTTCTTGTTTTAAAATTAATCTGTTCCAGATTTAATTATTCCATTTTTTGTTGAAAACTGATATTTTTCAGTTAAATCTTCAACTAGTTGTTTGGAAATCGGTCTTTTTTTAGTTGAAAATTCATATATTTGGTTGAAAACCCATTTTTTTTGTAGAAAATCAATCTTACTGTTCGAAAATATTTTTTTTGTTTGTTAAAAATTTAAGTATTTCAAATAAATATTCATGGTTTCACCTAAAACTTATTTTTTGTTGTTGAAAGGTTAACTCTTTTGTCAAAAATCCATCTTTTTGTTTTAAAATTAATCTGTTCTAGATTTAATTATTCCACTTTTTGTTGAAAACTGTTATTTTTCAGTTCAATATTCAACTAGTTGGTTGAAAATTGATCTTCTTTGCTAAATATTAAACTATTTAAGTAAAAATTTATCTTTTTAGTTCAAATTTAACTACATCTTTTGTTGAAAAATTGTGTTTTTTGTTGAAAAAATCTTTTTTTTTTTGTAGAAAATTAATCTTACTGTTCGAAGATGATTTTTTTAATTGAAAATTTAAGTATTCCAATTAAATATTTATCATTTCAGCTACAAATTATTATTATTATTTTTAAGTTAAACTCTTTCGTCAAAAATTTATATTTTTGTTTTAAAATTAATCTGTGCCAGATTTAATTGTTCAATTTTTTTTGAAAACTGATATTTTTCAGTTCAAAATTCAACTATTTGGTTGAAAATTGATCTTTTTTAGCGAAATATTTAACTGTTTGAGATTTCATATATTTTGTTAAAAATATCGTTTTTTTTATGGAAAATTAATCGTTTGGGTTAAAAGTGCAACAATTTGGTTAAAATATCATTTATATTTTTAATAATTCCATTCATTTACTTGAAAAATTAGAAACTTGAAGCCGTTTAAATTGAATTCCATACAGCACTATGAAAAATTATACCTTGAAAAATTCGAGATATCCGCTAAAAAACCTGGAATTGTCAGGGAATTTTTTCCCCAGATTTGAGGAAACGCCCTGCTTCAGTACCCCTCGCCCCCTTTTACGTAAATTCATTGAAGGAAGTCCCCAATTCTCAGATAAACAGGGATTAATTTGCAACTGAAATGCAATAATTTGCAAAACTTTTTCAGAGGTCACTGCTTATTATTTTCAACCGGAGTATGGCAAGAATCCGATGGCCAATTCGTTGCCCAATGGGCTTCGCAAATTTATTGCAACTACACCGTCTTCGTCGGCCTCGTACTCTTCCTGGCCTCAGCAATTCAAATTTATCGGCTCTCGATGTATATGAAAAGGGGGGAGGACAGTTCCTTCCTCTCAGCTTTTGTTGACGTCGTCTCGTCAATTTTTCTCACAGCGATTGCTCTCATCGCAGCAGTTTTAATTACCCTCGGGTTTATGACCTGGTGCCAGTGCATGACGAAGAGATTTCCCTCCTGTGAACTGGCAGCTGGAAACGATATTGACAGAGCCGACGGCATTGATACTTCCGGGTTTCATATAGAATTGGGAGCAGCACAATTTGGAGCTTGGAGCAGTCTCTCAATCTGGGTTGGACTCTCGGTCTTTGCAGTTTTGAAACTTCTCCGCTATCATCAACTGGAGAACATGAAAGTCTCCATGTTCAGGGAAAGACAGAAGTTAATTGAAGCGGCCGGAACTAGCAACGAGACGAGTTAATTCTCTTGCAATTTTCTCAAACCAGG
This sequence comes from Belonocnema kinseyi, assembly GCF_010883055.1. Taxonomy (NCBI): domain Eukaryota; kingdom Metazoa; phylum Arthropoda; class Insecta; order Hymenoptera; family Cynipidae; genus Belonocnema; species Belonocnema kinseyi. The sequence goes on along the minus strand of NC_046661.1, from coordinate 73,900,633 downwards.
GTAAGTTTTTTTTCCGAATTATTTTATTGTGACAGGATATTCAGCGATCTTGAAAACCTGGAATTGTTCTTGAATTTTTCACGGGAACCTTGGAATTTGAATTATTTTTCTTATTCGCGTTTAGAACAGTAATTTTATTCAAATTGAAAAATTTTATTGATTGCAAAGTTTGTTTAGTTATCAAGATATAATTGATCTTTTGTTTATTATTACCTTAGCTTTATTTTTTTAATCAAATAATAGCAGGGTGGCCGCTGGACCGGGAAACCGGGAATTTTACGAATTTTCAGAAGAAAAATCTGCCAAGTTCGACTTTAACAGTTTTTAAAATAATTAAAGAGCAGTTTTGAGGATTTAAACAATTAAAAATTAAAAGCATTTGAAGTTGAAAATTTTAAATAAAAAACAGTTTTATTTTATCAACTGTAAACATAAATAAATAAATTATTTTTAAAATGGATCTGTACTCTAAGTATAGAAATCTGAACAATAATTGATTTAACCAAACAATTATAGATCAGTTCAAAATTTTAGAATTTCCAGATTGTAACTGTTTCAATTCGAAAGTCTTGATAAGAATTGAAATTAATATATCATTTATTCAGATAATTTTATTTTTAAATGAAAATTTTCATGATTTATCAATAATATATTTTTAATTTAGAGTTTCAGGTATTCCTTTATATTATTTTTTATATTAAATTTATTAATAAATTATTTATTTTAATTTTTTCAGCCATTAAAAAATTTAAACATGCGTTTTACTATTTTCAACTTAAAAATAAATCCATAATCATATAGTCATAATTAAAGGTTTTTATTAAATTAAAAATATTGTGAGTCTAAATTATTTAATTTTTATCGCATTTAATTTGAAATTTCTTAATATAGAAAAAAAATTAATATTTAATATTTAGAAATTTTTCACTGTTTATTTCAGACGAGTAAATTGAAACCAAATATTTAAAAGAAAACAATTTGAAACTGAATTGTTTTATATAGAAAGCTTTGAATCTTTAGATTTTCGAAGAACTTTTAATCTTCTAACGTTACAATTTTAATTGTTCTATTTAAAAAGTGCTTAATTTATAAGTGAAATTGTTCAATTTTGACGAATAAATAACAATTAAACACTTATTTTTTGTAGAAAAAATTTGAGTAATTTTAAGAAATATGTAGAAGTTTTGAAAAGATTCAAAATAAATTAAAAACTTGAAATTATTTCAAGTAATTCAAACGAAGTATGTTAAGATTTTTTCAGAACTTCTAAATATATTTTAAAATTAATCGAAATTTTCCTATAAATTTTGAAAATCCAACTAATTAAATAAAATCCTTAAAATCTTCCATGTTCTTCTTTGATCATTATTTGAATCTCTTAAAAAATTCTTAAACTTTCTGTTACAATGATTTTTCAAAGTGAAAAATCATTTTCAATTTTCCTAAGAATCTTAAGAAAATTTTTATTCTTTAGTAGTCTTTCACAATTCTTAAACAAATTATAAATTTTTTGTTTGAAATCTGCAAAAATCTAAATTTTATTTTAAATTCGGCTGTAAGTATTTTAAATTATTTCAAGTTCTAACTTTAATTCGAATCTTTTTAAAACTTCTTAATATTACTCTAATATTTTTACAAATAATAAGTATTCTATTGTTATTTATAAATTCAAATTTATTTTTTTTTAATTTGTAGGATTTGCTAAAAGTTATAGAAAAAATTCAATTCATTTTGAAATATATTTAAAAATTTCGAAAAAAATCAAAAATTATTTTGAATTTGGAAAAATTTAAAACCACTTCCAGATTTCTCAAGATTTTGAAATAAAATTTCAAAGCTTTTGAAGGATGCCTAGACTATTTAAAATAAAAAAGAATTAAGTTCTAATTTAAGAACTGTTACGTTAAAAAAATTATTTTTCAATTTTTAATGTGCCTAGCTTAAAATTACTTAAAATATTATAATTTTGAAAATTTGTATGTTCATTGTATATTTGAATACACAATTTTTGATTTTTAAAATTTCATTGGCCGTGAAAAATGTTTGCGAACCGGGAAATGACCGGGAATTTTTTTCTTCGATTAAAACGGCCACCCTGAACCGGTTTGAATAATATTTTTGTACAATATTATAAAGAGAAAAGTGAAACCGATTTTAACTAATTTTTACCTCTTAACTAAAAGTTATTTGTAGATGGCATTTTATTGTTTATTAAAGTTGTTTGGCATCCTACAAACAATTTCAGACTAAATTTACAATAATTTGTCATCATAATTTTTAATAATATTTTTTAATTTCTTCCTTAACATAATTTAAATATCAAAAATTCGAAAAATATTATAATTTTTCAATTAGTCGCTGAATATTTCTTCGCTTGAACTATTCAAAACTCAAAACTAAACGATAATCAAAAATGGCCAAAATTAAATTCTTCTGAATTTTAAGGGTTTCAAAATAAACATCATGTAAAAATAAAAAATTAAAAATGTTAAATATTAAATTCACCAAATTGTAATTGTACAAATTAAGTGTTAAGGGCTAAAAAAAGGCTCCTAGCTTTCATTATTAATTAACAAGCGAAAACAAAATTTTTTAAATATACAAAATAAATGTCGAAAATTCAATGTTCACTTTTCTTCGATTTTCAGCTGCTTGAAATTGGATTTTTAAATTCCGTTTAAATTGTATTATCTGAATTTTTTACAGCTGGAATTCAAGGAAAATTTTTGGAAATTAAAATTTTTGGTTGTAAAATAAAAATCGTATAATTTGATTGAGAATTTAAATATTTTGTTTACAAGTTATCATTTTTGGTTGAAATTTCAACGTTTTTATTAGATCAAATTCAACTGCTTCGTAGAAAATTCGTATTTATGGCTTAAAACTCTAAGAGTGCTTAATGAATACGCAATCTTTTATTTAAGGTGTACAGAGATATGATCAAAATTGATATATTCTCAAAAAATAGAATACAAAATTACAAATAAGTATAAAGAAATTAATCATTCGTCAGTTATAGCTATTGAACGGATTTTTCGATGAGTTGACCACTCGGTTTTTGAGTTCACATCAGATTTCAAAAGGTCACAGAAGATTTCAAAAGATTTTGAAATATTTGAAACATTTCAAAATATTTTTAACATTACAAAAATTTAGAAGATTTTAATAAGCGTACAGTACACCAAATTTCGAAGACTTCTAAGAGTTTCAATGATTTGAAACGATTTCAACAGGTTTTAAAACATTTTAGAAGATTTCAAACGATTTCAAATAATATAATGATTTCAATTAATACAAAAGATTTTATTTAAGACTCTAGATTTACACTAGATTAAAAAGTTCTCACCGAAATTTCCCAAAAATGTTGAGCATTTCATAAAAATAAGAATTTCAAAGATTTTAAACGATTACAAAATTTGTGAGAAAATTTTAAAAGATTGTAAATATTTGAGTGATTTCAAGTGATTACAGAAAATTTCACAAATATTTCAAAGAGTTCATAAGGATTTCAATAGATTTCAAAGGGTTTCAACAAATTTGTAAAGATTTTAAGATTTAAAAGACTTCAATCAGGAAAGATTTCACGAAGAAAAATTAAAGGAAGATTTCAAAAATATTAAAAATATTTTATAAAGATTTCAAAATATTAACAAAAAATTTTCACAAATATTTCATAGATTTTAAAGATTTTTCTTTGAATTAAATTTTTTTTAACTGACAATTTAAATGATCTTTTTGCTTCCTCATAGAGAAAGCTTTGTAATTGTGACATTTTTGAAAAAATTTTAATTCACTTAAGCAAACCTTCCTTGAAAATGGTTGCAGATAAATTGCTGAAATTTTAAGGACTTATTATCACCACTAATATCTTGAAACTGACCGAAGGATTTAAAAAAAAAATTCTGAATATTTTTAGCACTTATTAAAAATAAATTTTTATAGTAACATTTTTTCATTCTCATAATTTAAAGTTGATGTTTGAGTATAAAAGGCGTTTTGATTATAAATTTTCAAATAAAATAATTCTGATAGAGACTGATAGGGATTGCAATATTATTAATTTTTAAAATTTTTAGTATTAGTCATTGCATTTAAAATATTTTTTGTATTCTTTTGTAATTTTATATTTTTTGTAAATTTCTATTCTTTATTCATAATGTGTCCCCTAAGGCTTAAATTTTTTTGTATTCTTTAATTTTCTATTTTGTGTAAATTTTTATTCTTAAATTGATTAAAATGAAAACTTTAGTTTGTCTATTATTTAAAAAAAAATCACAAATTATTCCTCTATGAGGAAGCAAAGTGTTCGTGTAATAAGGACCGTATAAATATAAATACAAATAAAATGGAAACACTCGAGATCGAATTCACAGCTAGTTTAAATCTTTGAAATCTTCTGTAAAATCTGAAAAATATTGAAAGCTTTGTGACATCCTTGAATTTTATGTGAAATCTTTTGAATTCTATAAAATATTTATGAAATATTGGACATTTTAAAAATATTTTGTAAACTATCCGAAATAATGGAAATCTTGTTAAATTTTGTAATATTCTATTATTTGTACATTTTTATACTTAAATTGAGTAAAATGAAAACTTTATTTTGTCTATTATTTAAAAAATCACAAATTCTTCCTCTATGAGGAAGAAAATGCATTTACTAACGGGAAGCAAAATGCTTGTGAAATGAGCACCATAAAAATAGAAATAAAAATAAAGTGGAAACACTCAAATATCAAATTTACATCTAGTTTAGTTCGAAGTTCAACTATTGGTTTGTAAATTTATCTTCTTTAGTTGGAAATTGATGTATTTTCTTCCAAAAACGTCTTTTTTGGTGGAAAATTAATTTTCTTGTTTGAAAATTTATCATTTTGTTTGAAAATTCAATTACTCCAGTGAAATATTTATCATTTTAGTTAAAACTTCCTCTTGTTTGTTTAAAATTCAACTATTTCGGTTGAAGATTCATCATTTAGTTGAAAATTCATTTTCTTAAGTAAACATTTAATTGTTCTATTTTCGGTTTAAACTTGATTTTTTTAAATTAAAAATTGTTTTATTTTGTTGGAAAATCGCCTTTAAAAAAAATAATTTTCTTAATTAAAAATCCACCTTTTCGGTTGAAAATTGAAATATTCCAGTTAAATATTAATCATTTTGATTGACATTTTATTTTATTGGTTGAAAATAAAACTACTTTTACTTTTTTTACTATTTAGTTTAAAATTCATCTATTCCAGTTGGAGACACATTATTTTAGTTTTTAAAATCATCGATTCGGTTTAAAATTTCTTGTTTTTTTTCGTGGACAATTTATTTTTTCAACTGAAAATTTAACTTCCATTTTTTATGGAAAACTTATGTAACTTTTTGTTAATTTCTTTTAACTGAATATTCAACAATTTCATTTGTCATTTGAAATTAAAATTTTTAAATTCAACTATTTCGTTAAAAATTCATGTATTTTGTTGAAAATCGTATTTGTTGGTAGAAAATGAATCTTGTTTGAAAATCTATTTTTTTGGGTGAAAACTAAAGTATTCCATTCAAATAATTATCATGTTTGTTGAAAATGTATTTTATTTGTTGAAAATAAAACTACTTTTACTTTTTTCATCACTTTTTATTTTAAAATTCATCTATTCCATCACTTTTTATTTTAAAATTCATCTATTCCATCATTTTTTATTTTAAAATTCATCTATTCCAGTTGAAGATTGATTACTTTAGTTAAAAAATCATCACTTCGGTTGAAAGTTTATTTGTTTTTTTTTGTGGAAAATAAATTTGTTAACTAAAAATTTAACCATTCCATTTTTATGGAAATCTTATCTAACTTTTCATTAATTTCTTTTAACTGAATATTTAACTATTTCATTTTTTTTAATTCGACTATTTCGTTGAAAATTCATGTATTTTGTTGAAAATCGTATTTTTTGTTAGTAAATGAATCTCCTTGTTTGAAAATCTATCTTTTTGGTTGAAAATTAAAGTATTTCATTCAAATAATTATCATGTTTGTTGAAAATGTATTTTATTTGTTTAAAATAAAACTACTTTTACTTTTTTCATCAGTTTTTATTTTGAAATTCATTTATTCCAGTTGGAGATTGATTATTTTAGTTAAAAAATCATCACTTCGGTTGCAAATTTCTTTGTTTTCTGGTGGAAAATTAATTTTTTAACTACAATTTAACCATTTCTTGTTTGGTTGAAGACTTAACTTTTCTAGTTTAAAATTCAAATGTTAAATTGAAAATTGATCTTTTTAGTTGAAAGTTCAATTATTTAGTTGAGAATTCATGTGTTTTGTTGAGAAATTGTCCTTTTTTTTGGTAGGAAATTCAATTATTTAGTTAAAAATTCATTTACCTTGTTGCAGGAATTTGTTTATTTATGATTAGTTTTTTTTTTAATTTTTGGCCAATCTAAAATAAAATGTCTCAATTTTTGCATGTATAACAAACGATTATTTCATTATTCGATGTTAAAAAGTAGACCTGGAAGAACTTGATTTCTTGAACTGGAAAAGACCTTAAATTTTGTTTTGGAATTCATCTCGTTTGGTTGAAAATTATATTATTTGATTGAGAATGTAATTATTTTGTTCAAAATGAATCTATGTTTGTTAAAAAGTAAGCTTTATTATAAAGAATTCAACTGCTTTATTAAAAATTTATTTTTTTTAGTCAGAGGTTAATCTCTTTGTTTGAAAATTCAACTATTTTGATGAAAATTGGTTTCATGTGCCGTTGGAAATAAATTTTTTAAATTGGCAATTAAACTATTCCATTTTTGGTTAAAAATTTATCTTTTTTATTTAAAAGTTTATCTTTTTGGTTGAAATTTCTTCTATTTTGTTGAAAATTCATCTTTTTTACTAGAAATTTAATCTTCTTGGTTGACAATTTGTCCTATTTTGGTTAAAAATGCTATTATTACTTTTGATTAAGAATTCATCTTTTTGGCTTGAAAATTCAACAATTTGGTAGAAAATTAATACATTTGGTTAAGATCAAACTTTTTTGTATATAATTCGTCTTCTTAACTTTGAAATTAAATACTTTTGTTAAAAATACATTTTTTTAATTATTTTTTTTTATCTCAAAATTAAATTATTCCAGGTTAGGTTAAAACTTTATTCTGTGTATTGGATAAGTCGGAAATTCGTATTTTTTTATAGAAAATTAATCTCAGTCATCACCTATATTAGGAATTTGTGACCTTTTTCTCCTATTTTGGGGTTTCTCATCTTTTGTCATCTTTTTCCAGTTGAAAAAGTACATTTCTATTAGAACTTTCAACTTGCACACCAAATACAGTTTTTATTACACTTTCCTAATCGACGAATCTTGAACCAAATGTTCGAATTTTCAAACAAAAAAGATTTAACTTCAACCAGGAAGAGTTGCATTTTAAAACATAATCTTAAATTTTTAATTTGATAAGATGAATATTTTACAAGCCAGTTTAATTTTGAAGCAAGGAAGACGAATTTTAAACTAAAAGATATGACTTTTCTAACAAATGAGGATTTTCGCACCAAAAGGATTGATTTTCTATCTAAAAAATACAAGTGTTTAATAAATCAGTTAAAATTTTGATAAAAAAGGATTACTTTTTAAGAAAATAGTTCAATTTAGGTTAATTATAAAATAAAAATATAATTTTTTTTCAAATAAAAATAATGAGCTTTCAATCAAAAAAGATCAATTTTTAACAGGTAAATTTTCAACAAACAAAAAAAGAAGATTTTTCTACCAAAAGATAAATTTTCTACAAAAGTATAAATTTTCGAGCAAAAACGATTACTTTTTCAAAAAAAAATCGTTGAATTTTCACAAAAAGTATGTTTTTTTTAAGTAAAAGAGATTATTTATTAAACAAAAATACAGTAATAGACTTTTCAAATGAAAAGAATTAATTTTCAATCAGAAGAGATGAATGTTCAACCAAAAAATAGGAATTTTCAATACAAAAATGAATTTTCTGCCAAACAATGTAATTTTTTGTTCAAAAGCGATTACTTTTTAACAGAAGACTTTAATTTTCAATAAAATAGTTAAATCTGTAACTAAATAGTAGAATTTGTAATCAAAAAGTAGAATTATGAACCAAAAACATTATTCAATAAAAATTCCACTCCTTGGTTGAAAGTTGAACGAATTTTTTAAAATTTCATTTTTTTTCGTTGAAGATTCATAATTTTAGTTGAAAGTCCGTTTTTTTGTTAAAAAATTAAATTAAAGTTTCGTTTTGTTGTAAACAAGTTTTTTAAAACTACAAATTCAAATATTTTGTTAAAAAAGTCAACTGATTAATTGTGAATTAACTTTTTTGTTGTTATTTTATGTTCTTGTTTTTAAAATTAAATTGCTTGACAGAGAATTAGCCTTTTTGGCTTGAAAATTCAACAAATTGGTATAAAATTACACTGTTTTGTAGAAAATTCGTTTTTGTTTTTATTGAAAATTCATTCTCTTTGAAAATTTATCTACTCCATTTTTGATTAAAAATTCGACATTTTGGTTAAAAAATTATATTTTTTGTTGAAAATTCGTCTTTTTTTGGTAGAAAATCAACTTTTTTTTGGTCAAAATCTAATGTCGAAAATATATACTGTTTGGTAAAATGTAACTGTTTTTTAAATTTTTAATTAAAGTTTTGTCGTGGAAATATCAACTATAAAATTTTTTGATGAACATTAATCTTTTTTGTTTAAAATTCAACAATTTGCTTAACATTATTTTTCATTTTTGACTGAAAATTTTTTCTTGGTAGAAAATTCACTTTTTAGTAGAAATTTCATCTCTTTTTGGTTAAAAATGCAACTTCTTAGTTGAAGATTTATCTATTTTGGTTGAGGATTAAACTATTTTATTGAAAACTAAAAAATTTGGTATAAAATTCAACTTTTTTGTAAAAAATTCGTTTTTATCGTTGTTGTTTTAGTTGAAAATTAATTTTTCTCCGTAGAAATTCATCTGCTTAATTTTTTGGTTAAAAAATGAACTTTTATGGTTTAAAAATACAGACTACTCATCTTTTTTCTATTTGAAAAATCAACAATTTAGTAACGGATTTAACTATGTTGTAAACAATGAAATGGTTTTGTAAAAAAATAGTCTTTATTTTTGTTTAATTGAAAATTAGTACTCAGTGGAAATGTAAATACTCCATTTTCAGGGTGGCCGTTTTAATCAAAGAAAAAAAGTTCTGGGCATCTCTCGGTTTACAACAAATTACAACTTGTTTGTTTTATTTAACATTTGTTTATCACCCCTTTGTCGCGTATTTTAGAAAAAAATGTCACCTATTCACCTTTTTTGACGACAATAGGTACTGTGATGACTGTAATCTTTTTGGTCGAAAATATATCTGTTTGATTGAAAATTCAACAATTTGTTTGAAAATTCATTTTTTTTCAAACTTATGTCTGTTATCAAAGTTTTTATCTAAAAATTTAACGATTCCTTTTTAGGTTGAATCTTTATTCTGTATTTTGTAAAAGTAAAATATTCAACTGTTTGGTAGAAAGTGCATTTATTTTCATTGAAATCTCGTATTTTTTGTTGAAAATAATGTTATTGTTTGGTAGAAAATTCATATGTTTGGTTAAAAAATCGGCTTTTTAGATAGAAAATTATTCTTATTTGTTTCAAGGTCAAATTTTTGGTTAAGAATTTAACTGACTTGTTAATTTTCAACCAAAAATGTAATAGTTTATGTTTTAACTAAGAAAATATTCCCATTAGATTTGTAAGCTAAAAGATGATTTTTTAACGAAAAATTTAATATTTGACATTTCAGAAAAAAAAGATTTTAATTTTAAATAAAAAGCAGTTGGATTTATCAAAGAAAAATGAATTTTGTAACTGTTGAATTTTCAACATAAGGTTTATTTATGAACCGGAAAACATTAATTTTTGACTAGTCAAGAAGATAAATTATTTATCAAATTGTATTTAATTAGTTTTTAGTTTATATTTTTTCGTATAAATATTTTCTAACTAAATAATTAAATTTTTACCTTAAATAAGGTAACATTTTTTTAAACAAAAAATGGATTAGTTACATTATTATTGAAGGGAATTCATTTTCAAACAAGAAAGAACGAATGTTGTACAAAATAGAATATTTTTGTTGCAATAAGTTGAAGTTTTTACAAATTGTAGATATAAAAAAAATATTTTCCAACTAACATTGTGAAAATTTAACCAAAAAATTAACGTTTTAGAAAGTAGTTAAACTTTCAACAAAGCGTTTGATTTGTAATCTAACAAGATGAATTTTCAACGAAAAATTTAATAATAATTGACATTTTAGCCATAAAGGTCTTAATTAAATTTTTCAAAAACAGTTACATTTAAGCAACAAAAATTAATTTTTAACAAAACACTTGAATCCTAAACCTAACAGTTGCATTTTTAAACATTCAGTTGCATTTTTAACCTCCTAACTTAATATTCTGCCAAAAAGAGGAAGTCTAAAATTTTTTTTTTGACCGGGAACTTTACAAATTTTTAGAAAAAAAGGTGTGCAACTTTGATTTCAATTATTTTTTAAATAATTAATCAAATTAATTAACTTAATTAATTAAATCGAAGATTTTTGTTAAAAAACAGTTTTAGTTGATCAACTGTAAATATAAATTAATTAATGATTTTTAAAATTGAATTGTACTTTAAGATTTAAAAAGTGTGAATAATATCAACTATTTTCAATTTTAAAATAACTTAATAATAATGATATATTCATAATTAAATTCCATTTTCAAACCATTCAGTTTGAAATTTTTTAATTAAGAAAAGAACCACCACTTAATATTTATAGAATCTTCTGACTGTTCATTTAAAATCAGTAATTATAAATTAAATATTCCAAACTAAACGAAAAAACTAAACTTTGAACGTTACAATTTTATTAATTCTATGTACAAAAATGTAATTTTTAAGTAAAATTGTTGAATTTTGATATACAAATAGCAATTGAACACCTATTATTCTTTAAAAATATCGCTTAAGTTAAAGAATTATTTAGGAATTTCGAAAAAATTCAAAATTAATTTAAAGCTTGAAAGGATTTTAAATAATTTAAACGAAGCATCTACGTGTACTGATAAATCCGGCTATTCGTATAAAAATTTCTGTGCAATTCATCCACGGCCTAACTTAATACAAATTATAGATTTTGGCAGATTTTAAACAAAAAATTTAGAAGCTTTTTAAGAATTTTGAATGGCTTTAGAAGAATAAAAAATATTTCCTATGAAAATTGAAAATTATTATTTATATTAAAAAATTAATTTTAAAAGATTATTTAAAAAGATTTAGAAGGAATTTACAAAATTATTGAACATGAATGTGGAAGATTTTAAAGAAATCTTTTAATTTGACAGAATTAAAAAAAAAATTAAGGAAAAATTCTAATCATTTTGGAAGATGTTTCGAAGTTATTAATGGATTTTATTCTAGCTTAAAATTGCTTAAAATAATATAATTTTGATGATTTTTTAATTCATTGATTGATTTTCCAATTTAAAGCATTGAAAGTGATAAAGTGGATTAATATTTTTGGAGTTGAATTTCAAACTTTGAACTCTATGATTTATATTATTCTTATTATTATTACACCATTAAGCCATTTCCCTTTCGGGGTAGGCGTGACTCACTCGGTAGGGGAAAGGAGTAGTGTGTGGAAGGGATAGAGATTTTTCAGATTGATCCAGAATTCTCGTGCTATTCAAGTAAATAACACGTTCGTTCCGCAACACTGCTCCGACCCAGGTTGCTGCTCAATCTCTCTAGCAATCACCCCAAGGGAAGAACCTCACGAAGTCGTTATGTAAGGTTCCCCACTTGGGTCCATTAGTAGCCAAAGTCTTTGTTTCAGGCGTCATTCACTCTACTGACACTCTTTTTATTAACTATTTGCCGCCATACTTTTCTGTCCTGGCATGCTTCTCTAGCTTCTTTTATGTCCATGCATTTTTTCATGCAGGCTCTCGTGTTTCTGTGACTTCTTATGTCTCTTCTAAGTAGGGTCTCATTCACACATTCTAATCATTCTTTCCGCGGTCTACCTCTGGGCACGCTGCCATTTACTTTACCTTGGTACACTTGTTTCGTTAGTCGTTCATTTGGCATTCTCTCAACATGTCCGAACCATCTTAACCGATTTCTTTCCCATGTGTCTACTAGCGTCTCTTTTGCACCACAATATTTTAGAATTGTCTCGTTACTTACTTTGTCCATCAGGGTTTGCCCGCATATTATGCGCATGAATCTCATGTCAATTGCGTTAATTTTACTCTTATCTTTTTCTTGATAAGTCC
>NC_046661.1:73882611-73888196 GCF_010883055.1 Belonocnema kinseyi | reverse complement strand
CAATAAGATACATAAAAATAAATGAATTGTATATTTCCACATTTAGCAAAAGTTCATACAGTGATTCGGTCTTGTTACATTTTTGGCACATTATTTCTCTCGATTCTTATTCGCTCCTAATTATAATTACGCGTATTCGGATAAGAGGTCGCCGATCTCCCTCAGAGTATCAATAACAGTGATATTCACGGGCGCTACAAAATTCGTTGACGTTTGTCTCGGCTTCGCGGACGACCGGATATTATTATTGTTGTCTTTTATTTCTCGATATTCATTGAATGCTTTTGTTTTTCTAAATTGGATTTGTCTTGTCAAATCTTCGCGTTCCCTCTCGGGGATAAATGTATAATTTGAGAGAACACTCTCCCAATCTGTTAATCGCGGTGAGAGTGACGCTCATATGCGACGGGCTTCCGATCGCGGTGAAAGTGGTGCGGTAGGTGTTTGAGGTGGAATATTTTCGCGGTAAATTAGGTTTGAAACGCTCATCCACTGTTGGGCAACGCCTTCGGCCTCAGCCCGAAGTTGCTGCGCGAATTCCCCAGAAATGATCCCTTTGGATTCAAGTCGCCGCATTTTGCGCATGCGGCCCCTGCGCCGTCGGGCGTTATCCGACCTATTACCCGAATCACGAGTCACTAAAAAAATCAAAAGAAAACAATTTTAGGAATGCCTTGTATATAAAGAAGAAAAAATCCCTATTCGATTCCTTGATGCGTCGTAGAGGAACCGAAAGATGATTTTAACTTACTTTTCAGAGATTTAAGCGGAGTTTTAGGAAAAATGGATAATGAAGAGGTAGATACGTCAAGAAGGCTGGTGGAGGATTTAGAATGAGGGCTAACGAGCTAGCTGAAGGTACAAAAAGCCTACCAGCAGGCTGGTGGATGTAATTTTGCTAGGAAACCAACCAGAAGACTGGTGGATATTCAAGGAACACTCCAAGAGCTTGGAGGATGAGTGCAGATGGAAACCCGGCGCTGGTCTATAATAAATCATTCGCTCGCGTGCGCCAACTTTTTATGTGCTCCTTCCCACCTCAGCTGGCACTGGATGGAGGTGGAAGGCCCTGCGGCGGGGACCGGTGGTCCATCCTATTGGTCGCTTCAACTCACGTGGCTTCCGCCTTGACTGAGTGGGGCTCGTTGAACGCGTTTAGTGGTGACTGACCGCCTTTTCACGCGCGTTTCGTGTTTAAGGCTGAATGTACCGTAAAGTGCGCGTTAAATGGTTTAAAAAATCAGAGTTCCAGGGTGCTGGTTTGAAATATCTATAAATACGCATAACGCAAAACAATAGAATTATTTTGTTATTTTAAAAACATGTGCTCAAAAAATTAGGAACATAATTGTTGCCTTTATTATTAAAGAAACATTTACAATTTAAATCTATTTTCTTAAAAATAATTTTTTAAAATTAAAATTCAAAAGAACAAACTAAAAACAGCCACTAAAAGTAATTTATAAATATATCGATTGTAAAATTGAAATTGTTTTATGTAATTAAAGTGCAATCAATAAATAAAGACAATTATTTATAATACAATTAATTTCAGTAAATAGTTATATAAAAAAAGATATATTTATATACATGTGATGACTAAAAGTTCTACGGAGTCTCTCTAGAATATAGATAATAATTATATACATTACAATATAAATTGGAAGATATCACAAATAACTTATAAACATTTGATAAACAAATTATACTAACCATAATAAATATTTCTCGAATCGTTTAGTCTTCAGCCTGTGCTAAGTAGATAATTAATAACATTAATTATATAAAATTAATAATGATACGACCTAATTTGAATTAAAAAGGACAAAAGAAAATTATAAAGCAGCTACAAAAATTAGATTAAAACGAAAAGTTGTGAATGTAGAACCGAAAAAGAGGTTTAAAAAAATATTTGTATTATGTTTTTAAACAAATATCTAGATATGTTTTCTTATTGTAATCGCACACACGTTTCTAACTTTATTTTTCAGCCAGAAACGAATTTTTTAGTTCCAATTCTTATAATTGTATTTTCAAAATTTCGCGTTGATGACTGCTGACGATCCATTTCACAGGAATCGAAAAATTTAGGAGGCGAAACAGGAACTGAAAAAGAAATAATTCATTTATAGTTATTTAAATCATAAATTATTATCATCTTAGTTTAATCGGTTTTAATTTCCATTTCATGCAAAATTATAATAAATGTTATTCATTTTCTCAAGCATCAAGGATCTTTTTCATATTAAAATTTATTTCAGTTTCGTACAGATAAAAGTGTTCTTTTTTTCCTTCAAGATTTTACATTAAATCAACAATGTTCAACCTCTAATAAGTAGAATATATTTATTTAGAATTTTTCCTTCTTTGCATTATCAGTTTGCGTCTAAGAAGCTTAGATTTAAGTGATTATTGTAGAATTTATGTTCCTTAGAGGGAAACTTAGCCCTAGGGACTTTTGATTAAAATTACAAAATTACAAATTACAAAATAGTTTCATACAATTTTTCAAGAATTAAACTTTACCAACTAAAAAATATAACTGTTTTTGGTAGGGAGTTCATTCTTTTCTGTTGAAAATTCTACCATTAAATTTTTGGTTAAGAATTTATATTTTTTGGTACAAAAGTCTTTTTGGCTTGAAAAACTTGTGAAAAAATTTTATGTTGAAAATAGCTCTTTTTTAGCATAAAAATTAAATTGAACCGTTGTCTACCAAAAGGGGACATGGCCGGATTCAGCCTGAGAAGTATTGTCCTGATTGTCAATTTTAAAAATCTTTCTAATTTCAATTTTAAAGACTGATACTTGTAGAGAATTTCAATTTTCAATTTTATTCCTCTTGCAAAAATTTATAGGTTTTGTAGTATTTCAGATAATTGGTAAAAAGTGGATTTTTTGAAAACGAAAAATTCCAATCTTTTTTCACTTCAACTCGCGCTAATTTAGCCAATTTTCATCATTTCCCGTTTTCCGCAATACAAAGTATGTGTTTAAGTCTTCTGAAATTATCTAAGAAAGAAAAACGAGAATATTGTAATAAACAAAAAATTTATTAATTTTTTTTGAGGCAATGCAAAAATCATGAATTTTAACCTTCAAGCGCCTCGTTTAGCGAACGAATTTTAAGCTACGGAAAGCTTTCAGTGAGAAAGTTGTTCATTAAGGTTCAAAGAAGTTTTCTGGAAAGTTTTAGATCAATTGGAATAATAGTTCAAAAATTATGAATGTTTTAAAATCCAAGCGGTAATCTTGACGCTGCCCAAAAACGTGCCTGGCCGGCTACGTACGCGCTGCAGCGAACGACGTGAAGGTCAAGTCAATATTACCAAAACAAATGCCCAACAGTAACTCCAGATATTATCATTAAAATAATTTATTTATTAAACATTTAACATATAATATTATGCACATTATTGAATAAAAATAAATTAATCAAACAATATTTTATTAGAAACTACTTTTAGTCATTTTCGTCACTCTCTTCAGTTTCTTCGGCATCTGGATTCTGAGTTTGTACTTTTAAAAAATATGATTCGAAAAATTCTTTTCCTTTAGCGCTTAAATACTGGAAGAGATTTTTTACATCCTTTATTTTGGCAGCTTTTAATGCAATTCGGGGCGGAGGACTTATCGAAAGATTTTCTAGTTTAAGCGTAGGTTTAAAGAAAAAAGTAGTTAGATTTTGCAACTCATAGTTGTCAAAAACATCCACTTTTCCATCAGGAAAAAAATGCAAAACGAACGCTTTGCTGATTTGGAAATTTTTTGGATTTCGCATTTTGCTTTTGAAAATTTTTTCAAAATCCTGCAGAAGATCTTCACACTTCTCGACCATTGTGAATGAAGGTGAACGAGCATTGCGAATCATTTCTACATATTCAGCTTCAGTTTCAATTCGTTCTAATTTTTTCAGCTTTTGCGAATATGTGTCAAAATTCCTATCGCACTGGCAATAGGAATGGCCTCAAACTGGAAACACATATTTAATCTCGCTTTGCAAATAAATGGACAATAAAACCAAAAAATGAAACAGTGTGTAGTTTTTATTTTGTCCCGGACATGAGTCTGAAAATAATGTTATGCTGTTGAACTTGTCTTTAGCAAATTCTTTTAATACCGCGTATTTGATAAAACTGCAAACAGAGTTAGCACCCTTCTTTACAATTCTATCAAAAATAGGGAACATGTAACTAATTAAAAAACCATTTTTTAATTAAATGCAGTTAAACTGCAAAATAAAAAATTTTTAACTTCTATAAGCAGTTGTAGGAAGAATGTCTGGTGATGCGTGGTGGAGTGATGAAATTCAGGCTGCCCAAAAAGCAAAAAGAGAAGCGTACAAGAGAACTTTGAACATCACAGGTCTTAGCAATGAAGAAAGAAATAGACGTAGAAATGATTATAGACGCGAAAACAGGATACTTAAACGATTAGTTAAAGAAAGTAAAGATACAATTAGAGCAGAAGAAGAGATAAAAATACAAAACGACTTTGAAGGAAGCAGGAAATTACTTTATAAAAAAATGAAAGGAAACAAAAGTACAGAAATTGTCAACTAGAGAAATAGTAGGGGGGAAATGGTATATAATGCAGACGGAATACTAGAGGCTTTCAGAGACTATTTTAGGAGACAATTCGGAGATGAAGCTATAGGACACCACAACTGCGATGTTAAACACGATGCGATGGAAAACTCAATTGAGAAAGTCTGTGTCACTGAGGTTAGGGATATAATTAAGAACTTGAAAAACGGTAAGGCTGCCGAGGTATACGGTATTAACGCTGAAATGCTTACACACTGTGGCGCGTGCATACCACATAGACTGTGAATTGATAAATTTATGTTTCGAGATGGGAGACGTCCCAGACGATTGGAAAAAGCGATTATCGTACCAATATACAAGAGAAAGGGAGATAAAAGCGAGTGCAATAATTAAAGAGGAATTAGCTTATTAAGCACCGTAAGTAAAATATATTCAAAAATACTTATTCGTAGGGTAATGAAAATAACAGAAGCAAAGATTTGGGAAGTCCAAAGTGGGTTTATGTCAGGAAGGTCATGTACGGATCAAATATTTAGCTTAAGGCAGATAACAGAAAAAAGTTTGAGAGTAGGAAAAAAAGCTTTCTGTGCATTTGTTGACCTAGAAAAAGTTTTTGACAAGATAGACAGAAGTAAACTTTGGAGAGTCCTGAAAGAGTATGGAGTCAATGGATGGATCCTACAAGCTATAAAAACAATATATGCAGGTAGCAAAGCGAGTGTAAGAGTGAATGGGAAACTGAGTGACTGTTTCGATATTATTCAAGGAGTTAGACAAGGATGCGTTATGTCTTCATGGTTATTTATATTATTTATGGACAAGTGTTTAAGAATGGCTCTCTTCGACGAAGAGGGTGTGGATCTCCAAACAGTAAGGGTGCGTGGGTTAGCGTTCACAGATGATAAGGTTGTTATGGCAGAGTCTATCGAAGACTTCCAAAAAATGTTGAATAAACTAGATGCAAGCATGAAGAGCATGGGCCTCAAAATTAACGCAAATAAAACAAAAACTATGGTGTTCGAAGGAAAGAGTGAGAAA
>NC_046661.1:73880493-73882511 GCF_010883055.1 Belonocnema kinseyi | reverse complement strand
AATTTAAATTTCAAATTGGATAAGCACGAAATTACAATTTCTCTTTAAGATTCAAAGCTAAACTTCAAATGCAAACGCATTTTCTGGTAAAGTTTAGCTTTTAAATTTTCACAACACTCATCCTTGGGAAGGTAAATATAAAAAATAAATACGTTTCCGATTGGAAGCAAGGTCCAGTAGTACAGCTTAAACTATTTGGAAATTATCTTCTTTGGACAAAAATTATAAGCCCTTTTTATAAATTATTTTATAAATAGCTGTTTCCTTTATCACGAAATCACAAACAAAAAATCAGATTTTGTAATTGTGTTTCTTTTCACTTCTTGCTACTCCAAAATAGTTATTAGATGGAACAAAATTGTTTCTTATATACAAAAAGTATTTAATAAACAGTTTTTAAACAACTTGAAAAAAAGTTCAGAGGTTTAAATTGTTCAATATATAATAAAAACGCTATAAATAGAAAATTTTATTCTACTTTTTTATGTTTGACCTAAAACTATTCAATTTTAAAGGCTATAAATTACTAATGTGAAAAATAAGTAAAATATTCTTATAAATTTTTATTTGAAATAGGTTGGAACTAGAACGGGAATTGCCGGGGATTTTGTGAGGCTGAATAAAATAGGCAAATGGCAGTAAATTAATTTTTTGACCGGGAAATTTATGAATTTTTAGAAAAGAAATTGGTCCAAGTTTGGTTTGAACAGTTTTTTTTTTTAATTCCTTAAATTGCTTTTTTCCTATTATATCATTCAGTTTACAGTACGTAATTCGAAAATCTTTCAATTTCGAATTTTAGAATGGAGTTTTGAAGACCTGGAAAATAAAAAATTAGAAGCGTTTCAAATTTATAATTTTAGATAGAAATCGTTTTTAGTTTATCAACTGCGAATATAAAGTATGATTCTTTTTTTAATTGAAGTGGACACCAAGGATTCACAAGTGAATCATACTTGATTTCACAACGCTATTCGGAATTTGTTTAAAATTGAATATTCCAATTTTAACGTTAAGAATTAAACTGTTTCAATTGGAAAGTCTTAGAAGTTAAACAAATGAAAACTCGCGATTAAAACTTTATAACCCATTTTCAATTAAAAATAAATTAACAATAAATAAGCTGTATCAATTATAATAATTTAAAGTTCATCTTAAAATATACTTTATGGAACATGATATTTTTTACGAATGTCTCAGTGAAATTCTGTTCGTATAATATTGTTTGCGAATGCGAAACGTAATCTGGCTTGGAACTGTCGTCTTAACATCTAAAACCCGAAAGAATAATTTCCCTATCACTTCGAATTATAATTATATTTTTATAAAAACGTTATTCTGGACAGTTTACAATATTATCGAATTTGAAAATTCCCGAATAATAAAACTCCAGGCCGAATGCTGTCTAATGATCAAATATACAAACTAGAAAATTCCCGAATTGCAGAAATTGAGAAAACAGTTTTGTGATCAATATTATTTATTTATTAAAAATACAGTAATCAAATATTTTTATTATAGAAATTTTGTTTGATGTTAATTTTTTTAAATTATTGTTTTAATTTAAAATAACAATAATTGTATAAATATGTGATATAAACATAAATTTAAAACACGTGAGCTTTAAATGAAACAAAATTTGCAGGATTCAATGCAGGCTGATTTAACGCGACTTTTATTTTTTTAAATAATAATTTCATTTTTGCGAGCGTTTTCTGTAATGTACAAAAATACAATGCACATTTTCAAATAACTTTTTATCAAAAAATACATTCGTTGAATTATTGTTATTTTATATTCCAACAATAATTTTTAGAAACTTTAAACATTTAAAAAGTTTTTTCTTTATTAAAAGTATTTTATTATTCTATTAAAATTTTTTTTTAAACAAACTATTTTTTAATTGTTCAAATTAAAGAGATGTCTAGCCCGGATATTGTATAATTCGGAAATTTTCTGTCGGCAATTCTCAAATTCGGTAAGATTGTAAATTGTCGAGAATTTTCCAATTCGGGACT
>NC_046661.1:73873730-73880393 GCF_010883055.1 Belonocnema kinseyi | reverse complement strand
ATACGACATTCCTTATGAGTTTGTTGAAAAAGACACTTTATGAAAGTGCCTTTTTATTAAAAAGGGGAGTGTAACGATCGCATAAATT
This sequence comes from Belonocnema kinseyi, assembly GCF_010883055.1. Lineage (NCBI taxonomy): Eukaryota > Metazoa > Arthropoda > Insecta > Hymenoptera > Cynipidae > Belonocnema > Belonocnema kinseyi. Next base: position 73,880,305 of record NC_046661.1, on the reverse strand, counting down.
TGCATTCCATCCGCCAGGAACAGCACCGTCGCTTCCATAGAATGCGCGGTTTCGATTCGAAATTATAAAATATTCGTGCGAAAAGTAAAAAGACTGGCAAGCAACATTTCAGGGCAGATCGGCATGAATATGGTTTAAGTGATAATCATTTCTGTAAGCGAATAAATGTATATGTTAGATTTGTCGAGAATTTTTGGGCAGAGGAAATTTGATATAATGTTTAGATTTAAGATAGCAGACCTGACAGCAGAATATACAATTCTTATATTTATTATCAAATTGGCGACAGAAAATCGTTACACTGAACCGAGGGGAGAATCATTTTGGTTTTCGTTGAAATGATTAAGACCTCCGGGCAGTCGGTTCTCCGAACTATAGTGTAAACATTATGAGCGGACTTGGCTTTATCGTAGCCGGCGAAGTGTTAGGGCACGTGCGTTCTTCACATAAGAAGGCGTATCGAAATCGGCGACCAATTATTAGTCATAATAAGAGTAGGGATATTTAGAGTGGGATAGAGAGAAAATGTAATTTAGAAGAGAGAGAAAGCACGAAAGAGGGGGGAGCTAAGGACCGCTACGACGGTACCGAAACTCCTATCGCCGAAGTCAGAGACGAGAAGCAATCTTGCCCTCGGACGCGTCCGGTTCTCTGGCAAATTTGTACAATTCGCAATTCTGAATAAATTCATTTGGTTAATCTAATATCACAAAATCTATAGTCGTCGGTTCATTTTGTTGCCTAATTATCCGTTTTCAGAAAGAAGAGTTTCATCGAAGGGTTTGGGTTTCTAACCCCTTAATTGCGGTAACGAGCCAACGGAGCCGAACAGGATCTATTTTAATAAATCAACGTGAAATTTTTGAACTTTTAAATTCGGGATAATTCCGCGCCAAATTCGGCTCCGCGTGTTACAATCATTCCCTGTTTTTGCATTGTAAGCAATGGGAGTATACCGCTTTTAAAATTTTTTTTCATAAACAAAATGTTATTTGCCTTAAAAAGAAAACTGAAATGAAAAGAATGTTATTCATTTTATATTTCAAAACAATTTTCTAAGCGATGTATATAAATGTTAATGGAAAATATGAATTAGAACGTCACTCAATAAACTTGGCAAAGTGGAATATTATAATCGAATTTGAATAAAAAGTTAAATATAAACCTTTTTATATCTGAAAACGCAGTTAATAATATTTATATCAATAAAATATGTAAACAGTTTTGTGAAAAAAGTTTTAATAGTACATAAGATCAAACATAACATTTGAAGGCTTAGTGAGTACTTACACTATTAAATATAATGAGAAAAATGTAATTGAAATTGTAATTCATTTTTATTCATGAACATATAACATAAAAATATGTAACAAACATTAAAAATAGTTTCTTCAATAATTCAAATTGTTGAAAAAAAACTATTTTTCAGAATAACAAATATAAATTATAATTTTATAAAGCGTCCAAGATGTAAATATAATCAATGTTTTTTTTAATATGTATGTTTTAAATACTTAAAAGGTTATAATGATAAAAGAGAGAAATTAAAGAAATTTATTTTTTACTGATTATTAAATAAAATGGGTTCGAATGTAAATAGACCTTTTTATCCTAGACGTCAGCAGTGCGCACGTGCCAGAATTTTACGTCATTTCCGTATTTTTCGAACAGTTTTGTGTCCAAATGTATGGAAAATATTGTTAATAAAAACAACAACAAAAAATAAATTTGTAAATAACAGAGATTTTATAGGTAGAACATTTTTAAGTCTAGTTAGAAAAATATGGCGAAAAAAGTGAAAAGAGTGTGGCGACCAAAGCCATTATGTACATTTGTTGGCACCTGTCATCTGCAAAAAATGCTAAACAATTCGGCGAAACTCACGGAAGATGATGTTCCAGGTGCAAAATTAGAAGAGCACAGTATTGAGCAGCTGAAGCGATGGCTTAAATGTAGAAATCGACCATTAAAGGAAAAAAACGTCATTTAGTGGAAAGGTTAGTTGAGGTTTTGTATGGCAGGTATAAATATTTTCTTTTATTCAAGTTTTGCAGTTTAGAACTATTTTTGAGTAAATATTTAATGCTCATACAAATATAAAATAACACAATATTACATTTTCCACTTCTCTTTTTCAAGTTTAGACAATAAAAAGTCATTTGTTAGTGATTTCCTGGTATAAGGAATGTACTAATAAATTTTCCTTCTTTCATATAAATTGGTTATAAATACATAAATATAATAGTTTTGTGTGCTCAATTGAAAGTATTAAATAGATTTAATTTTATCAAAAAATTTAGGAGGTTCAAAACCCCGATAACAATGCTTCATTTAATATTTAAGTAAATGTTAGCAAAGAAAAAAAATATTAATACCTTGCCAAACACAACCTCAACTAACCTTTCTATTAAATCACTTTTTTCCCCTTTTAAAGATCGTTTCCTATATTTCAGCCATCGTTTAAACTGTTTAACACTGTGCTTTTCCACCGATTTGTGCACTAATTTTGCTCCTGGAACATCATCTTCCATGATTTTTGACAGACGTTTAAATATTTTTTTGAAAATGACAGATGTCAACAGATGTAAATAATGGGCTTGCTCGCCACACTTTTCGCACTTTTTTGACAGTTTTTTTCCGAATATACTTAAAATTTTTTGCCTTTCAACTTTCATTTGTTACATCATACGAGATTTAACTTACCCTGTATTTTATTTTATTCAAAGCGGTTCCTCGTTTTAGAATCTAGTTTTGAATAAACTAGAAAACTGGGATGAGGATAACTACCAGATACAATAAATAAATCAAATATGTTATAATATATAAAATAATGAATATTTAATCATGTATTAAGAGAATTTAAATATAAAGATGAGCTTTGATAAAAGTTCCTGATAAACCTCCGAATTGCTTTAAATCATTTTATTCCTTGGTTTACTTACAAAGTTCCCTTTTGTAGAGAGAAGACAATTCGCCCTCTCGTTCCTTGAATCGAAAGTAGTCCGTCCTTCTGTTGGCACCTGTATGGGTACCCGCAGGGGGTGCAGGCTGAGATGGTGAGGTCAGCGTATCTGGACTGCGTTGTCCCTTTGCGACAGGTGTTCTCGACTCGAAGTTCCACACAGAAGCTCTTCTTCATAGATTTTTAGATTTAAATGGTTGACGGGTCAACACTGTTGGACCGGAGTTTAGGGTTTCGAAGATTCTTTACAATCTGGATTTGTCTGACTGAGACTGAACTGAGACTAGGGTAGAGAGTGAAGCTGGAGTATAATCGACTAAACAGGAACAAACTAAACTAAACTAAAATCGGAACTAAACTGATTTCTACTTCCAAATCCGCTGTATTTATTCACAAGATCCCTTCTTAGATTCCCGTAGGGATGAGTGGTTTTAGAAGTAGGGATTCTTCTTGGTCTTGGCCAATGGGCCTTGAGAATTATGTATATGCCCATATATGGAGGATGTTGCAGTAACCATAATGCCTTGTATTCCTTCCAAAGTACCACGGGGGTAATTAATGAGATAGCCAATCAGTGATTAGGAATCTTGATGTGCCCAAATATAAAGAATGGCGCAGTTATCAAAATATATGGTATCCCTTCCGAGGTGTCCAAGGGTAAGACATTATGATGCGTAGAAGAGCATAAGATTTGCGTGTGTCCTTTTGGTTGTGTATGAACGGCTCACCCTCCTATAGCTGTCATCTTTATTTAGCTGTTAATTGCTTTTAGATCTAAGATGCTGGTCTCCGTCATAGAAATATGTAGGTCAGAATGATTAAATGATGTACATGTGGTGTGGGTACCACAATTTTGTAAACGTATGGGACTGAAAATTTTGTCTGTTTTCAGTCTTGGTTTGCTGATTAATTTATAGCTCTTCAGTTAGTGTGTAGTCTTCTAGTTTTGTTAGCTATGCGAATATTTATGTTTATCGCTTATTTTTGTTTACTGCGATGTGTACGTACTTATAGGTACCAGCCTATTGTGAGCGTATGAGATTGAAAATGGAGCCGCTTTTTCTGGTTTCCTTGTTAATTAATTTATTGCTTTTTAATCAACGTGTGCCTGTTTTTTGTGCAAGAGATGATGCGTAGCTTTTCTTGGGCTTTTGGGTTAACCTTACACTATTGCGTAGTTCCTTCCAAATCTGATCTTCGCGAATGATTTTAACAATACTAGGTTTTGTTTACAATAATAATTGTATGTTGAATATAATCATTTAACTTGTCCATTTATTATTAAATATAAATGTTATGTAGTCATAATCCATTGTTTATAATTATTTATTATTATTATAAAAACATTGCTGTATTGAAATGTTGTCACAGGCTTATTCTGTCCAACATATCGAAGGCATTTTTGGTTAGAGTTGGATTTTTATGTGATCATTTTGCACGGGGCTGTCCCGGTATATATCATAAGTCACGGACGCATTTTTATAATGCAATCAAGTGATCTGATGAAACAGTCTGCCCAGACATATTGGACAAAGCCTGGTTTTTAACCCATCATTGACGGACTGGGTTGCAGTCAAGTACACGATGGGGGGACCTACAGCTTAAGGTGTGTTCCGAACCACCAGAACCTCGGTAAAGGTACATTGAAAAATTTCCAGAGGTATCGGTTTAGGGATCGAACACACATTTATTTACATATTTATTTTTGATTTTTATTTTTATTCGCAATATTTTCCATACATTTCGAAAAATACGGAAATGACGTAAAATTGTGGCACGAGCGCACTGTCGACGTCTAGGATAAAAAGTTTTATTTAGTTCAATTCAATTAGAAAGATATTATATCCATTATAAATTCATAAGCGACAATATTCACATGGTAAGTTTAAACTTAGTACTATTCAAATTTTTCTCCGGGATTTTTTTACATTCCATGAATAATATTGTTAATTTGTTTGCAACAATAAAGTTTAAGAATCATATTTCACTTTTCATTCAAATTCAAATCTAATATATATTCCACTTTGTCAGGATTATTGTACGACCATGTAAATCATATTTTGTCTGTAGTATTCATATAAAATGATTGGAAAACTATTTTGAAATGTTAAATGAGTAACATTGTTTTAATTTCAAGAATTTGTTTGCATAGACATAACATATTGTTTACTAAAAGATTTAAAAAGTGATTTAGTCCCATTGCTTTCTATGTGAAAAAGGAAGTGATTTAATAACTTACGCCGCGCTTGAGTTATTAGGAACCAATAAACTTATGACAGTTGCAGGGTCAATTCAAGGCCATGTGACGGGTGGTTCACGTGACCAGATTCCTACCTTACTGACACTTTTTTATTTCCTAACTTATTTTCACACGAAGCAACACATTATGTTGAAAATTTGGGATAATAAATAAGAAACACTAAGAAAGGTGGGTCTGGTCCTAAATTTGAGTGGTTATGAAAAAAACAAGCAAATATTATTTATGAAAAAAAAACTTGTTTCATAATTATAAAAATTTAGGACTAGAGCCACCTTTCTTAGTGCTTCTTATTTATTATCACAAATTTTCAACTCGATGTGGTTCTTCGTGTGAAAATAAGTTAAGAAATAAAAAAAGTGTCAGTAAGGTAGAAATCTAGTCAGGTGACTCGCTCATCACATGACCTTAAAATCTGAAATATGGAGAGATGCACAGGGCTGCAGTCAACCAAAGATATTATAATATCTTTGGTGAACGGCATGGACATAGGAAACACGGGACTAGGCATGCCATCTTAACTTGAGCGAGCGGGGTTGAATCCACGGGAGGGGGCAGAATTCGATGAGTAGAGAGAACCGCCACCTTACGATGTGCCATTTGATTATGCGCACAAGTATTTTTGCCGACAAATTATGCATGGAAATATAAACATGTGGGCGCTGCCATGTTTGTCGCGGGACATCAAAAGGTAGCGGACCTCCCCCCTCATTGCATCACCCCCGCAATGGCATGCCTAATCCCTTGTTTTCTATGTCCATGGTCAACGGTTAGGGTACATTTTCACCAGCCATATCCTACTGCGTGCAAAAGCGCTGACCTAAGTTTGATGCCAGCCGTGAACTAATACGCTGGCGGCGCAGCTGTGCTTCTTGCTGGCAGATACATTAGGCTATATGACAAATGTAAATGAAAAATTGAGTATTAATAAAAAAAATAAATTTAAATCATTTACAGTGGACGTGAAATTAATACATTATTTTATTGATGCAGATTCATACAAATTTTCGTATAAATTGAACACCATTGCAAGAAAAACGGGACCATATTAATTTTTTTTATACTTAACTATAATATTACTCACTGTTTTTTGAACTTATTTATCAGATAAATTTATTAAATTACTTTATTTATATTTATAAGTTTTATTTTCAAATGAATTAATTACGCTTATTAAAGAATATAGATAAAAACTCAAATTCTGCTATGTACTCATCATACCAGGTGTATACATATGAAACCGGTATTGCCATTTAGCGGCCAGTAGGCACACTTGTAGGCACTGTCGGAACTTACCACTTGTGCTAATTGGCGTATTGTCATCTGTCAACAATATCCAATACCAAACATTTCAAG
>NC_046661.1:73871943-73873630 GCF_010883055.1 Belonocnema kinseyi | reverse complement strand
ATGAAACTAGGCATGAAAAAGTGATTTTTCTCGATGACAATGCACCATCACACCGGACAAAACTGACTCGGAAATTGGTTGAGTCGTACAGCTGGCAACCGCCTCCCTACCCCGCTTACTCACCAGACTTGGCTCCATCCGACTACCACTTATTTGCATCGATGGGGCACGCACTCAGCGAACAGCGCTTCACTTCTTACGAAAATGTTGGAAAATGGCTCGATGACTGGTTTGCTTCAAAAAACGAAGACTTTTTTTGGAAAGGTATCCATAAATTGCCTGAGAGGTGGACAAAATGTGTAGCCAGCGAGGGCGCATACTTTGAATAAAATATTTGTTATCATTCTCTTGAAATAAATGTGTTTTTTTTCTTGAAAAAATACCGGTTTCATATGTATACACCTGGTAGTTGTAGCCCTTTTTTCAACTATTGCAAATCTTTGTCTCAAAATTTGTTATTATCTTGATTCGCCGAGGTAAAGACTAAATAAAAGTTTTATAAATTTAAAAAAATTCTATTTTCAGGGGAATAAAATAAGGAATTGATTTACATCAAATGTAAAATTTGTATTTAAAAATTGTCTCTCTGAGTTATTCATTAGCGGCAATGAACAAAACCTCCAATCACGAATTTAAAAACGAAATTTTTCATACTTCAGTATGAAACGTTTAAACAAGGACAACAGCAATAAAAAATTCACCACAAATGAAGCTTATGAAGGTAAGTTCTTATTAAAAATAAAAATAAATATAACCTTTTTACTAAAGTTGTGGAAGTGCTAAAAATGGTTACTTTTTAGTTGCTGTTGAAACTCAAGTTTTATTCATTACATGCCAATAAAATTACTTTTTCCAGCATAAAAACTGTCGAATACGTCTGATTAGATTTAATACAATTTGGCATTGTAGAACTGAAGTTCTTCTTTATGTTATAATGTTCACAAACATGCTTAACATAAAAATTTTCCGTATTATTGGATTTTTGTAAACTAAATTTTTAAATAAAATTTCTGTAATTTATTAAATTTTGGTGTTTAATCACTTAAAAAAGACATTGAGCATTATTACAGTTAAGTATCAAAAATTTTTTTAATTAGGCCGCAATCGACCGGCAAAATAAAATGAAAGGACACTTATTAAGCCCATTAAATAAATGTGTAATTAAACCGACATTTTTGAAAATAGAAGTGTTTCTATTTACATCACAGACCTCTTTTTGTGTGAATTTTTGTGTTTTTTATAAATATATTTTTTTTGTTATTTAGAAAAATATACATTTTTTAATTTATAAAGGTATAATCGTTTATAATCTTACATGTTAGTGATGAGCGAAAAGGATTTAACACAGAAATGAATAACAAATAAAAATTAGGTGATGTAGCGATGAAAATAGATTTTAAAATTTGTTTAAGATATGAGGCTATAAAAATGTTGAATCTAACATCTTGTTAGTTTTATAAAAAAGATAATTAACGGACATTCTTCACGTCTTTTTCGAAAATTTCAAATGAATGATCAAAAAGTAATGACGAAAAAATGGTTATAGAAATAAATAATATTGAAATAATTGTTCCGAAAAGTATCAGATACGAGGGTAGTTCAATAAGTCCTTAGAATGACCAACAGATGGTGCGCGAATCGCTCCAAATCATCTGTTTTCAGTCAGCACCACTCCCGACTAGATATA
>NC_046661.1:73866726-73871843 GCF_010883055.1 Belonocnema kinseyi | reverse complement strand
TCAGCGATACATACATGTCAAACTTTTCTAACCTCAAAAAATCTTTCTACTGCTTTACCGTCATATTTTACGAAGAATGAGAAAACAAGAATTCGACTTCGTGGTACGATGAGGGCAGCACCTCGATAGGCCAGAAAATGTGATGTCCTATATATATAATTCCCCACTCCGACGCCTCGTACCGCATCTACGTTTATAATATCTTTGACTAAATCTTTAATGCAAGTTTGGTTACATAAACGTAAGATATTGAAGCAAAGATGTCATAAAGAGATGGAGATATTTCTATCTCTTTTTAATAAATAGATTTTTTAGTTCTTCGAAGTTATTTTATATGTCCGCTGGTGCATCTATGCTAACATACTGTATTAGATGGGAATATGCAAGCCGCCATTCCGGATCCCAGCCAAATTCAAAATCGCTACATTGATATCGAATTATATAAATACACTTACATGATATAGATTATTTATTTTGAAATTATAATGAAGAATTGTTATCAAAACATAAATTATAAATAAAATGTCGTAATGTAATATATGAAATATTTAAATTCGACTATATGATTTTTTAACCCACAAATTTGCCAAAAAGTAGCTCTTGCAAAAATTATGATGGCAAACGAAATTGTACGTAGTTTATAAATAGCTGTGCGCTGAAATTATTATTATATAATTTTTTAAACAAATATTAACAAAAAATAAAATAATAATAGACTATAGGTCAAACATGAATACAATACTTTTTCCAGATTTTATTATGATAGCTATTTATATTTCACATCATACGTCCTTTTTATTTGCGTGGATTAATGTGCGTCGTTCTGTAGAAAAACGGGTTCCCAACCTTACGTTCTTCTGGATCTCATTTCGTATTGCAACAGACTATTTTTATCATATTCTAAACTTAATTTTAATTAAACTATACGACATGCTTGTCGCACTGTTTCTAGCGAACTGTCCAGGAAGCAGAATGGCGGTTGCATATTCCTGTCTAATATAGTACCCTACCCCTGGGAGTGCAGCAAAAGACTGCATGAAACAGCCTGCCACTAGAAACCTGCCACAATTTCTGTACGCCAAGGGGTGTGAGAGCCAAACAATAACAAAAATTATATGGGACAAAACTAAGTTCTAAAAATGAGTTTTCATCATAGGGGTATTTGGATATTATTGTTTACTTTTCAAAAGCTAATTAATTAAATAACAAAATCGAAGGAAATATTTTCTAACTATTATATTATTTAATTAAATAACTTTTAAAAAATACCAATACAGTTGTGGTGAAAAATCTTTGTTTGCCCAAGTTTACAAAATTGAATTTCGTCTCATGAAATTGATTTTTTGTTTTAATTATTGTTTGCCTTAACAAATTTAGAGCATTTTCAAAATTTCACAATTTTTTTTTAATTTTGGAAATTTTTGTCAACATTTTTTATAGATAGGTAGAAGACTTGCAAACTATTCATATGAAATTTTCAAATTCAATACAAATTCGAAAAGTTATATACTTTTGAAAATTTTGAAAATGTTCAGAAAAATAAAAAAATATATTTTTCTGATAGATTAGCAAATTTCATTCAATTTTTTCACTAAATATCAAATGCATTTAGAAACTATTTCAGTTAAGTTTTTCGATTCGACAAAAATTAAAAAAGTTAGAGCTTTTTCCAAATTTTCAAAGCATTTTTAATGAGTTTTAGACATTTTTGCTGAATTTTCTAGTACATTGCAAAAACATTTGCAAATGATCCTAATAACATTTTTAAATTCGATGAAAATTAAAAAAATTATATGCTTTTTAACATTTTGAAAACTTTCAAACAAAATTTTTGTATAGGTTAAGAAATTGAAATTGAATTGAACTTATTGAAAATAATATTGTTTGGTTATTTTTAATGTGGAACATTCACGGTTGAGCCGTCTTGTATTTAAACAGATTTATAAGATTGCCGGAGAAATGAGTGCGAGATCGAATGTCGCGCTCGAAAAACAAAACACTCGCATCCTTTTAATTCACAGGTGTCAGATTATGCAGTAGCCATTTCATTCAATTTTTTCACTAAATATCAAATGCATTTAGAAACTATTTCAGTTAAGTTTTTCGATTCGACAAAAATTAAAAAAGTTAGAGCTTTTTCCAAATTTACAAAGCATTTTTAATGAGTTTTAGACATTTTTGCTGAATTTTCTAGTACATTGCAAAAACACTTGCAAATGATCCTAATAACATTTAGAAAAGTTCAAAAATTTCGATCATTTTTTAAAATATGCCATTTTTTTAACAGGCCCGTAAGTTTAAAACGTTGTTTGTAGTAGATTTGAACAAGATTTACAAATTGTCTTGAAAACGTTTTTCAAATGGACACATTAGTATCGAGCGCGTTAAGGTGTAGTTAATGTAGTTAAGGTGTACCCTTAGGTTTGATCTCCAAGTAATATGCGATCGATTCCATAAAAAAACTGGATTTATTCCATCAAAAATACCTTATATGGATATTTGCTTATAAAAAGTGATTTTTAAATAATAAATTATTTATTAACTTTTATTAATTCAACTAAAAACTCTTTTTTTCCTAGTGAAGCTGTAAAGATTTTTTATTTTTGAATCAATTAAAAACGGATATCTATCGAAAAGTCAGCAAAGATGTCATTTAACAATCTGCGAAGTATTAAGTGCAATTAAGTTTAAGTGCATTGAGTATAAACAATATAAACGTTATTTAGTTTAAAAACAAGAAATAACAGTAAAAAATTTAAGTTCTCGTAAATTCTTGCATTCTCGGTAACATACGATAACGTTCTCTATTACCTTCTCAAAATCTTTGTTACCGAGAATTTTCTAAGGGTACCTTTTTACGGAGACCCGTTTTGAACTAAGGTACCTTTTTACGGAGACTCGTTTTAAAGTAAGGTACCTTTTCACGGAGGTCGAATTTGAATAAGCTAATAAATTAATTTAACACATTGTTACGTCCTACCTCTCAGATCCACCGAATAATATAAAGAATTATTCTTTGATTGGTGAATTCCTTTTCTAGTCTTAAGGTTCGTTGCTGACTGGCGTAGATTTGAAAATAAACTACCGCGGTTATTTGAATCTTTATATTAATCACAGGCGATGAAATGAAGAATCTCACAAGTTAAATAGGTCATTTTAAATGAATAACTTTATTCACTAACTTTACACATTAATCCATGGGACACACACACAACAGTTAATATAAACTTTTTTATTATTATTATTATTATTATTATTATTAACAAGTAAATTCTATATCTAACTTCACTTAATGTTAGATATAAACTAGATTCGACGACTAGACTAAGTTACGCGGAACTTATACATTTTAGATTCTACTTTCAAAATTATAATATTTAATATTTAAGATTTAAGATCTCGAGTGACGCAGGTTCAATGAATATCAACGATTGAAAGATATCTGTCGTTCCTCCCCGAGTCACATATATTTATAACCTTGCATTTTTGGATTACGTACAAGGGCAGCATTAGAGTAGGGGAGTCAAGTGCAACCCCTTGACGTTGAGCCTGACCAATAGGAGCCCGCTAACGAATGTCGTAACGTATTAAGCTGACCACGTAGGCCCTGCGGACGTGACTTTTAATAAGGCTACATTTTCATGTATACTATTTTATCTTATTAGGTATATTAAGCAAATTATTTTATCCTAAAATTAAAGAAGAAGAGAGAGAGAATGTTGAAGAGTATATACTAACAATCTAAATAAATTTGATAAGCAATTTCATAAAACAATTATTAATTTTTTATACGAATTTAAATTAACTCGTATCTTACGATAAAGAAAGTTTCTTCTTTATCGACTGAGATTATAAAATCAACGAGTTTAATCAAAGATATTGTTTAATCGACGGCAATACGCAAGCCGTCACACACATCGAGTTCGTATCTAGGCAATCAACTAATCAAATTTTGCCATAAACCAAAAAAGTAGCTAGAAATGGATCCTATGAAAAATATTAATTCCACGATTGATTCAAAACAGGCCTCCGTCAAAAGCAGCTCTATCAGACTGACCCGAATTTTGCATAGGAGCTCTGGTTAAAGTTTGATGCCAGCCGTACACCAATCCGCTAGTGGCGCTGCTGCGCTTCTTGCTGTCAAATGCATTAGTCATAAGATAAAAATAATTAAATAATGAATAAAAGAATATTTTATGAGCAACAAAGGGCTCGCAATTTTTATAATATATATTCGCATATATATTAACATTATTTCAAAAATGCAAAATATATTAGGACTTTCAAAGATAGTATGATAAAATAATGCATCGATAACATAAAATCCATATTTAGAAATATAGGGATAGAAAAAGGAAATCAAATAATTGTAAAGAAATTAAAGATTATAAATGTAGTTAATCCACTCCAGAAATAAATATAAAAATAGAAAATAAATTTAGAGTGTGATAGTAATAAGACATAAAAAATAGGATTCATAAATGAATATTAGTTAAAAATGAATTGCTGGCAAAATAACGGATTTTAAATTCACTTATAACTTTCCTTTAAAAAAGGCAATGATAGATGCTTATTATGTTATAAATATGAAATGTAAAAACCAAATGACACAATTATGGATTTGAGTTTTCTAAAGGTATCTCAATTAATTATGAGATAATTGATTGAAGCAATACCTGAGGGCAGTCGTATTTTTTTACATTTAGGAGAAATATGGTCTTAATGTTAGCCTTCATGAATAATTATGATAGGAAAATCATTAAAAACCTATAGCTATAATGATTTCCTATAAGTTTTTCGTTATTATAGGAACAAATTATGGAAAATAATGATAGAAGTTAATAGTATTAAAATACTTAATGCAAAACGTAGAGGAAAATATCAAATTGATTTTGAACCACTCAGACAAAAGTGCATGAAAATGTTCATATTTGAAACAAGCTTCGTTTAGAATGTGGGTATGCCTTAACCTAAAATCTATAAGTACGAGGGTAGTTCAATAAGTCCTTAGAATCAAGTATAAAAACAATTTTTTTGGGTAAATTTTTTTTTATTTTTCAACATAATCTCCTTGGAGCTCTATACACTTGGTCAATCGCTTTTCAAGTTTTTTAATC
>NC_046661.1:73865498-73866626 GCF_010883055.1 Belonocnema kinseyi | reverse complement strand
ATGTCCGTTGAAATTTCTCAAATGTGATTTTTTTGGGCCCCAAATTAATTAAAACTTTTAACCCAATACTTCGAAATTTAAAATTCATTAATTTTCATGATAAGCATGTCAGATTTCATGAATTAGGAAGATTTATAATTGAGAATTCTTTACTTTTAATCTTCAAAATCATGACAGTTTATATGAATTTTTATTTTATTTTGTTATTTAATTTAATTTAATTAGAATTTTGTTAGATTTAAATTAATTAATTTATTTGTTATTTATTTTATTTATACATCATTTAAAATTCAAGAGTTTCTGATTGCAAATATTCTAAATTAAAGAGTTTTAAATTGCAGATTGTTAAAATTAAAGAATTTTCCATTGCAAGTCTTCAAAATTGAACTTTTCAAAAAAAATTTCATATTATACCTTTAAAATATAAATCTTGAAGACTAAATAATTTGAAATTCCAAATCTTCAACATTTCAGATCACGACAGTACTCAGAGTACAGATATTTTTTACATTCTCATCAAAAAAGTTATTACATTTGTGTAAAATTTTACGTCTGGAGAAAAGAAGAGAAATAAAAAATTGTGCACCTTAAAAAGATCCAAAAGTTTCTTATCAATTACTTTTTGATACGAAGGGTAGTTTTTGTTTTATTCGTAAAAAACAACATTAAAAATATAAGATATAAGTGTTTGGACAAACGACATAAGCAATAAAAAAAATAAATAGATAAAAGTTGTTTCCCTTAAAAAGAGCTAATGAATGTGTTATTAATCTAAAATGCTATTAACAATTTTCTGTGTTATTAATGTTACTAATGTCGCAACATTTCGGAAATCTGAACATTTTCTTCGAGTCATTCGATAAGCACGTATAAGGAGAATACATAATAAGGAGTAAATGAAAACAAATTCACGAATTGGATAATGTTTGGATGAAACCAGACATAATCAAGGATGTTCAGAAATCATTGATTAAAATTCACCTATAAAGCACCAAGTTTCAAAATGTCATTCTTTGACTATCGCAATTTTTTTACAATTATAAAATGTCATATAAATAAAAAGGTAAACTTTACGTACCAAAAAAATAAGTAAGGAAAGAAGATAAACAAAGCAACCTCGCAATCCCT
>NC_046661.1:73864276-73865398 GCF_010883055.1 Belonocnema kinseyi | reverse complement strand
ATCCGTGAATCGAATAATAACCTGGAAAAACTTCCCCGTGAATTTTCCCCCAGGTCAAAACCTAAAGCTCTGTTGGTGATTATTATCGGGACACTTTCTCGCGTCGTCACTCGAGTTTCCCTACATTTTTCTACGTATCGATATTTTCTGCGGATTTTGTTAGCATCTACGTACTTCCGTTTGACGTTTAGCCTTCTGTCAGCGTTCACGCCTTTTCAATGTTTCTCATCAGACTGTGATTAGCTGCGATTTCTCAACGAATACAGCAAATGCATCGAAGTAGTGCGTATGCACAATTCTCGACTTTGAGTGTTGACTCATACATGGATTAATGGCGACGATAGGTTTTTTTTATCGGACTTTTCACTCTAGAAGGAACGCTTCTTTTAGCAGGAAAATTGTACATGCACTTTGCGTAGAATGTTTGAATAAAAGTGTTCAAATTTAGATATTTCTTTCAGGAAGAAACAAGATCTTTTAAATATGCTTCAAACTGTCACATTCCACGTTTCACTGTTTGGCAAACGTCAAAGTTGAAAATCTTTTGTGTGTACCGTGAGTGCTGAGCCCTGTAGCTCAACGAAACCAAGGTGCAGCTGTTGATTCTGAACTCAAGTTGCGGTGTAAAAAACAGTACAAATTAGATTCCATAACTGAAAATTATTATCTGCACAAATCAGACAATTGTCTAATCATTTGGGGCGAAATTCCGCGATTTTGGAACGGATTTTTTTTTTAATTACGTGACTTTAGAATTTTTACTTAAAGCATGATAACTTATTGGGAATTCGATACTGATTGATTATCAAACGAACTCAAAAAATAGTCAAATATTGACCTCACCGCTTGTTTTTAACCTTTGCAACTTATTACTCATAACAAAGAAAAATGGCTCTATTAACAAAAAATGTAAAACCGTATTCTCGTAGCATCTTTTTATTCTATTTATATAGCTAAAATTTGGTTTATATAATTTTAGGCACGATTTGAGCCCTCTTTATGCTTATTGTTTTTTCCTAATTTTTAGTCTAAAATATAAGTAGAATGAATAATATTTAGTTTTAAATTTTAATTTTTCATAGCTAAATGAAGATTTTAAAATCTTGAGTCGAACTCCTTGCC
>NC_046661.1:73836780-73864176 GCF_010883055.1 Belonocnema kinseyi | reverse complement strand
TTTTAGTCTAAAATATAAGTAGAATGAATAATATTTAGTTTTAAATTTTAATTTTTCATAGCTAAATGAAGATTTTAAAATCTTGAGTCGAACTCCTTGCCAAATCTAGAAAAATGTTCCTAGGAATATGAAAAAATCATACAATCAAGAGTAAATCCTA
Organism: Belonocnema kinseyi; assembly: GCF_010883055.1. Taxonomy (NCBI): domain Eukaryota; kingdom Metazoa; phylum Arthropoda; class Insecta; order Hymenoptera; family Cynipidae; genus Belonocnema; species Belonocnema kinseyi. The sequence goes on along the minus strand of NC_046661.1, from coordinate 73,864,016 downwards.
CTTTTTAAATCTAATTCAAGAGCACGATTAAATAATATTTAATTGTTGAGTATTCATGCAAAATATTTACTCGTATGATATTAATTAATGGGAGTCCGAGATTCATCGTTAAACTTTATTTTTTTCTTAGGTTCAATTTCGGATTTCTTTATATTCCATTGTATATCTAATTGAATTTGAAGTTTTTCCTTATAAAAAAATAATGATTGATGACTAATCTCGGACTTTGGAATTCAAAAAATTAATATTGCAAGAGTAAATACTTTGTATGAATAATACACTAATTACATAATATTTAATCAGGCTCTTGATTTAGATTTAAACAATAGAATTTTTTCAAATGTCTAGCAACACTTTTCTAGATTTGGCAAAGATGTTGTCTCGTTCATTAAAATAATTTCGACAGAGGCAAATTCGACGCGAAATTTTCTAATCTTTCAAATGATTTTATGTACTTCCAAAGTTTCGGATTCAATTTCTTCACAGATAATCGTTTTTGAAGTGAAGTATGAATTTTCAAACGATCAAAGAAAATATACCCAGGGTAACCGCTATACCGGGAAACCGGGAATTCTTTGAGACCAGCAAATTGACAGAACATTTTTTTTTACCGGGAATTTCACCAATTTTAGCAGAAAAATCTGTCTTAAATTCGATTTTAACATTTTTTATTTAAAGAATGTAAAATGCAGTCTTGGAAGACTTAAACAATTGAAAATTAAAAGCGTTTGAAACGGAACATTTTCGATAAAAAAAATTTTATTTGGTCTACTGTAAATAGACGATTATAAATCCGTCCACAACTTGAAAATATCCAGAATTTAACGTTAAATATTAAACTGGTTCAATTCAAAAGAGTTGGTTGTAAAAAAATGTAAATACATCATTTGAAACTGAATTGTTTGAAATAGGAAGTCTTGAAACGTTAAAATTTCAAGGAGCCTTTAAACTTTAACTTTCCGAGTATAATTGTTCTATTTAAAAAATTATTAATTTATAAGTAAAATTGTTAAATCTTAATTTATAAGTAACAATTGCACTCTTATTATTTTTAATACTAATTTAAAAGCTATTATGTAGATTTTTTCAGATTTGGAACAAAGAACTTATAAGTTTTTTAAGAATTGTAAAAGGCTTCAAAGAAAAAAAATTGTTCTTAAGATTGCAAGGAAAATCAAAAATGATTTGTTATTATGAAAAATTATTTGAAATTTGAATAATTTTGAAAGATATTTAGAAGCTATAAAAAACTTTTAATAATAATTTTAAAATTGAACAAATTCAAAACAACCATGTAGATTTTTCAAGACTGAAGTAAAATTTTGAAGCTTCTTAGGGATATCCAAACTATTTAAAATAAAAGTAATTCAGCTTCTTATCTAAAAAGGGTTTAGATTAAACACATTTAATCGTTCAAGTTCTAATCTTTCTAGGTTAAAATCAGTTAAAATACTATATATATATATATATTTGTTAATTTATTGATTCATGCTGTAATAGAGTATCACAAATAATAATATGGATTTTTATTTTTGAAACTGAATCTGAAGCTTTGAACTCTACAATTTATAAAAGTTATAAATTTTTCAGTTTCAATGCATTTAATTTAAAATTGTTCCGTTACATTTTTAATTTAATTGACCGTGACAAATGATTTCGAACCGGGAAAAACAGGGATATAGCCGGGAATTTTTTATTCGATTAAAAGGGTCACCCTGTATACCGAAACTTACTGTCAGTAGTGTATATATAGAAAAAATTATTTTTTAATGATTTCGCTATGAAATTGATCTACTGCAAATTCACAGTTTTTGGGAGAGAATTGCAGAATTTATGCTGGGATCTTTTATTTGTAGTTTCCTACCTTATTTTTCATTTATACTTTAATTTATTTTTTAGATTTTTATATTAAATTATTTCGATTTATCCGAGGGACTATATTCACTTCCGAAAATTTTTTCAAGTTACCATAAAATCAAAAGATTCAGAATTACAAAAATCAGATTTGATTGCAAGATTTCGGAGATCACAAGGTTCCGCGACACAAAAAAGATTTTGGTCTCGCGGGATTTAAATTATTTAAAAAATGAATCACCTTTCGGATTTATCAATGCTAGTTTTGCAAGCAGTTGTTGAATCAATAGCTTTCGTTCGGTTCATTAGTGATTTTGTGAATTCTATATTATTTACATTTGAATAATTAAAAGATCTACTTTTGAATGAAATTTATAAATAAAATATCGTTCTGAAGTTTCGCTTCTGCGTCTCCTTAAGATAGTTGTGCCAAAAGTCAGATATCTGAAAAAAGAGTTTTTCTATCAGTTTAAGAATGTAAATATTATAACTGACGTAATTTCAAATAAAAAAACTGTTTTATGAAAAATTTTAAAATTCGAAAACAAAAATTTTACTCATGTTTTTTGCAATTGAATTTTTGTTGACCGACGCTTCTTGACAAAGGTTGAAAAATGATTGCATCTTCATAAATGAAGTCTCGGAAAACATTCTCTCTAACTCTAAACTGTTTCCAATTTTGGTGGTAAATTTTTCTGTGGCTGAAATGGTTCGAACATTTTTTGTTAAGAAAACGCGTTTTAATCAAATGATTACATTTTAAGATTATTTAGTTATTTTTAAAATTGGAATCAGTTAAGTTGTAGAGAATATTTTCTCAGAAAAATAAGCCTTCATTTATTAAAGAGCAATAATTTTTAAAAAAATTGTAAGAACCGAAGGTAAGAAAAAATCCAATTGCAAAAAACATGGTTAAAATTAATGTTTTTGTTTGTTGCGAATTTCATCGTTTTTTATAAAAAATCAGGTTTTTTTATTTGATATGACATCAGTTATAATATTTTAATTCTTAAAATCACAGAAAAACAATTTTTTAAGTATCTAACTTTTGACACAACTATCTTAAGTTAGATGATAACAGAAAAGTTAATGAAACTGATTGATTATGAATAAATGGGACGGTATCGAGTGTACAAAAATAAGAACTGTTAAATTAAGTTTGCATTAGAAAACTGTACATGAGATAGATTAATGATAATTGATACCTGTAAAATTCATCGTAAAATTAAATCTTTTTTTCTAATACTGTTAAACCCTATAGGTAGATACTGTAATATTCAACCCAAAGTGAAAATACAATTTTTTAAAGTTAAAATCAGCTTTAGTAATAATAATATCAGTAATAAACAAAGTATGATACAAAATACGCGGATTTTCAACGAATTAGGTGAATTTTTAATTTAAAATTTTCAGTTGACGAAAATAATTTTTAGCTAAACTGATGAATCTTTAACTATAACGATTCATTTTCGAAAAAAAAATACGAATCTTGTACACATTACATAAATTTTCGAATAAACACTTGAATTTTCATCTAAAAAAGATAAATTTTTAACCAAAAATGGAAAAATTAAATTTTCCTGTTAAAAATATAAATATTAATAATGAAAAAACGGACTTTCAGCAAAATAGTCATATGTTTAAACACAGATGAAAGCTGAATTTTCGTGAAATCTTTTGAAACCTTTCAAAATTTCTGTGAAATCTTTGGAATACTTGAAATCTTTATGAAATATTTGTGAATTTTTTCTGTTATCTTTGTTTAACAAAATGAAATCTCAAATTTTGTAAAACTTGTTTAAAGCCTTTGCTATGTTCTGAAATCTTTGATATCTTTTTAAATTCTTGAAATCTCTTGAAGTCCTTATAAATTATTTGAGGTACTTCTGAAATCTTCCCTACATCTTTTGTATATATTTAAAATCACTGTAATATTTGAAACTTTTTTGAAATAATTTTAAAATTTGCAAAAAGAATGAAAAATCTTTGTGATTCTTGAATTTTTTTTAAATCCATATGGATTCTTTGAAATATTTCTGAAATCTTTGTATTCGTTGCAAATCATTAAAATATTCAAAATCTTTGGGAAATCTTTTAAAATATTCTAAAAATTTTGAAATTATATAAAATCTTTCAAATGTTTTAAAGTTTATGAAATTTTTGTGTTCTTTGACGTCTCTCTGAAATTTTGCTGAAATCTTTAAAATATTTGTGGAATCTTTCTAAAATATTTTGCATTCATTTGAAATCATTTAAATATTTGAAATCTGTGTGAAATTTTAAAAATAAAATTGGAAATCCTTGTAAATTTTTAAAATGTTCTAAAATTACAGAAATATTTTTTAATATCTTTAAAATCCTTGAAAGTTAAATCTGGTAGTAGTTGAAAAAAGAACGGTAGTTTATTTATTTGTTACTGTATTAAAGAAAGCGGATCTCTGATACCAAATTTTAATAGCAAGTTTGATCACTTTCTCCTCTTGAGCTTAGCATGTATGTAATAAATTTCTTTCCTATTTTAAAAATAGAATCTTGAAATTTAATGACATTAGTGTAGCAAATTATGAACTGAAAAGAATGAAGAAATTGCATTTTTGTAACATGTATTTTTAACGCTTTTCAGCGATTATCTGTTTAAACTGCTCCTGATCGGAGACTCCGGCGTTGGAAAGTCGTGTCTTCTTCTTCGTTTTGCCGACGACACCTACACGGAGAGTTATATAAGTACCATCGGCGTTGACTTCAAGATCCGGACGATCGAACTCGATGGAAAAACGATAAAGTTGCAAATCTGGGATACAGCGGGACAGGAGAGATTTAGGACAATAACTAGTTCGTATTATCGTGGTGCGCACGGCATAATTGTCGTCTATGACTGCACGGATCAAGAAACTTTCAATAACGTCAAACAGTGGCTTGAAGAAATTGATCGTTATGCATGTGATAATGTCAATAAGCTCTTGGTCGGAAACAAATGCGACCTGCACACCAAAAAAGTTATTGACTACACAACGGCAAAGGTAAATCCAATTAAATTTAGATGCTCTAAACTCTAAACATTTTAAACTGCATTGCACAGGGTGGCCGCTGGACCGAAAAACCGGGAATTTCATGGGACCGGGGGAAACTGGGAAATGACAGTGAATTTATTTTTAGACCGGGAATTTTATCAAATTTTGTCCAACTTTGATTATCAACCGTTTTTAAATAATTTCCTAAATTGTGATTTTTATAAACTGTTAATTCATTTAGTTTAGAATGCTTAATTCGAACATTTTTCACTTTAAAAATTTTCCTTTTTAATTTTTAAGCACATATTTCAATTTAAAGAATTTTAAAATGCAGTTTTAAAGGTTACAAAAAATTAAAAATTAGAAGTAAAAAACAGGGTGGTCGCTGGGCCGGGAAACTCGGAATTTTATGAATTTTCAGAACAAAAATCTGCCAAAGTTCGATTTTAACAGTTTTAAAAATAATTAAAGTGCAGTTTTGAGGATATAAACAATTAAAAATGAAAAGCGTTTGAAGTTGACAATTTTTGATGAAAAACAGTTTTATTTTATCAACTTTAAATATAAATAAATAATTTTTAAAATCGATCTGTACTATAAGTATAGAAATCTGATGAATAATTTATTTGACCAAACAATTCTAGATCCGTTCAAAATTTGTGACTTTCCAGATTATATCTGTTTCAATTCGAAAGTCTTGATAAGAATTGAAATTAATGTATCACTTATTCCGATAATTTTATTTTTAAATAAAAATTTTCATGATTTATCAATAATATATTTTTAATTCAGAGTTTCAGGTATTCCTTTATATTATTTTTTCATGTTAAATTTAATAAATAAATTTATTAATATATTATTTATATTAATTTTTTCAGCTATTAAAAAATGTAAACGTGCGTTTTACTATTTTCAACTTAAAAATAAATCCATAATAATATAGTCATAATTAAAGGTTTTTATTAAATTAAAAATATTGTCAGTCTAAATTATTTAATTCTTATCCCATTTGATTGGAAATTTCTTAATGTAGAAAAAGAATAAGTATTTAATATTTAGCAATATTTCACTGTTCATTTAAGACGAGTAAATTAAAACTAAATATTTAAAAGAAAAAAATTTGAAACTTAATTGTTTTACATAGAAAGCTTTGAATATTCAGATTTTTCAAGAACTTTTAATCTTTTAGCGTTACAATTTTTATTCTTCCATTTAAAAAGTGTTTAATTTATAAGTGAAATTGTTATTTTTGATGAATAAATAACAATTGAAAAAAGTCATTTTGAGAGATATGTAGAAGTTTTGAAAAGATTCAAGATTAATTAAAAACTCCAAATTATTTTAAGTAATTTAAACAAAGTGTGTTAACATTTTTTTCAGAACTTCTAAATATATTTTAAAATTAATCGAAATTTACCTGCAAGTTTGAAAATCCAGCAAATTAAATAAAATCCTTAAAATCTTCCATGTTCTTCTTTGATCATTTTTAAAATCTTTTTAAACGTTCTGTTACAATAATTTTTCAAAGTCATTTTCAATTACCCTAAGAATCTTAAGAACATTTTTATTCTTTTGTAGTCTTTCACAATTCTTAAAAAAATTATAAACTTTTCGTTTGAAATCTGCAAAATCGAACCGGGAAAAATGACCGGCAATTTGTTTTCTTCGTTTAAAACGATCACTCTGATTGCAGTTTTAAACATGGTCCTACTAAATTAAATTTTTATTCTGAAATGCTTTCAAAAGTATTTCAATCGAATAGCCAAATAATTTTTTCAACGCATTTCTAAATCTCATCTGGAATTTTAAAATAAAGTTTAACTTAAAATTTAAAATATATAGTTTTAACGTTTTACAGATTCTGAAAATATTAAGCTCTTCCTTGAAAATGTTGAAAAGTATGCCAATTGGCATATTTTCGTAAGCCGGTGAAATGATGTTTTAGGAGGAATCGAAAAAATTTTCTTTTGATTATATCTGTAAAAATTGTGCAGGAATACGCAGAGCAGCTTGGAATTCCATTTTTGGAGACATCAGCGAAGAATGCGATGAACGTAGAGCAAGCTTTCATGACAATGGCAGCCGAGATTAAACAGCGAGTGGGTCCACCCTCGAGCGCAGTCAGCGACACGGCAAGCAAGCTGAAACTCGATCAAGGCCGTACTGTTGAAACTTCGGGCATTCAGGGCTCGAAATCTGGATGCTGCTGAAACGCAAATTCATGAGTTTTTGATGTTGAGAGTAAGTTATAATTCATTCCTTGTTTTCACTTCAAAATAAAGATTAATTTAAACAATTCGAAATTCACTGATATCTTTTAGGGTGTCCAGTGACCTTGATAACCTTGAAAACATGGAATTCTCCTTAAATTTTTCACGAGAGCCTTGAATTAATTTTTTTCTTTCTTTTAATATAGTTATTTTATTGAAATGCGAAAAGTAATTTCCCATCTTCTAGTCTATTGTGAAAGAAATATTTTGACAGGGTGGCCGCTGGACCGGGAAGCGACCTGGAATTTTACAAATTTGTAGAAGAAAAATCTGTTGCAAGTTCGATTTTAACAGTTTTTTAAAATACTTTGCTGAATTTTCATCTTTTTCAATTATGGTATCATTCAATTTACAATGCGTAATTCGAGAACCTGTTTTACATAAAAATGTTTACATTTTTATTTTTAAGCGTATCTACTTTTTTTCTATTGTATCTGTAGTTGTGAGTATTACAAAGTGAACAATAATTGATTTGACAAAATAGTTCTAAATTCGTTCAAAATTTAAGAATTTCGAAATTTTTACGTTAAAAATTAAACGGTTTTAATTAACAGCTTTTATTAAATTTAAAATATTAGTTTAGTCTTTCAATTTTTAACCCATTCAATTTGAAATTCTTCAAGAAAAAGAATAATTATTGAACATACAACAATGTTTAACTCTTTATTTAAGACGAATAAACTGAAACCAAATATTTCAAAGTAAACAATTTGAAACTGAAATTTTTGACATAGAAAGCCTGGAATTGTTGGAATTTCGAAGAGCTTTTAAACTTTGGACATAACAATTTTAATTGTTGTATTTGTAAGTCAAAATTTTGATTTTTTTAAGCCTTTTGCAATTATTAAAAAGCTTCTAAATTTTTTGTTTGAAATTTGAAAAAATCTGCATTTTGTTTTAAATTAGGCTTTGGTTATTGGCACCGAAATTTCGGTACGAATATCCGATTTTTGTCGGTACACATTTCGTTCAAATTATTTGAAATGATTTAAAGTTCAAATTAATTTCTTATCCTTAAAAAATTTCTGAATATCGCTTAAAATTAAATAATAAGTTTTTGTTTGTTATTTATACATAATAAATTTGAGGATTTTTGTTTAATTTGCAGGATTTTCTAAAAATTTTGGAACTGAATCTTTGAACTCTTCCATTAATCAAATTTAAAAATTCTAAATGTGACAATTTATCTACACTTCATTAAAAATTATTCAATGAAAAATTGTTATTACCTTCTATTTTGTACGTGTAAATTACTGTGCTTTTGAATACACAATTTTGCAATTAAAAAGTTTTTAAACTTCAATTTCAATAGTTCAAAACTCAAGAGTGCTACTTTGAGTGCTTTAATTTTTAGTTTATTATTTATTACTTCAAATGGAAAAATATTTAGCTTTAGAATTTAAATTTTTTAACTTGATTTTGACCCTTAAAAATGTTTGTAGACTTTACCTGATATTTTATAGATTGCAATGAACAGACTTTGATTTTGGGAATAATTCTGCAAGTTTTTAATTTCGTCTCCACTAATATAGAATGTTAAAGGCTACATTTTTGCCTGATATTCAAGTTGCATATGAAAATTTTAGTTGTAAATTTCGATGGTGATTCAGTTTCAGAATTAGAATGAATCATGGCCATATAACTCGGTTTTCGAGTGTACGGCAGATTACAAAACATGACAAAAGGTTTCAAAATATTTAAAAGCTTTTAAGAATATTTAAAAGGTTTTTGCACATTTTACAAAGATTTCACAGGTTTAAAAAAGGCGTGTGCAGTACATTTCAAATATTTCACAACAATTTTATAAAGTTTTTAAAACTTTTAAAGGATTTAAATGATTTTAAATATTTGAAACGCTTTCAAAATATTTTAAAGATTTGAAAAGTTTTCAAATAATTTAATGATTTCAATGAATGAAAAAATTGCACAGACAAAGATTAAAGAAAAATGTCACTAATATTTCAAAAAGTTTGACAAAGATTTTACAAAAATTTCGAATATTTCATTAAGATTGCAAGAATTTCAAAAATTTGAGAAAGGCGTGTATAACTGGTTAAAAAGATTTTACAAAGATTTCGAATATTTCCAAAAACGTTTTCTAAGGTTTTAAATGATTTTATACAGATACAAAATATTTCAATGATTTCGTATAAATATAAAAGATTTAAGAAAAATTTCATAAATATTTCAAAAGGTTTGACAAAGATTTCACACAAATTTCCAAAGATTTCGAACATTTCATTAAGCAAGGATTTAAAAATTTTGATAAAGTCGTGTACATCAGATTTCATAGATTTCACAAAGAGTACATTTTTTAAAAAAGATTTCAGAGATTTACAGAAAAAGCACGGTAAACTAAATTTCAAACGCTTTTACACAGATTAAAAATATTTTAATGATTTTAAATGAATGCGAAAGATCTCACCAGTATTTCAAACGTTTCATAAAAATTAAAGATTTCAAATTTTTCAAAAAATTAAAAAGATTTAAAACGATTTGAAAGATTTCAAAAGATTTAAAACGATTTCAAATATTTTAATGATTACAAATGAACACAAGAGATTTCACAAAGATTAAAGAAAGCTTTCACAAATATTACGAAGGTTTTACACAGAAATTCCTAAAGATTTTAAGGATTTCAAAAAATTTACAATTTTACAAAAATTTAGAAAGATTTCATGGTATCGTCGGAGTTGTGTTTTGAATTACTCTTGTTTCTTGACAAAGAAATACTAAGATATCGGGAAAAAGTACTGTGTTAATTGGGTCAGTAATATTATATTTATCAGATTAATTATTTTTGTAACCGTAATGCTGATTGTGAGATTAGAAAGTTTAATTATCCCATAATATTTATGGATTATATTTTATTTAAATTTTAAATTTCATGAAGTGAAAGAATATTGTTGAAACAAATTTAAGGTTGTTGAAAATAAGTAATAATTTATTACTTTAATGATTGGTGAATAATTGAAAATAAATTCATGTCACTTAACGATAATACAGTAATATTTTTGTAAAAAAAATAGTTAAAAAAAAATTTATTTGAATAAATGAAGTTCGTTTAAACAATTAAACATTAATTAACCAATGGTAGTCATTATTTTGCTGAAGAAATAGTAATAATGATTGATTTGAAAAATTGAGAAAACAATTATTTAAACAAATTCAATTCGTTTAGATAATTGAAAATTTATAAATCAATGTTAATAATTATTTCACTAGACTAATAGTAATAATTGTTAGGAAACACGAAATTTCGAAAGAAAAATTATTTAAACAAATTAAATTTGTTGAAATAATTAAAAATCTAGTGTGCAAATTACACAATTCCAGATAAAAATACAGACGTTAGAACGGGTTTAGCTGGAATGAAAGACAATTTTTTCGCTAAATCTTTTTGCAAGAAAGTTTCCTCTATTATGTAGTTTCTCAGTAAAAAATGTTACATACGTTTTCAAAGCAATCATCGATTTATTCATTATATTTAAAAATAATGCACACGTGTGTGAAATTTCAAATTTCTATCCACTAGCAATTTCAGGCTTTGGCCGCCGCGGGCGCTGCCTGTCATATCCGGTTAATATCAAGGTGATGTTCGCACCCAACAGAACTAGATCACTCTTTAAAATTGTTTAGTAAACAAAATGTTATTTTCATTAAAAAAATTATTGAAATGAAAATAATGTTAAACATTTAACATTTCAAAACAGTTTTCTAATCATTTTCTATGGATAATAAAGAGAAAATATTAATTATAAGGTCGTACAATAATCCTGAAGAATATAAAAAAAGATTGCTCGATAATTGCTCTCTTTAAACTGTTATCGTTGTATCTTTAAAACAATATCTTAAAATAAGTATGTTAAAACATTGATTCTATTTACATCTTCAACGTTTTATAAAATCATGCATGTTCACAAATAAAAATTTAATTCAATTTAAATTACATTATATTCATTATATTCAATAGTGTAAGTACTCTTTAAACCCGAAAATGGCCAGTTTAAATCTGGTTTAAACTTCTATACTAAAAGAAAAAATTTCACGAAATTATTTTGATAATTTATTAATATAAATATTATTTATTGTGTTTTGAGAAATATAAATGATTCTTTTTAAATTTTTATTCAAACTCAAATCATATTTCACTTTAGCAAGTTTATTGGGTGACGTTTAACCCTAAACTAACACTATGGGCCCACTGTACCCGAGAATTTTTTCAAACTCAAATGAATTGTACTAAAATTTTAAAAATGGACTCTGTATTGACATCTATCGTTAATTGACATCACTAACTGTAACGAAAGTCTGTTATTATAGTGTCGAAAGTGTCAATGTTTATTGGGGAGTCGCTCAAAGTTGACCTCGAAAACTTGGGTCCAATAAACCCGTTGTGCCAACAGTGTGTGGTTTTGGTGTGTTTCACTATAAAAAAACAAACAAGCTAGTGCTACTTGTTTCTACATTCACGCAGTCAGATGAGGTTACAGATAGTAAACCAAACTTGATCATGCACTATACCAAGATTGCTATAGCAGTAATTGTTTTCTTAAATTATAGTATCTCAAGAGTATCTTATTAAATTTGTAGGTCTAAATATTAAAATTTACAAAAGTTATAATTTTTTAAGTAAGAAACTCATTTTTTTCAATAAATTTTCAAACTAACTTAATGTAAATAAATGTTAAACTATATCCTGTAAAATTTTTGTGCAATTGTATTGAACAGAGGCTGCGCAATACACGTTTGAATATGTCGGGTTCAATAGACCCATTATGTCATTTACGTTCGAACGCGGATTTGTGCCAGTTAAGGGTTAAATTCATGTTTTCACTTTAGCATTTATATAAATCGCTTGGAAAACTGTTTGGAAATATTACATACATCAAATTGGCTTAATTTCAATAGGGTTTTATTACGAAAATAACATTTTATTTACTGAAAAACTTTTAAAAAGTGCTCTGCATTAACTACAATGCAAAAGCAGGGAATTATGGGACATCTAACGCTGCGCTGGAGATATTAGAAACTACTCAACTTATGACAGTAAAGGCTGGCCGCAAGCCATGAGTGCCATAATATGAAATACTCTACTTCCATCGTACAACAGTTTCCCCCTTTTTTCATAGTTTCTCCTTTTTTTGTTTTGAAATTCCCCTTATCTCCATTATCTCAAAACACTTTCCCCTTTTCTATTTAAACGTACGATATTTTAAAAAACAATATTCGTATTGCTCGAAAAATTATCTGAAATTTGTCAGTGTACCCACTATTGAATAATAATGAAAGGAATTATAGCACTCAAATAAATTTTTTATGAATAAATAATTTACACGTTTCTAGTGCTGAACCATTAAAAATACATTTAGCAAAAATTTGAAGCCGAAACATTTTAAAGCATATTAAAATTGTAAAAACTGGAGACAGAAGTTGTTATCCAATATAAAATATTCTAAAATATCTATTTAGCACATGGGTTAGCCAAACCCGGCAACTTTGAAGAAACTGTATATTGGGCTGTAAGTCGTCAATTGAAACACTTTTCGTTTTCAATAAATCGGAAATTTACTCAGAAATACGATGGTTTTATTCGACTTGTGCTATTATTTTATTTAACAAAGTTATATTTGAAAATATAAACAATTTCCAAACAAAATTTATGACATTTTTGTTTTCACAAAGCTTGCCATTTTTTTTTTAAAGAGTTTAAAAAAAATCATAAGTAGGTTTTAAAAGCTAAAAAGTTGTACGTTAAAATGGCTGCGTTCGTTTTTCGATTCGCTCCAAACAAAAAATTTTTTTCAAGCTACGAAAGTAAGCGTTTTTTGGTGTAGCGATAAAATGTTATTCAATTAATTTATCATAAATGTCGTAAAAATAAATATATTTTACAATGCAAAAAATACTGCTTATAGATAATATTGACGAGTATAATGTTAATAAACAACACAAATTGTTCACATTTTTTTTTATTGAATGCAATAAACTAGATAGATATAGAATTTATTTTTTGACCGGGAATTTGACAAATATTTAGAAGAAAAATCTGCCAAAGCTCGATTTCCAAAGTTTAAAAAATAATTCGTTGAATTTTTATATATTTTTTTATTGTGACATTCAGTTTACAGTGCGTAATTCGAAAATCTTCTACTTTAAAAAAATTTTTATTTTAGAATCTTATTAGTAATTTAAAGAATTTTAAAATGCAGTTTTGAACACTTAAATAATTATAAATTAAAAGCGTTTAAAGCTGCAAAATTTCGATAAATAATTGATGATTGAAAAATGCAAACCTCCGATTGGAACTTTATGAAATATTTTTAACTTCAAAATAGCTTCATATTAATGTTTTTGTAAAATTAAAGGTTTTCACTAAATTAAAAATATTGTTTCAGTCTAAAATAGTCAATTTTTAATCCATTCAATTTAAACTTTTTAATTAAGGAAAAGAATAATTATTTAATACTAAGCAATATTTGACTCTTTATTTATGACGAATGAATTGAAACCAAATATTTAAAATTAAACAATCTGTAACTGAATTTTTTGACATAGAAAGCCTTGACTCGTTAAAATTTCGAAGAGTTTCTAAACTTTGCATATTACAGTTTTGAAGAATATTTAAAACAAATTTTAAAAGGTTTCCCATACAATACTTCAGATGAAAATAATTTAATATCTAATTTTAGAAGTGTTTGGTTTAAAAAAGTTTAATTTAAAAATTTTTAACGTTTCTAGCTTAAAATTGTTTAAAATAATACAATTTTGAAAATTTTTAAGTTCACTGATTCTTTAATTTAGAACATTTAAAAATGATAACGTGGATTTATATTTTTAGAATTGAATCTGAATCTTTGAACTCATTAATTTTTAAAAGTTAAAAATTCTTGCAGTTTCTCGGAATTTCATTGAAAATTGTTTAATGAAAACGTTTCAGTACCTTCCATGTTTTACGTGTAAATTATTGAGGTATTGAATACAACATTTTTAAATTTAAAAACTTTTCAAATTGAGTTTCACAAGTTTAAAATTCAAGAGTTTTTTATTACTGCAAATGAAAAAAATGTTTAGCTTTAGAGTTCAATTTTAAAAATTTTATTGACCGTGAAAAATGTTTCGAAACAAGAAATGACCGGGAATTTTGTTGTCTCGAGGAAAAAAATCATTTTCGCGAAGTAATGAGCATTTAAAATTTTAGGGTAATTAATTGCCCTCTTTTGAAATCCGCCGGAAAATTAACAAAATGCTGGAAATTATCAAAATGGAGGTTTTTTTCTGAAAATATTAAAATTTGATTTTCTCAAAAATTCCACCTTCTTTTTGTTCCATTTTTTTAGTGAATCGATAATCCAATGCAAATAAAAAAGTTTGCTCATTTTAAAAAGTTGTAGAAAAAGTACCTCTTACTCTTTTATGATATCTTGAGAAGAATAAGAAAATTCAATTTTGCGAAAAGAAATAAAATCCTCTTTTCACTTTTCCAAAATTCAATCGGGAGGATATAGTGGAATTGATTAGAAAACCCTTTTTTCTTTATTTTATCCAATATTTTTTTTTGAATTCGAAGTTATATGAAGAATATATGCTGTAAGTTTTATGCAGGCAGAATTATTTTTGTGGTCACGAGAATTTTATTTCGAAATATATAAAATTTTTTGCGAACGATGAAAGATATCATAAAATAGGTGCGAGTTTATTTTTGCACGACATTTGAAAATATGAAAATTTTTGTCAGCATTTTCTCGAATCTGTCGTTTGTAAGAAAAAATGCGAAAATTCAATTTTCGAAAATTTTCAACATGAAATCCAAATCAGCTGGTGGAACTAAACAACTTTTATTTTCCAGCGCAACACTGCGGGGTTGCAGCTTTTTTGTATGGAGAATATACGCACCAGAGGTGTGACATTAAGACCGTTTTGAAATGTCCGATATCCAAAAACCGAGGAACACAAGAATCATCAAGGACCATCAGTTTACTAGCTGTATACATTTTTTTTGTCCTTTAAAAAACTTTTTGTAGCGGAGAAAGAGTATAATTATTATTCTATCGCAGCTTGATATACTACCGTGGTTCGGTCGATTTCTATGCAAAAAGGCTGTCCATAGACGAGCGTGCACTTAGGGACAGTTGTAGTTTAATGAATAATTGAAATTGTGTATAATTGTCATGCGCGATATGGAAGCATCATCATTTCTTAGATTAGGGAGGAACCTCTATAGTTAAGGCATTTTAATCTCAATCGATGTGAGGCTCACACATGTACTTTTTCTCTGCCTTTGTTATATCCCGGAAGCGACCTTTTTAATCGACTCATGGGTGGCGATTATTAAATAGAAGGTATGGAATTCCATAGGCCCAAATTTGGACAAATTAGCGGGGTTTGTTTGTTGTTGTTGTTGTTGTTGTCATAGATGTTTCAGAAACGAAAACGATCGTCAAATTCGAGATTTTTCTATCGATCGGAAAATGACGAATCGCCGCCTATGAATCGACTTACGGTAGCCTTAAGTTCGAGAATTCCATAATGTCGGTAAGTTTTTTGGGCAACCCAGAAACAACGACTCACCGTAGGGATGGTGCTGTGTGAGACTCAAATCGCGCCAAAAATCGTGCGGTATAAGAAATCGAAAATGTTAAGTGTAGAATTAATAATAATTAATGATTAAACACCAATCGATGAGATTTTCCTCGAAGAGTAATTATTTTAATCAGTGAAAAAAGAAATGGAAACTCGACTTATTCGGAAATTGTCTCTGGGGATGTCAAGAAGTCCGGCTTCAAACTCGCTTCCAATTAACGCAAAGAAAGTATTTTAATCCCTACGGTGTGTCGATCGATGATTTGCCTTGCAGTGCACGAAATGAAAAAGCCGTTGTGAATTTTCGGGGTGCTTTTTTCATTAATTAATTCCGCTAGAAAAAGAGATTTTTCAGTTCAGAATAATAGGGTTTTTATCTTTCCATTGCTTTCGAATTGAAGGTGTTTTGGAATTCGAAAGAGCTCTCAACTGCAAACGTTCCTTATGTTAGTTAATAATAATTTGGACACGAATTCCGTCGAATTCAAAAGCGTTCCTAATTTTACTCATTCTTTATTGAGCAGACTTTCAAATAATCCTGAATTTAATTGAAAACTATCAAGATGACGTGACTGCCGGATATTGAAATCTGTTGTCATGTTGAAAACTGAATGTTCATGTTTAATTCTTTCACGAAATGTTGCATAAAAAAGGTCGCCTTGGGCCACGGTGGCTTTTTCGTGATGTGCCCTCTGTATATGCTTAATCTGCGACCTCTTGTAGAAAACACTGTACTTTCTTGTACTGCAATATAATAATATAAAATATAACTTATATAGTGCATAAAATAACTGAACAACAATTGGGGGTCACGTGCACTTGGCTGCGAATATTAACATCAACATTTGAATATGTCGCAGGTGTGTGTATGGACGATGAATTAGTTCTGTAAATGTATAATTATAATTACTAGATTAAAATCGTGTCGAAGTTGAACGCCCACTCTGAACGGCAAAAGGGAAAGAGAGAGAAAGAGAGGGGGAATTTTGTTTTCCTCGAAAAAACTCAATATCCTGCGAAAGAGTTGAAATAGAATGCAGAACTTTTGAGAAAGAATGGGTGCCTGATAAAGGGTTAAGTTTTCCTGATTTACGATTTCTAGTAATTGTATGTAATGATGCAATTTCTTTTTGACGACCTTTCGAGTTTTGTATTACCCGATTTTACGATAGATATTATGAAATCGTAGCGAGTGCGTTGCCGTTTTGCTACTAGTATTGTTATGTTAAAGGAATATAGTTTCTCTTGCTTTGATTCCGGTCGATGAAACAATGTTTGAAATTCATTTTTGTACCGTTTGCAGTCGTGGAAAAATAATCAACAGTAAGAAAAACGAACATTGGTATACTTTATTCATTTCACATCCTTGATGAATATATTTCTTTAAAAAGAACATGAATAGTTTTTGACGTATGATTCGATTCATGTCAGTTTTCTGGCCCGGAAATTTAAATTGGGAGCATGCACATTAGGGTGCCTCATGAATTCCTTTGTTTTTGAGTTAAACGATACGCCACCTGGTGAAAAAAATGCGAACTAGAAAGAAAAGGAACGGTTTTTACCCATTAACGCCCAAAAGACCGAAAAACTAAGCTTAACTTTGCTGATGCAGTTATGGTTGTAAAACATGTCACATATGTTTGAAACTCAAAATACTTATGTTTTCAAGATTGCTCTACGGAACACGGAAAAATTTAAGATAAAAAAGTTTCCTGCTGGATTTCGTATCGATAATTTTTGTTAATGTAACAAAATTAGTGCAGAAACATGTTGAACTTTCGAAGAATGGAAAATAACAACTTTGAAATTCAAGATGCATGTCTCAAAATGGCGAATTTAAAAAAAAAAGTTATTTCTGTCCTCAAGTGACAGCAATGAATTTGACTATTACCCACACAACGTATTTATTTTTTTTCATGATTTCTCGGGTCACTTATTATAGATTTGGCCGCGAAATTACAAAATTAATTTGTTTAAACTATTTATTTAAACAAATCATTAAGAAAAATTAGACTGTTCATAAGATGCATATGCTTTTCATGGTTTTTGGGCCCGCTGAGTACGAATCTGGCGTCAAATTGGCAAAATCAATGTGTTTAAACAATTTTTTAACAAAATGTTGCAATACTCCCTTGTGCCAGCCGCCGTATTTGACGTTTACTGTCACCGCATAGAGGTCAATAATGCAACCATTTGTTAAAAATATGTTTAAAAAATTGTTTAAATGGATTGATTTTGCAAATTTGACGCCAAATTCGTACTCAGCGGACCCAAAAACCATGAAAAGCATATGCATCTATTTTGAAGCAAAAATAAACTGAAAGTACATTTTTATTAATTGAATATCTTTGAATGAAGCCTCGGCTGAAATAACGTTGTATCATCCGAGGGGCAACTCACTTTCCAATCATTGTATAATTAACGCAAAGAATCACAGTCAATAATGACGGCGATACGGAATCAATGTGAGTTTAATGTAACATAACGTGACCCTTGGCAGATACAAACGAGTCGACGTGACGTCACGCAGCACGACAGTAGATCGACTGTGGGAGCACACTTACTATCCAATAGAGCAGTACAAGATTGACAATTCCAGTCCCAAAAGATACGCAGAATGGTCTACAATTAGATCATGAAGTTTATGGCCAATTAAAACAAAAACTGCAAAACAAAAATTCTGTCGATTAGGCAATTACATAATAATTTGTTTGAGATTGATGTACGCAGTGCTTGAACGAATTTGAATAACCCTGGCGCACCGAAGGAACCGAAAGGAGCGTCTACAAAGTACCCTTAAAGCGCTTCCTCAAGCTCGAAAATTATCCCATGTATTACCCAAAACAGCTTTTATCCTACCATTCTAAATTGTATGATTTTATATTTTAACCACAGAATATAAATGCCTAAATACGTTTTCTCGTTTACGGTCTCGTTTTATTCCAATTAATTGAAATTTGATGCATTTTTTGCGCTTGGGAAGCAGCAAACCACCACCATGAGTGTACTCATGGTGAAGATAGTTCATGGTGCCTCTGGATGGCTATGCAACAGCGGGTGGTCTAAACTCTAGTGTCATTTTTTTCGACGATACTTAAAACATCGTAAACCCAAGCTCGAGACTCTGATTTAGATTGAGTGCCTGTCATGCCTCACTCCACTCTTCTATTGTTAGAGATTACAGTCGGTTTGAAGAAACTAAAAATGATCAAATTTTAAGGAATTTAATTTTAATATTCTGCATTCGGTTCATTACATAACGACGAGACGATTAAAAAAAGGTAGAAGAAAATCGGTTAAACCGTTCAATTTCTGGATATATATTTTTTCTCTCTTCTCCGATTGTACGGCAAAAAGTACTGAAAAAAAGATGCTGCGTCCAGAATTGGAAACTGTTGGATCAGAAAAGTATGGAATTTCCATTTATTTTATTTTTATTTTCTTATTTATTTCATTTATTGATTCATTCATTTCATTATTTTAATTTCATGGTGACAATTTTCAATTGAAAACTCTGCAATCATAGACAATCATTATTTTCCTATCTTTTTTCTAGAATCTTTATTTGTTTCTGATACAACTGCTTGCGTCACAATGAATGTGCTCCTGGTCAGAATTAATTAAATTTTTTGCTTCAAGATTCATATCTTGTAGTTTAATTTCATTGCTTTTCATTCAAAAAATTAAAATATTATTCACAGAAAGCGGCGGAGCCTATTTTTTCTAGGTGGGGACCGAGCCATTGAATTGTTAAATTAAATGGCACAATGTGTACAGTTTATATTATATTAAAATTTAATAAAAATTATTTATTCATTTCCAATCGTTAGAAAATATCGAGTGTTTGCGAAATAAGTCCATACTAATAAATTTTATTTTCAATCCTCTTTCAACCCCCCCCCCCCCCCCCCCCCCCCCCCCCCCCCCTTTCCCAGTGCCCCATATATGTGCGTAAAATAAGAAACTACATTTTCATCTTCATTATTGTTAATTTTTAGCAAATATCCGTCGTCTTTTTCATACAAATAATTACTACCGGACAATTTGAATATTTCCCATTATTATTTTTTCCCTTAAATTTCCGTAAAGTTAAGTACGAATGGCTTACATTAATAAAACAACAACGTCAACAAAAAACAGGAAACTATTACTATTACAGGAACATACTATTGCAAAAGTATTTTTCAAAAAGTAAGTATTTAAACAAGTTATATTTGCTTAAACAATTAAAAGGTGGTTCATCTATTCTTGGTATACACTATAATAAACTATTTAGTTATCTTAAATAAACTGAGGGGGCAAATAAAGGTTGTTTAAACGAATAGAAATTTATTAAACATTAAAAAAATGTATCAAAATTATGTAATTATTCAATAAAACGTAGCATAGGATACCAATTTAGAAAAAGTGGACATCTCCAGCTCAATGTCCAGAAATTTGGAAAATAGACCATAAATAATAAGTATTGTTTAAATAATTTTCATTACTGTAAAGAATTGACAATTGTTTAAAAAGTGAACATTGGGAAATATTCAAATTGTCCCGTAGGAATTATTTGTATGAAAAAGACGACGGATGTTTGCTAAAAATTAACAATAATGAAGGTGAAAATGTAGTTTCTTATTTTACGGTCATATATCGGGTCGGTCCCCACCTAGAAAAAATAGGCTCCTCCGCTTTCTGTGAATAATATTTTAATTTTTTGAATGGAAAGCAATGAAATTGAACCACAAGATATGAATCTTGAAGCAAAAATTTAATTAATTCTGACCAAGAGCACATTCATTGTGACGCAAGCAGTTCTATCAGAAACAAATAAAGATTCAAGAAAAAAGATAGGAAAATAATGATTGTCTATGTTTGCAGAGTTTCCAATTGAAAATTGTCACCATGAAATTAAAATAAAAAAATGAAATGAATGAATGAATAAATGAAATAAATAAGAAAATGAAAATAAAATAAATGGAAATTCCATACATTTCTGATTCAACAGTTTCCAAATCTGGACGCAGCATCTTTTTTTCAGTACTTTTTGCCGTGCAATCGGAGAAGAGAGGAAAAAGATATATCCAGAAATTGAACGGATTAACCGATTTTCTTCTACCTTTTTTTAATCGTCTCGTCGTTATGTAATGAACCGAATGCAGTGTAATACTTCTACTTTACCACTCTCCCCTCTCGTTGATTCTAGCTAAGGGTAGTTCGCCTACGTCGCCTGCATAAGGCCCTCGGGGCCTCAGTAGTCCTTGCGCCCTGTCTACGGACAGGTCATTCTGTATCTTTCGGTCAATAAACAGAAGTATTCTTATATCAAGTATAAAAGAAGTGTAATTCACTAGACCGTCACATAATTTTGGCGATCCTAGCCACGATCCCTTTGATCGATACGACGTTCTTCAGGGATAAAAAAAGAATTTGTGAAGTTAAGACAGTTAAGTGCAGTTAAGTGAATTGTGGCAACATAGTCCCATATATGTGAAAACCTACGAGGTTTCAAAGATAGCGCAAGTGTACTACCAGAGCATATAAGGATTATCAGTAAACGATTAATCTTTAGCCAAAAGAGATCACGCTAATAGTGCAAATCAAGTGAAGCTACTAGTGACTCTTAAGAAAGGCGCGACGTCACTCTTCAAAGGGGACACCACGGGAGGCTAAGAATTTTCCGATTTTCCGGCCAGCTATCTGCCTACGGAGCTGCAGTATCCCGCCTGACCCTGCCAACATCAGTAGACTACCATCGATTCTCAACTGCGCCAGCGACACTCAAACTCCTGTTGCGTAAGTTTAGTAAAAATTGTAATAATTCAAAAATAGTTAGAAATAATACGCGGCTTCTTTCGTCCAAAAAAAAACGCCTACGTTTAGTTTATAAAATTAATAAGCATTGTGCAAATTGCGTCGCAATCCGAACTATCAAAATTGGGCGATAAAAATACTACCTCACACTGGCGTTTGCAGCGCATAGAAACAATTTAATAGAATACCCGACGGTAGAATCGGAAACAAGTGAAGAATCTTTAGGTAACCTAAATCCCGATACTAATCCTTTCCTCACGGCTCGAGAAATTGAATATCTCGCGAAGCAGGGAAATATGTTCTTAACGGAAGATGAGAGTTCGGGAAAAGGAGAAAAATATACCTCATGCGAAAATCGTGTTTTACCAGAACATGAAAATTCGTCTATTCCTCCGCAAGGAAATAAGCAACTAAAAGATCCCCCTTGCCAAAATATCGATATTCAAAAAGTAGAAAATTCGTCTCTTCCTCCACTAGGAAATAATAGAACGGATCAGGCTGAAAATTACGGGCAAAACGTACTAGTAGTAACCCAGCATTCCCAGGAAAGCGTGCGAATATATCATTTTCAAGGCCGAGAGTCTAGAATTAGCTCCACATCCCCGAATCCGCGAAGAAATTTCACGTCTTCTCAAGCTAATCGGTTACAGACAACGTCTATTCCTGTGACGTCTATTTCCGCGAAGGACATCATCAGAATCGTCGAAGAATTGAAAGGACGTGATGATGTGGGTGTCGAGGACTTTATCAAGTCAGTTAAGCGTGCGAAATCGAGATGTTCGCAGCCGGATTTACTATTGGATTTTATAATAGCCGAAAAAATTAAGGACCAAGCAAAACGCGCAATTCGCTTCAGTTCAATAGATGATTATGATCAGTCTTAAGGCAAAATGTAGGTATAATCAGTTCAGTTGAGTTAAGTCGGTCAAAACTCGAATCCGTCAAGCAAACAGGGATTGAAACCGTTCAGAATTATAATATGCGGTTCCGGCAGCATTATGATGAACTAATTTATTCCGTCCAGAACGAACAATCAAATCCAACTTCGCGACGCTTAGCAATTCAAATAGAGGAAAAATCGGCAATTAAAAAATATATCATGAATTTGAAGGATGAAATCGGCGCACAAGTTCGTCCTCTCCGACCCAGTACTTTGAACGAAGCACAGCAGGAAGCCTTAGAGTCTGAGGTTTGGTATAGGGAAAAGCATCACAATAGATACTCAAATGTTAGATCACCCGGTAACAAACCCCTGACAAAACCGGCCTTTGCTCAATCTAGGACAGCATTCCAACATGCATCATCCGCCTCAAAGTACCCAAGTATTAACAACCCTCCAAATCATTCCCTGCCTTTACAACAAAGACTTAAGATGTTTTGTAAAATCTGCGAAAGACCGGGACCTAACGAATCCCAATGCTACAGTAGAGACCGAAATTTTCCGATAGGACACTCGAACTGCCGCCCGCCGAATCGTGTCCACAATTTACAGGTGGAAGAAGAACATCCAGAAAATGTTCTAGGCCATCAGGAAGATCAACTATCAACAGAGATAGAGTCTCCGCAATATCAGGAAGACTATTCTCAATTAGAGCAAACCTACATGGAACAAACAGAACAGGAAGACTTTTAGTGGACAGTGGATCCTCACTCAACCTAATCAAGGATGAGCTTGTTCAATTAAATCATCCGCGTGAAAAATTTATCAAAGTGTTCTCTATGGAAAACGACCAACACCGGACAAAAGAAATAACAAAATTTAAATTCCAGGGAAAAGAGCATGTGTTTGTTATTGTATCAAATGATTTCCCACTACCAAAAGATGGAATTATCGGAGTTCCATTCATGTACAGTTATAAATTTAGCCTTTCAAATACTCATTTAGAATTAGACAACGTTAAACACGAATTACACGACGATGGGATATTTGTACCAGAAAACTCGATTAAAGTAATTAACTTTCAAGTAGAAAAGAAACAAGGGCACATGCTAATTACAGATCATCCGCATATTCCGGATTCAATTTATAGAATCCAAAACCATGAATTACGAATTTCAATTTCTAATCATACAGGCCAAATGATGATGCTTTCTACCACGGAAATTCAACCCAAGTACATAAGTGTTCAGCCCGAACGCGAATATAGAATACATTTTATTACAACAAAGGAATTAGCCAAGAGCCAAGAGATTAGAACTTCTCCGAGCTAACACAAGACTCTCGCATATTGAAAAAAATAACGAAGAAGGAATAAACAAAATTATCCAAAGTTATCATGATATTTTCACCTTAGCAGGTGATCCTCTTCCATGCACAAATCTAGCAAAACACGAAATTATGTTAAAAGAGGAGAGACCCATTAACATTTCTTCTTATCGCCAGCCAGAGTGTCCTAAAGCTGAAATCAATTGTCAAGTAAAAGAGATGCTTAATAAACGAGTAATCTCTATGTCAAAATCACCATTCAACTCACCCTTATGGGTAGTTCCGAAGAAAGCTGATGCTTCTGGGAAGAAGAAATGGCGCATTGTCATTGATTTCAGAAAACGAACGAACTGATCTAGATGCATACCCGCTACCAATAATCGATGATATACTGGACCACTTAGGAAATGCGAAGTTTTTTTCAGCATTTGATTTAAGCTCCGGATTCCATTAAATACCTATGGATCCAGAATCAAAAAAATATACAGGCTTTAGTACACAAGAAGGTCATTTCGAATTTGAGAGAATGCCGTTCGGTCTAAAGAATTCGCCGGCAATCTTCCAGAGGATGATGGACACAGTTCTCAGAGGTTTAGTAGGAAATATTTGCTTTGTTTATCTTGACGACATCGTAGTATTCGGCTCAAGCCTCAAAGAGCACAATGAGAACATCGTCATACTCTTCGAAAGACTGCGACAAACATGATTGAAGTTGCAGCCTGATAAATGTGACCTTACAAAGGAAAATAATCTTTTTTATTGGACATCAGGTTGCGAGACAGCCTTCGAAGATCTAAAGAACTGCTTATGCTCATCGCCAGTATTAAGATACCCTGATTACAAAAAACAATTTGTTTTAACAACAGATGCTTCAAATGTAGGTCTCGGAGCCATCCTTTCTCAAGATGGTCATCCCTGCTGTTATATTTCTAGTACACTCAATAAACCCGAAATGAATTACGACACAACAGAAAAGGAACTGCTTGCTATAGTCAGGGCAGTCAAGCGTTTGAGGCAATACCTGGTAGGAAGAAAGTTTATAATCCAAACAGATCATCAGGCCCTGAAATGGCTATTTAAAAATTAAAGATCCAGCGTCTAAGCTACTCAGATGGAGACTTCGCCTTGAGGGATACCAGTATGTAGTCGAATATATAAAAGGAAAAGAAAATACAGCCGCCGATGCATTATCGCGTATGTATCCAACACGTGAAGGAGACGTTGAAGAAGGACATACAATTGAATTACCGGACATCGACAGCGAACACGAACCTTCTAAAACGGACAGCAAAAATGTTGAAATCGGGCCCGTGAAGCTTAGATTCATGGAACCTAAGGACGAAAAAGAAGTAGCTGACGAATATCGGGCATGGAAAAAAATCGACTCCCTACCAAAGTTAAGACAAAATCAGTCGTTAGCGGCAAAAACTGGATAAAAGTGAGTAAACAAAATCTGTTTTCCCTTTTACGAATCCAACTCCCCGATTATCAAGAAGAAGACTGGATTAAACCACTGTATAAGAAGATCAAGGACTTCACTAATCGCAAGAACTGGAAAATCTTCAAGGTCCACATGGAAGACCCTTTAATAATAAACACAGAAAAAGTGCGGTTGCATGACATGCTTAACTTTCTTCTTCATAAAAAATTCCCGGAACATGCATTCTTTGTATGTGATCGACCAAACAAAGAATTAACGGAAGAAGACAAACAAAACCTTTTGTCTGAAGCACATGGAAATATCGGTTCAGGTCACTTTGAAGAAAATAAAACCATAAAGCGACTTAGAGAAATTATCTCTTGGGATAATATGGAGAATGAAGTCATCGATTTCATTAAGAAATGTGACATCTGTCAGAGAGAGAAGTTAACACGTATCAGGCCAAAAATCGAAGCAGCGATTCCCGACGTGCCGGTGGCACCTAACGATAAAATCGCAATGGACATTTTTGGACCATTGCCTATAACACAATCTGGAAACGAGTACATACTCTCTATCCAAGATGTTTTAACAAAGTATCTGGTTCTAATACCGCTCAAAGAAACCAGCAGAGAGTCAATTATAACACAACTGATGGATCATTATATATATATATCTATTGTCTTCTCCGAAACAAATTCTGACTGATCAAGGAGCAAACTTTGTATCAGAATTAATCCAAAAATTAGGCACAAAAAAATTACAACCGTTCACCCTCAGGCGAATGGAGCATTAGAGAGAACCCACGCGACGGTCAAGGATTTGTTAAAAACTTTTATCGCCGATAATCAAACGGAATGGAACTTTTAACCTCAACCTTACTTGTTTGGCTTATAATGTGGCAGTTCAGGAAAGTACTGGGCTAACACCTTTCGAAATGACCTTTGGAAGAACAGCAAACTTGCCTTCAATTCTTGCCACCACCAGTTCTTTAAACCACCAAGAACTCTTGAATATGTGGAGGAAGTGGCATGAAGCCTATTTAGCAAAAGGAAAAGAATCCATCCAGAGGACACAAGAGAGATTAAAGAAATTACAGGACTCAAATATTGTAATTTTAAACCCTATTTTCGGTGCCGGTGATCTTGTACTTGTCCATAACGAAACAAAAAGAAACAAGTTAGATTTGAATATCCTATGTTTTCAGAATGCGGACTGCCTGGGTCATCCTTTCACTCATCTTCTCCACTTCCTGCCTCGTAGTGACTCCACTCCATAATGTGACTATTTTTGCGGAAGATTTAGGCGACGCTAGATTATATCACGAAACCTGGCACTTATATGTATCGGTCGACGTAGATAACGTCAATACTAGGTTTAATAGCCTGATGGGGCACTACGAATCAACAATTAACATGTGTTTAAATTGCACTGAGCAATTCGAGTTGAGCCTCATCAACCGTAGGATGAAACGACTTGGTATTCAGCGCAGCCTTTTATATAAGCTGTTAGGGGGAACACACAATAGAAAAAGAGGTTTAATTAATGCGATCGGTAGTATATCTAAGACACTATTCGGAACTTTGCAGAATCTGATTTGATATATGTTGATCGTGAATTAGACAAACTCTACTTAGAAAACAAACAGTTAGCTTCCAGTCTCCAAAACCAAACGCAGGTAATTAGAATGATATTAAATTCTGGCTCTCACGATGGCGAATCACTTTTTGTACATAACCCAAAAACCTCCGAGTGACTCAACCAAATGAGCACCCGAATAAATGATAATACCAAAAACTTGTTTATTTCAAATCAAATTATAGTCATGACTTTGCTTATAGATGAGTTGAACGAAGATATAACATTGTTGATAAATTCAATTAACGAGGGTAAACATGGTATAGTACATCCGCAATTTTAACACCAACATTGCTCATTGAATCCTTAAAAAAACTTTGAGGATAAATTTAACGTAAAGTATGCTTTGCCAATCAAAGAAGTGAATTACCAACATATTATTGACATATCTGAAATAAGCATTTGTTTGAATAATAGGAAATTATTGTATTCAGTTAACATACCAATATTTGAAA
>NC_046661.1:73832216-73836680 GCF_010883055.1 Belonocnema kinseyi | reverse complement strand
TTTTTATTAGTTTAGCAGAAAGTCAAGGATATATTATAGTTCCTGAAAAATCTATAGACTTAACAACCAACTGCGAAGG
The DNA here is from genome assembly GCF_010883055.1 of Belonocnema kinseyi. Lineage (NCBI taxonomy): Eukaryota > Metazoa > Arthropoda > Insecta > Hymenoptera > Cynipidae > Belonocnema > Belonocnema kinseyi. The sequence goes on along the minus strand of NC_046661.1, from coordinate 73,836,601 downwards.
AATAATTAAAGATATTAAAATTATCGAGGCATCACTTCTATCGTCAGGAAGCAACTGTATTTTAACCACCGAAGGTGCCATAGTTAACTTAAAACAAAGTAGGGAACTGAGAAAACATATATTACACAAAAAATATTTCTGTACCTTATACCAGTGATGATCTAGATGTACTCAACGATAAACTGCTACCAATCCAAAAACAGATTGATAATGAGCAATTGCTGCAAGCAGGTAGAACATTAGATGATATCGATGTTTTAAATAGAGTCAAAAATGAACGTCGAACACGAACATGGACTGAAACCACCACAGAAACTCTCACATACTTAGGTTATGTTGCGTTAGTATTAATAACCTTATTCTCCATGTACAAATGCGGACTCTGCGATCTAGCACGAAAATGTCTGCCGAAAATCGGTTTCAACCTATTTTGTACAACTAATAACATTAATAATAACACAGCCCCAACGCCAACTATTGTTAATTACGTTCCACAGCCTCCTGCACATGAAATTGAAAGCAGTGAGCCGTTAGTAGCACCTAAAGTTGTTAAATTGCGTTTTTCAGGAGCAAAACGAATCTAACGAGGGGGGTGTAATATTTCTACTTTACCACTCTCCCCTCTCGTTGATTCTAGCTAAGGGTAGTTCGCCTACGACACCTACACAAGGCCCGCGGGGCCTTAGTAGTCCTTGTGCCCTGTCTACGGACAGGTCATTCTGTATCTTTCGGTCGAGCCTGAGGAAGCGCCTTAAAGACCCCACTAAGTCCTCCTTCGGTTTCTTCTTAAAAAACTCAACAAAAAACAGCAAGATCAACTTTTAAATTGTTGAAATTCGGATTCTACGTTAAAATTTGCATTAGAAACTCACTTTACTCACTTTATTAGATGAGTTCGTTAGTCAGCTTATTTTGAAGAAATTTTAAACAGAGCAGTTTGAAAATTGTTGAGAATTTTTTTTTTATATTTGAAAATTTTTTCGATAGCTATTTACAGTAGATCGAAATACGAACAATTCCCCCATTTTACTTTTTTTATAAAATAAAAATTGGCAAAGTTATAGCATTTTCAAAATTCAAAAAACCAAACGAAAATGAACATTTGAAGTCAAACAAAATGTGATGTGGAAAAAAGTCGCAAGAAAACCCAGTAAGAAGAGAAGAATTCAGAAAAATTCAGGTTTTGAATTCCCATTAATACCTGAATTTTCCTCCGTCGAAAGTTCCACAAAGAAGTAGAAAAAAATAGCAAAATATATTCTTTTTAATGGATTTAGAAAAATGTAATGGAAACGTATTGAGAGGAACTAAAAAATGAAGGAATGCAAAAGAAAGAATAGACAGACAAAGAATAATGTCACTTTAAAGACGAAAAACCTAGTCCTTGTAATCGATCAGTTATAAATATAAAATAATTATGCTAATAGAAATATTTGTAGTATTGTCAAAGAATATTTGTATAATTCTGTTTAAAGATAAATTAAGTTTGTTTACGTTACAAAACATGATTAAATAAATTTATTATTATTTATTATATTATAAAATCTATAATTTGTTTAAACAGTATAAAATATTATTTTTAAAATAACTCCACCGTTATGATAGACAAAAAATTGAAATGTCCAAACTTATATTCCACAAAATAATCGTCAATATAGCATGTAAGTATGGAATTAAAAATAAGCTTGGCAAAAAAATTGAAATTTTCAAACTTATGTTGCACACGGAGGAATAGAAACTATGTAAGTGCACATATTTTGTGGAGATATCACAGGGAATTAAATAAGTCGAAAATACAGCATGCAAGTACGGAATTAAAATTAACCATGAGTGGTGTGTCTGCTGATAGGATTAAAACCTTAAAAGGAATTAAAAAAGTGGAAAATATATTTGTCTGCATGGAATACAACGCAATTGTCAATCGTTAAGGAAATAAAAAAGAATTGGTTTCGGAGATGAACCTATTCTTTCGGTGGGCACTTCTTCCGATGGAAAATTAGCTGATTAAAAAAAAAACTAAAAAATGCTCATTCTTTCGTTTAAAACTTAAAATATTAAGTTTTATTTACCCTTCTCTTCTTACCGGGAAACTAATGAAAAAGAAATAAATCCATTTTGTGGAAAACAAAGCAAGATAAGAAAAGAGATAGACTGATAAAAATTATTCGAATTTTCCACGAATTCCTTTTTCGTAGGATAAGAAGTTTTTGTTTTATTTTTAAAAAACAACATTGAAAATAAGATATTATATCTTAGTACAATAATACAAGCTAGTAGAAGAAGTGAGATAAAATTTATTCAACTAAAAAAGATTTACAAACTTTTTACGAATAATCTTTTTAATTATAAAAACAATAATGTAGAGAATTTGTCAGTATGGGCAAAATCGAGTGTGAAGCACGAAATACGTGATGAGAATGTATGGCATCCTAATAAATTATTCTCTGCATTGCATAAGATGGAATAATTTAAATTGTATAAATTTAAATTAAAAAACGTTGGTAAATTTTATGTTCGTCATGAAACACTTCATAGCGAACTCAAATTATAAAACTGTGGCCAAAAGTGTTATATTTCTTAAGTTTACCATCTCAACTTGAAATACAGGAATTATTAAAAAATAAAAAATAAATTTTTTTATATAAATTTAACATTGCAATCAAGCACATTATGCATGACATAATCCACTATGGATTGCATGTATGATGCAGTCGTATGAGGGACTTTATATCTAATAATTGTTAAGCGCGGAAATTTCGTGGGCGAAATTGAGTAGACACCCTGAAATACTTCAAATTACTATTCTATGTCACTAGTCAATCATGCGCTGCAATACGTTTAATCAACATGAACTTTTAGCACGTTTTTTACATTCTCATTATTTATGATTAAGAAAGTATTAGAATTGTCTGCAATTTTAAACCAAAGTATTTCAAATTCCATTTTGTGGTCAAACGATGCAGGATACGAAAAAAAATAAATCACAAAAATGTTGATCTAAAAAAAGATCTACAAATTCGTTAATGACCACTTCTTGATAGGACGCGCACTTTTTGTTTTATTCGTGAAATATAATATTGAAAATAAAAAATAAATAAAAAGTTGTGGAAAAACGTCACAAGGTACGAAAAAAATTATTTAACAATAATTGTTTATCCGAAAAGGAGCTACAAATTGGTTATAAATCACTTTTTGATAGGACACGTAGTTTTGGTTTCAATCATAAAAATGACATTAAAAATAAGAATTACAAATTTGTGGAAAGAAGACAAAATGTACGAAAATAAATTGATATAAAAGTTATTCACTCCAAAAAAAGTCACAAATTTGTTTTAATTTAAAACATTCTCATCATTTATGATTGAGAAAGTATTGAAATTGCACGAAACTTGAGACCAAAACATTCAAATTTTGAACAAAACGTCGCAAATTATGATAAAAAAATTTCAAAGCTTTTGAAAAATCTTACAAAATGTCTTGAACATTTTTCAATAGGACTCGTAATTTTGTTTTTGTTTATCGTACGTAATATTCAGAAAATCGAAAATTTCCATATTACACTAAAAGACGTGAGATACGTTAAAATTTAAAAGAAGACTTAGGATATTTTGCTTTATCCATAAAAAATAATATGAAAACCAAAATCCTATTCTTAGCATAACAACGCGAGCCAGAGAAATATGTCTGCATAAGTATTGTAGTTTTTTTTATTTATTTTAAGGCGGTTGAGAAAATATACATTTACAAATGTTCGTCAAAAATCGAGCGTGCAGCGCGAGATTGACGATGAGAATGTGTACCTCAAAGCCTACAGAACTATGATAGACTTAATGTCTAACTATACTTAATTAAGTATTATTATTATTTATTTAATAACAGCATATTATACATGATGATAAATTTGATACAGTTTCAATTCAAGCATTTCAAATGCAAAGAATAAATTTCGGAGCGGGAAGGGCGAGGTAACCCTTTATCGAGCACAAGATTCAAAAGACACTCCCCTAGGCGCGCTCAAACTTTTGATCGATTTTTTACAATAGTTTAAAGATTAACTGAGAACTACTCGTAAAAAAATATACGCGCGCTTTAGCGCGCAACTAATACTCAATCATTTAATATAATAAAATGAAATAAGATAAATAGAAAAGATTAATAACAAGAGAAAAAACTATTTGTCGGGCCAATTAGTTTAATAATACAAATTTTCTACAAATGGCATTTATTTGACATAACTTTAAAATTGTGGTTTTAATATCGTGAATAGTTATATGAATTTGTAAACCCGTTACATTGGCATACAAAAGTTACCACAACACTTTCTCAACTAAAGGTAGTCTGTTTATATTTGAACATGCTTAGGGGCCGTTCCAAAATTACATAAT
>NC_046661.1:73826663-73832206 GCF_010883055.1 Belonocnema kinseyi | reverse complement strand
GCGTTACGTAAACACTGTGCTGATACATATTTTGTCGTAAAACTGATTAGTATAGTTTTAAATAATTTTCTGTGTCCATGTTCAAAGTATTAAAAAAAATTTAATAGCAATACAATAATAAAAAGAATAATCTACAAAAAATATACAATGAAATATATAATAAATGAATGTACGGTAAAAGGGCGTAAACAAAAGTAGTTGTTGAATTTTTTTACAAGAACTTTCGGTGACATTGTTCGATGTTTAAACCAATTATTAATTATTTTCAAAAATGAAATTTTTTTCATAAAGTAGTAGTTTTTTCTTCTGACTCCAAAAGTACATATAAGAAATCACTTGCTTCAAATTTTCCAACGTTCTGCGATTATTAAACGGAAATTTTCGAGAAAATGTTCATTTTATTGAAATTGTGAAACTCATATCGAGGGTGACCTATAAATCAGCATTTTGCATAATTATTGCCTTGCTTTTTAGAAGGTTTCTTTGAATTCACGGAAAAAAGTGGATAGATTTATTATCATGCATTGATAAATCAATGATCACTTGTTCGCATTGTACCAGACAGAACCCTGGCAGACCGAATAAACGCAAAGGATACGCTACAGCGCACCCTTATAGTATCAACATAGTATCCCTTTCGTATCAAGTAAAAAAAGAGAAAAAAACTAAAAAAAAATTCAGCGAGATGGTCATTTAACTTGTTTCAATTTGGATTCTGCGTTAAATTTGTCATTAGAATATCACGGAGTAATTCCAATAGTTTTCTGTGCAGTGTTAAAAATGTTCAATATTGTCATAACTTCTGTTGACGGCGACATCAAGCGCATCCATAGTGGGTTAAGTAGAATGCTGCTACTGAACGAAGAAGCGCATTGAAGTCGCCTTCAGCCTCTGTTAATGACAGAGGTATTTTATTTTAAGAAATTGTTTGTGTTTTACTACTACTGAAAGAGAACGCTCACACTTTTTCTTTGCAAAAATGGAAAAAGACGATTATCGACCTGTGTTCCAACCAAAGGATTGATGGCGTCATTTTGTGACTGTGGATGAAACGTGGATCCATCGTTACATTCATGAGACAAAATAGCAGTCAAAACAGTCGGTTTTGCCCGGTGAAAGTGCACCAAAAAAAGCAAAAACTATTTTGTCGTACTGTGAACGAGTATTTTACAGAGATGGATAAACATTTTTTTTCTGAGGGAATAAAAAAATTGGAATATCGCTGGACCACATGTATTGAGCTTAATAGAGGTTATGTTGAGAAATAATTTTTTTTGTAAAAAATTGTTATATTTTATGACTTACCAAACTTCTCGATCCACCCTCGCACATATGTAATCGCTTGCGAAGAAAGGGTCCTAATGCGGAAATAATCGATTTTTATTTTCCTACGTTAATCGATATTTTCTAAGTTACTCTTTCATTTCCAATAATCAGAATTTTTTAAGTTAATTACTTTTCTTTTTATCAGGCTAGAAACATACGCATCATAAGTGTACGCGAAGGCGAAACAAGAGGCCTGCGAAAACCAGCCCCACCACTCACAACTACTGGGTATAGCCGAAGTGGGCCGATGCTAGCGGAGTTCACGGATACCGCGCCTGAATCGCTTTTGTAAAATCGACGCTTATTTAAAGAAACTACGCCCTGTAATGAAAAAAAAGTATTTAAAAAATGACTAGGCTAGATTTTTTTGCTCTTTTTTTGCTTTCCAAACTGTATGAAACACCTTTGTAAAATCAACCCTTATTTTAAAAATCAATCCCCTGTGCTGCAAAAAGTATTAAAAAAAGTAACTATCAAAATGGAAAATAATTATAAAAATATTAAAATGGTATTTTTAAAGCATAACTTAGGTGCAAAGTTATTTTTCTCACCTAATCGATACAAAAATAACCCCCGAATTTGTATCTGAATACAAACCTGTAGAATAATGCTAAAAATTGTATAAATTAACTGTTTGGAATTTTGTCATCTTGATTTTTGTGCTATTTCATTATTCTCTAATGTCATATGTCAATAAACATGTCAATGTCTTCTTCACTGGAATTTTCGACATGCTTAACAGCCTGCCAGTTAACTTTGGCACAACTCAGAAACTACCAGTTAAAATTTTTCTTGATTGTTTGCACCTAAACACTCATCCCCAATGGAGTTTAAGAGTACTAAAATGGCATTTATTCACTCGAATTTTTGACACGTTTGACAGTCTGTCAGTCAACTTTAGCACCACCGAGAATCTGCCAGTTAAAATTATTGTTAATACTTACCATTCAAACAACCATCCCGCGTGGGTTTCAAGTGTACTAAAATGACGTTTTTTCACTGGAATTTTGACTAGTTTAACGATAAATTGTTACAAAATACACCAACAGCTGTTAGCCAGTCGACGAATTTCGAACTGTTGACTATGAAAAAAAAGAATCTGAAATTTTAGTGAGTAAAATAATATTTTGAGCAACTGGTCTAGACAGATATTCTAAAACGACCCACTTTTTTCCGTGAATTTCTTTTATTAGTCACTTTATTAATAGCCGCCAGGTTTCCGACTATTACAAGTTTTTTTTCTTTCTAAATTTAATAAACAGAGACTGTTGAAAATTGTTGACGAATGTCGGAAAAATTCCGGATTTGAAAATTTGTTCGAAATTGTTCGAAAAGTGATTCAGGTTTTGTCAACTGGATTTAATTCCATCGTGTCAGAAATTTGTCTGGCTAATGTAGCACGAAAACCAATCCGAATATTATCAGGGAGAATCCGAAAGTTATACAGTCGATTAGTTATACGCGATTAGTCCTGATCTAATCCGCTAATCCGAATGTCGTACGGTTTAACCCAGATTAAAAAAATCTCGGATTATGGTTAATTATAGGAAATGTCTGCTTAATTGCATATACGGTCGTTATGACTATAATCGCTCGCTTAAATATATACCAAAATTTTACTTGCTGGTGATTCGAAACGACCGCCTATACTACCATTGTGGAAGTTTCAGAAGGTAATTGAGTCCGTTTGAGTCCGAAAAACTTGAAATCATTTCAATCGATTATGGATGAATGCGTAATCCGTTTCCAAGTATGGGCTCACATGGAGTGAAAGCTAAATCCAGTCTGAATTGTTCCATTCGATTACGATTAATTCTTTTTCTGGCCGAATTGGTGCCTCAAAAGTTTATTCTGAATGATTCCGCAGCTATTGTGCAGTAATTACGATTGACTCCATATAAATCTGAAGTAACTTTTCATTCCTTCTGAATCCTACTGACAACAGAATATCATTTCAAATGTCAGTGACTGATTCAGTACTTTAATCAGAATGATTTTGTACGTATCAAAATGAAAACCCCATTCTTCCTCACTCATTGACAAGACGCAACAATTTATTCAGAGTTTATTTAGCCCGCATGATTTCGCATTAATCGGAATTAAATTCTGATTCCGCTTGTATCCGCCTAAATGATTCCGCATCGGAATAAAATTCTCATTGCGCTTGAATCCGTTAAATGATGCGAGTTCATTCCGAATGATTTCGCACTTATCAGAGTATAATTTGTATTCCTTTAGAAACCGTAAGATAACTCGCGCTCATTCAGAATTTACTCTTAATGATTCCGCGCTTATCAGAATACAATATTTATTCCGTCTGAATCCACCAGATAACGCAAGTTCATTCTGACTGATTTCGTGTCATTCCGAATAATTCCACACTTATAAAAATTACACGCTCATTCCGTCTGAATCCGGGTCTTATGCCTGAAACATCCAGAGATTTCGCACGTTTCGTAATAGTCTTTGTGAGATCGAGCTCCCAAAAACTTGATATAAATGCACAGCGTTTTCCCAAAGGAACTATTGGAATTCTGTGAATTCCACAAATTTCGCAATTTCGTTCAATTCCATGAGTTTCGTGAATTCTATGAATTCCGTGAATTCGTTGTGCAGAATTTTCGAATTATAAACGCTACAATACATTTACTGGAATCCTCGACGGTGACTTATGATTTAGAACACTTACAATACATGTATTGCAATTTAAATATTCCAAAACCGTTTTTTCAATTTTACCTTACAGGGGTGGCATTCTGTCTTATCCAGAAAATTTTCTTGTTTAGTTAAAGGAAGCGTTGTTTTGGCTGTTAAGGCCCTTTATCAGAATGTGTAATCGGTTCTGAATTTTGAGGCCACATGGTTGAATAATTTTTCCTAATGTTGTAAATACATCATCTAAATAACTATATCTTAAAGCAAGCAGAGCCGCTTTTTTGATAAAATGTTTAGATTTTGTTTAATAATAAAAAAACGTGAGAACGATAACATCCTTGCCGGACTGCAGTCAGCAGACTCTCTGAAAGGAGTCGAATTATCCGGAACGAAAGAACCCGGGCATTGTTATGAGATTTCGACCAGTTAGAAGAACTGACCATATGAAATCATTGATTAATTTATTTTAAATAATAAAATGAATTTATTTATATAATTACAAGAAATTGAAAAAAAGATTCATGAAAATCGGTTAATATTTTCAGTAATAATGTAAATCCGTAGGGAAGAAAAGACTTCTCGGCATAAACACCGCATATTTCTACCAAATTCACGCTAAAAAAGTTTTTTTTTCAATTTATTCTACGTGAATAATGTTTAATCCATAATTAGAGTGTTTACAAGTAATTTGTATATATGCCCGACTTTTCTATTAAGTTATAGTTTATTATTATTATTGATTTATTTATTTTATTCAAGATATTTAGTACATTGTAAAGAAAGCTTAATTTGTTAAACAATTTTTCCATGTAATTCGTAAAAAAATATTATTTAATGTAATTGGTGACATAAACAACGAATGTTAAAAGTACTTTTTTGGTTTAAGATATTAAGCAATTGAGTACACGGTTCTGAATTTTTGGGCATAGACAGCTAAAACTGCGCGTTACTACTACACGCAGAAAAAAGAACCTTATATTTTACTGAAAATAAAGTTAAATCTACTGATTTTCCAAATACGTATATACTAGGCAGTCTGATAAGTCCCTGAAAAATGAAACACGGAGACGTTTTTTGGCCAAAGTCGGTTTTATTTTTCAACATACTCTCCTTTTACGTCGATACAGCGAGTCCAACGATTTTCTAACTTTTTGATACCGTCCGAAAAGTACTCGATCGGAAGGTCTCCAAAACACGCCTCAGTTTCAGCTATGAGCTCCTCATTTGAGTAAAAACGCTTACCGGTGAGCCATCTCTTCAAGTTAGGGAACAAGTAATAGTCTCTGGGGGCCAGGTTTGGTAAATACGGTGGCTAAGGAACCAATTCGAAGCCGATTTCATGCAATTTTGCTTGTGCAACTAAGCATGAATGAACAGGCGCATTGTCGTGATGATAAAGCGGTTTTTTCTTCTTCAAATGCGGTCGTTTTTCGGCGATTTCAATTTTCAATCTGTCCAAGAATGATGAATAGTATGCTCCAGTTATGGTTTTACCTTTTTCAAGATAGTCCACGAATATTATGCCATGTGCATCCCAAAATACGGAGGCCATAACCTTTCCG